>NC_056735.1:100729045-100896545 GCF_019279795.1 Protopterus annectens
ATATATATATATATATATATATATATATATATATATATATATATATATATATTCTAACTTTATGGTCAACAACTGTAGAAAAAAATGAAACCCTCCAAAAGTAGGAAACACTGCCAGTGGACAAGCAGATACTACGGCAAAAGATATTCCTAGTGAAGAGACTAAGACATTGCAGATATGAGAGGTATAGTCAAGAGCTGAATCTTTCTGCAGATTATACTCAGCCAAGAGTAATGATGCTATAACTGTTGACTAGATTCAGGCACTGATACCCTGCACTTACTCATTTTTAGAGAATGAGCAAAATACACGTTATCATCCAATGCAGAAGAAATGTTGTAAAACAGGATGTGAATGTACAGGTATCACCTGGGAAAAAAATCATGATGCTTTTCTGTTTAGTGAAGATAAGTTTTTAAAAGTAAATAAATACATTTAAAAATCTTGACTACCAGAGTAACTGGAAGAGGACTTATGAGGATGTGCTGTTCTACATTCATGTCACCGTGTTTAACAAGATGCAAAATAAAGAAAAGATACTAAATAAGTGTAGGCATGTGCTTGTATGTGAGAGACAGAGAAATAAAGAAGAGCAAGCAACAGGGAGACAGAAAGAATGTACACCTTTCAAATTCTTTGCACTGCAACCACCATTCCTCCAGCATTTATTGTCTCATTATTAAATTAGCATTCCTAGCTAGGGAAAATCACTAAGCATTTTTTAGCTATCTAAAAAGGAAGGCCCTGTTTTGTGCATAACTAACTGTCACAGTATCACTTATACTGAAGCTGAGGACATCATCAACTTGCTAGTGGACAAGTTTGGGAAAAACTTCACCCCCCTGCCCTACCAGTCATACCCCATAACATACCTGCCACCAGTCCTTGCCTAGTATCTCCAGACAGCAGGTCACAGACACATTCTCCAAGGCCAAAAACACAGCCTGTATGGGACCAGACAACATCCCAGGCTGCTTATTAAATGGTCTAAAACAGTAGTTAGTGGAACCACTGAGCTCGTCCTTCAGTCTCAGTCTAAGCACTGGCTTTGTCCCAGCTGAGTGGAAAACAACAACTGTAATCCCCTTGCACAAAGGGTGTCCCATAACTGACCCCAGGAACTATAGACCCATAAGCCTAATCAGCTTTATCTGCAAGGTCATGGAGTGAATCATCATGAACCTTATCAACAAGGATATAGGTGACCTTCAAACTCTTGACCCAACCCACTTTGGCTTCATTAAGGGCAGACCTTGCCTGCTAAACCTGGTGGACTTCTTTGAAAATGTCACCAAGGCCCTGGATGAAGGCATAACAGTTCACACTGCCTATCTCAACCTAGTTAAGGCCATTGACACAATCCCTCACTCAGGCATCAATGAGAAACTCACCCAGCTGGAGATTAACCCTTACATCACTAGATAGATTGCCAACTGACTCACAAACCGAACACATACCATCAAAATTGGGGATGCCACCTCTACTAGCAGACCTGTCACCAGTGGTGTTCACAAGGATCTGTGATAGGCCCCCTAATGTTTGGTATCTGTTTTTCAGAAGTCCAGGCAAAATAGATGGTCTGTGGCTTACCAAGTTTGCTGATGACTGCAAACTGGGTGCAATCATCGAATCCCTCAAAGCTGCCAATGTGACATCCCTCTTCTGGGCCAGTAATCAAGAAGCCTGCATCCTCACCATTGACACCTGTGATGGATGTTCACTTGGAAGAAAAATAGATACACACAGTATTTTCAGATGCTGCTCTCTGCAGCAAGCAGAATTTACCTTAAGAGTTGGAGATGGATTTCCCTGTCTCTCCAGGCCACAAATAAGACTCCCAACTGACACAGCTATAGAGTTAAGTCCTTGGCCAGGTGTTCCAAGCCAAATCCTTTGCCACCCTCTCTGTGAAATCAGTGATCTCTGTGTCTCTGTTCCAAGTAGCTGACATACACACTCTTTGAGATTTGATTTTCACACACACACACACACACACACACACACACACACACACACACACACACACACACACACACACACACACACACACCCTGGGGATCACTCCAGTGGCTCTTCTTGCTAGAGGCACTGGGAACTAACATCAGGTGGCACAGTGCCAGGGCACTTCTATGGACTAGGCTTGTAAAAGCTCCAGGGCCATTAGCCTAGTACACACCTATGAACCTGGAAAAAGCTGGCACAGATTACCAGGTATGCCCAGACTATAAGATAGTTCCACCACCACCAGAACACCCACAAAGCCAGCTACTCTAAGGCTTTTGCCAGGTTACCCAATTATACTGAGTGAAATTAATACTAATAGCAATGTTACTGTTGACCAAACAGCAAGGCTTTCAGGAATAGTCATATTGTCACCAAATAATTGCAAGTGCTCTCAAAGGTTAAAATATTCTCTAAACGACCAGACACAATGAAAAGTTTAAATATATTTAATAATAAATAATAAAACAACATGAAAATGCTAAATATCTATTTATAATAAACACCAGAATTTCAATCACAGGAAATATTAAAACTAACACAGATGGAAAGGTGTATACAGGTACAGAAAAAACAATACTTAACCAATCACACTATATTTTCTTGACTGATCTAAAGAATTACTGTCCCCTAATTCATTTACTAGAGTAAGGCAAGATGACGTGAGTGAGTGGTCCTTCTTTGTCAGGTTTCACAGACAGACTGCTGAGAGCTAAGTGACATGTCTCACTAATATCTAAATATCATTTCAGTGCTGGCCGTAGAATGACATCACATCTGGTCATTTGACTCTGGTTCCCACACTACCCCCTTTACTACAAACTGAACCAGAATCTAGCACATATATGTCATCATACACACACATAGAGCTTTATTATGATATGTTATAACATCGAGAAGCTGTAAAACAATTTTTATGTTCTAAACAAGATAATTTAATTTCAGACTATTTTTCAAAGTTAGCTGGACTGAGATTAACCTCTTCTCTTCCAGTATCCTCTGTTACAAAATATTAATTTCAACAGTTACAATACAGTCTGGCATACAGGTATATTTATTTTCTGTCCATCAGGATCCACTGTTGGTACATTTTAACACAAGCAGCTTTAAAAATATATTTTTCAATAAAAGCACCTGTAGAAATCAGTATAATATACAAATGACACACAATTCTTTACAAAATTCCAGCTAATGATGCTGACATATGTTACACATCCACTGCCTTACCTCCTGGCATAGCTGGCATTACCTCACATTATCAAAAGAATAATCAAACCCCAGAAGCACTAAAGTCAGTACATTTCTTCCACAGTTTACAGAGGGTGATAACTGTAATAGTTTTAGTCATATATTTGAAAGAGTATGTAAACGGTATAATGTTGACCAAGGGCTCTGGGTACAGTTCCTTACCCCATTGCTCTATGGTAAAGCTGTAACTGCTGTTTCTACATTGTCTGATATTGATTATTTAAACTATGATAATGTTAAACAATATTTATTGGAATGTTTTAAGTTAACACCTGAAGCTCACAGGAAAAAAAGTTTTGTGAGCAGAAACACAAGGCAGAAAAATGTGTATGTGATTATATACTGCTGAGTTCAGAAATTATTTTCATAGGTGGGTGAGTGGGTGTCAGGTCACCACTTTTGAAAGGCTGGCAGACATTTCAGTGAGGGAACAAGTCTTTAGCACGTTTGATGAGGACATGAGAATCTGGTTGGCAGACTGGGAGTATAACTCTGCAGATGAGCTGGGGAGAAAAGGAGATCTCTACATAGCAAGCAGAGCAATACTGCACAAGAAGGGGCTACCCAGTGCTGCACATGGATATAAGGGAAGCCATGGTGGGCAGCCTAAACCACCCCTGTAGAGTCACCAGTAAGAGAGGAAGCCACTAGTTCAGGTACATGGCCAGGACCAAGGTTTAGATGTGTTATATGTAACCAGAGGTTGTATGTAGTATACAAATGTCCACTGCAGCAAGGTGGGGAACAAAGGTGAGGGAGCCAGAAAGTGGAAATAACAGAATTCCAGTGGTCCGGAGTATCTGGAGACAACAGTACCAAACTAACACTGGAACTGATATCCTATTTTAGTGGATGGAAAAAAGGCCATTCATAAGAGGGACACAGCCTCTGACATAACCATTGTGAAGCCTACAGTGGGTAAAGATTAGCAGTACTTGCCCAGACAGTCCACTCCAGTCAGAGATTTAGGAGGGGCCACATTCCAAATGCCTTTGGCCAGGTTTCACTTTGACTGGGAGGGTGGAAAAGGAAGCAAGCAAGTAGGTGTGTTTGAGGATATCCCTGCAGATGTCTTGATAGGGAATGATTTTGATAATGTAGTACCTTGTGTGCATGCAGTTGCACACAGTCAGGCTTGAAGACAGGCATGTTGGTCTGGTAGCCTGAGGAAGACCAAGACAGACTCCACACTTGAAGCTGGGACTGGTGATGTGGCTATTCCAGGGAGGGAGATACCCTGTAGCATTGACCCTGAAGGTTCAGCAAAGGAGAAACCTCTGCTAATTACAACATTACCAATACCTCCCTAAGTTCAAAGTCAGTGGTGACAGATTAAAGAATGCAAGTCGATAGCAGCCTTAATTTTGATCAACAGGTGCCTACAATAGTGAGGAAAGCCTTCTGCATGGTATACCTCATAAGCAAGGGTATAGCATCCAAAGCTAAGGAGGTTATAACTCCTCTCTACTCAGCTCTCATCAGACCAATAATAGAGTATGATGCGCCTTTATGTATGTACCTCACCAGACATCTGTGGCATCTAGAGAGACCTCAGAGGGTTCCCACCAAGAAAATTCAGGTCCTAGAACACATGACCTACACTGACAGACTGAAGCCCCTATTACTTTACTTGGTATCATATAGACTGCTTAGAGGTGACTTCTGCCTGGCCAACACAGCAGTCTCAGACCCTGCCTTGATGAAGCACCTTTACATCCGCAAATTCAATGTGACAAGATTAATTCATCTAGGGACCTTAACCTAGCCTGTGATATTAACAGGACATGTGGGAAGGGCAGATATGTCTTCTAAAAGTTGCCACTGCTCTGGAAAAAACTCCCAATTCATGTAGAACAGAGCTCCTCAATGACCCTATTTAACCATATCCTGGACAATTGAATCGGAAACCATAAATTCACACCAGGGATTTAACCTATGTCCATCTCTCAGGGGCTGCCTGTGCTGATTTTAAATTTGCATGCAAACATAGACTATATATTTTGGTCCATAAGGAATCAATGGTATACAATGGCTAGGCTTGTAGAGGCCTTAGGGCCAATAGCCTAGTAAACCTCCTATGATCCTATAAAACAATAAGAAGTATGAAACTCTAATGTCCTGCATTATTGAATGTCTGTAATCCTTGGTGATTTACTAGAAAAAACAAATATTTTATGAGTGTCAAAGCAAAAGTGTGAGGTAACGTCAGGGTTTTCTGCAAAATCAGGGATGACAAGGAAGCACTGGGGCTTTGCAATGCCTTCATTTTAATGTTTTTCATTCATTTGATCACAGTGAGACAGGTATGGTGTAGTCAGTCAACAAAGTGTCTGTAAATGCTGGGTACTTTTTGTATGTGTGTAGGTGTGTGTTTTTGTGTGTATGGGTGTTTGCATGTGTTTGTTTATGCACACGCTATGTTTGACTGTATGAGTCTGTGTGTATATGTGTGAGAAACTTAGTGATATACAAAAAGTAAAAAGACAAATACTACAAGAGAGAGACTGGGCAAAATGCCTGTGGCTTCATGGATCCAATGGATGTTATTTTCCTGAAAATGCACTCCATATTAGGCATTACTACTTGCTTAAAATGTGACTATTTTCCACAGAAATGAGAAATACTACTTAGTTTTGTATATTTACTGTGAGTATTTCAATATATCAAAAATAAAGTAGTTAACACTCACAACGACTACAGCAATAGAGAAAAGGGAATAATGTTTATGTCTCTCTTCTCCAGCTCTTCCATTACCTCTCAAATGTTCACTTTAAAACAGCTGTGAATGAAGAGATATCTTTCACTGAGGATGGATATCTGCCAACTGCTAATTATTATATTGCCAACTTTCAAAAGGGAAATGGGACTGCATATGGTGTACGTGTCGGAAGTTACAACTGCATAGAACATCCTGACAGCTGTTTAAGTATTAGTGATGAGGACATTGTATGGAATGGTGGGCATAAGCAGGTGAGAGCATGTATTCCAGTTATTTAAGTCTCTCTAATTCTGTCTATGGTGGACTTAAGCAGGTGAAGGCATGTATTCCAGTTATTTAAGTCTCTCTAATTCTGTCTATGGTGGACTTAAGCAGGTGAGAGCATGTATTCCAGTTATTTAAGTCTCTCTAATTCTGTCTATGGTGGACTTAAGCAGGTGAAGGCATGTGTTCCAGTTATTTAAGTCTCTCTAATTCTGTCTATGGTGGACTTAAGCAGGTGAAGGCATGTATTCCAGTTATTTAAGTCTCTCTAATTCTGTCTATGGTGGACTTAAGCAGGTGAGAGCATGTATTCCAGTTATTTAAGTCTCTCTAATTCTGTCTATGGTGGACTTAAGCAGGTGAAGGCATGTATTCCAGTTATTTAAGTTTCTCTAATTCTGTCTATGATGGACATAAGCAGGTGAGAGCATGTATTCCAGTTATTTAAGTCTCTCTAATTCTGTCTATGGTGGACTTAAGCAGGTGAAGGCATGTATTCCAGTTATTTAAGTCTCTCTAATTCTGTCTATGATGGACATAAGCAGGTGAGAGTATGTATTCCAGTTATTTAAGTCAGTCTAACTCTCTCTCTCTCTCTCTCTCTTTCTGTTACGTATGTATATACTGTACAAATGCATATGTATATGTTTGTCTGTGTATATTTATTCTAAGTAATAACTATTGGATTGCTTGCTTTGCTCCTGCTCAACCCCAGGTAACAGCTCAAACATCATTGAACAGCCAGTTATCCAATGTTTTCACCACACCTGATCATCGTTTTTTAATATCCAGGCCCAGGCACTTCGCAGTTGAATACAGAGACAGTCAGAAAAGAGGGAAGATGAAGAGGGTGACCTCTGAGGCAGAGAAGGCTGTTAAGGTTTCCAGCTCTCATTATCCCTCCTATGCAAGATATTTTCAATCTCACTGATTTAACTTTAGATGAACGCACCTTGTCAAATTTTATGGAAGGGACTGAATTTTATATTCTCACAGAGGGCGTCTGTTACTAATGTTCTGGATTTAAAACTTTACTGTAGGACACTTAATTTGAAGCAAGGCATTAAAAATAATAACTTGGTGTTTAGGAAATCAGAATTGTCACAAGACAAGAATGCTTTTAACATTAGTTTACTTTCTACTAATAATGGTTTTCATCCCCAGAACCAAGTAGTGCTTTCCAATGCAATCCACTCAGACAGTAACTTGGATTCAGAAGAGGATGACAGATCTCTGTTTTCTAAAAGAAAATCCACTTTTAATCCCCACTTTAATCCCACATTAAACATTTTTTTCTAAGGCCTCCAAAACAGAAGTCAGACCAGTCCTACAGAATAAATTGCCCTTTAGTTGGTTTAACCTTTCTGTGAATGAGAAATCAGCTCTCAAACATCTCCAAGCTAACCCTGACATCAGAGTTATGAAAGCAGACAAATGAGCAGATTTAGTCATTATGGACAACCGCTCTTATGATAGAAAAATGGAAGAGGTTCTTAGCAACAATGAAAACTACAAAATTGTGTCTTCTGACTGTTATGGAGAGCTTCCTATATATTGATAACACTCTGACTAAACGTTATCAAAAAGAACTTATTTCAGATTTTGAGCTGGAGTTTATGAAAGTAAGTTCCCCACTAGTGGGCAGAATGTTTGGGATCCCTGAAACACATAAGGACCCAAATAACCCCCCTCTTAGACATATAGTGGCTTCAGGTAAAATGAGAACAGAATATATCTCTGCCTTGCTTGACTTTTTTCTGAATCCACTGGTCCAGTCCTCACAGTTTTATTTGAAAGATTACTGAGAATTTTTTCCATCATCACTCATCAAGAAAGTTTATCTTGAGTGGGTGATTACACACAGGATCCCAGTGTTAACCTTGTTCTCAGTTCCTGGGAAGCAGAACTTCTCATTAAGCTAGAGGGTTTTGAACGGGTCTATCTATATAAACATTATATAGATGATATTTTGTTCCTGTGGACAGGGTTCCCAGTTGAAATAGATTTGTTCTTGGACAGGGTTTACAATAGTATTGACATTCTAGATTTGACTCTTTTGGGCAAAGGAGACTCAGTACAGTTTTTATATGTGTCTCTCTCCATTGATCCCCTCACTAACAAGTTTTCCTCAAACATTCATAGGAAAAGTACTTTCCATAACAACTACCTGGATTTTGGCAGCCAACACCCCATTTTTATGAAAAAGAACATTGTTAAGGGGCAGTTTGTGCGGTTCAGCCGTATAGTCAGTGATGATACCATTTTCAACAATGAGAGCCTTCTCCTCAAGCGTCTGTTCACAGACAAACACTACCCTACTCAGCATGTTGACACCATCCTTGAAGAGTTTACAGTTAATAGACATAACAAATATCCTGCTATTTTGCTGCATGACTTTTGCCCAAATCCCAGTCCTTCCTCGAATGACATCTTATGTTTTCCTCTACCAATTTCAGTAGATGCTGAGCCCATTTGTAATGTCATTTCCAGAAATTGGGATATTATTTCCAGTTGTGAAGACATAGGTAAGGTACGTGATTTTGCTGGACAGAGAAATATAACCACACCTCCCCTTTCAGTTGGAATGTTCAGTTGTGGCAAATGTATTTGTTGTTACTACATTGCCAGTGGTGACAGTTTCACTTTACAAACCCCTAAGCATGCCATTCATTTTTCAAATGCCTTTGACTGCAGTTCAACCTACCTAGTTTATCTTGCAGTTTGCAGCCAGTGGGGTGCTTTCTATGTAGGCAAGACCGTAGGAAAACTCAGTGATTGAATTAAAGAGCATTACCAGGCTATTAGAAAGGGAGATGTAAAAATGCAGCCCCCAGCTAGAAGTGAAAGAGCTCAGACGCCATGTCAAACTGCAGGCCGACACCCCCCCCCCAGCCTTAATGGAAATTTGAATGTCAAGAGTATCCTTAAGTGGTCACGATAGGCTGAAGTTTTTCCCTCCACTATCTTTTGTATTAACTATGCATTAGTTTGTTCTTAAACTGAGTTCAACAGTTATTTCCTTGTATTTCTGATGAAGTTCGATTTTGCAATGTAATAGTGAACAAACAAAAGGGCTCACATACCTTGTTTTGCTGTTATGTGGATATTTCACTACCGTTTTAAACAATTTTTGCTGGAAGACTGTGAATATTTCATTGCTGGAATTAAATCATTATTTTGCTGAATACTGCTGGAGTAATATCGATTATTTTTGGCTGTGAAACAAGTATCTGCTGCTTTCCTTCGTTTCCACAAGGTTTGTGTTTTTTATCATAACTTAAAAATCAGTTCTGACCGATACAAGTTAATTAAACTGAAATAAATACCAAAAAAGCACCAGAGGAAGAAGAAATGTAGTTTTTAGTGTAAGAGTATTAGACATATGTTGGAAAATAGTGGAAGGGGTGTCGTATGTTCGTATGTTGGCAATCTTGGCATGGTCAAATGTGTGGGATGTAGGGCATGTAAATTTATTCATGTAGGCCCTAACATCCTTTTGGAACATTTTGCTTATAATATTCCTGTGCCTGGAAGGGTAGATTGTGGTACTGAGTGGATAGTATACATTACCCTGTGTTGTGCGTGTTCGGCTTTTCATGTGGGTATGTTCACTAGAAGCCTAAGTTGGCAACATTTGGAACATCAGTATGCAATTAGGACCAAAAATTCTAACAATGCTTTATATAAACATTCAGTATTATATGCCAATTGGAAAAAATGTACCTTTTCAGTTATGGAAGTAGTGAACCTGGATATTAGGGGTGGTGACTATAGAAATATTGTGGAACAGAAGGAGGCTGAATGGGAACTTAGGCTTGCCTCCTATATACGTCCTGGGTTGAATGATGTTGTTAACATAAGGTGTTTTTTAAAAAGCAGGAAAGTTACTATAAATAAATGAAAAATGTATTTAATGTTTTCTAATGGTTCAAACATGCTTTTGCCGCATTTTTACATACATAGTTTTATGTATACATTGTAGTTATTTCAAAAAAATCTTTATTGTTGTTTTTTCACTTTAAGAGATTGTTTGTCCAATGAATGTGATTGGTTCTTTTCTAATTGAGTGTACTATTTTAATGGGTATTACAAAAAGTTTTTTGTATTTTTCTGAAGAAGTCAGTTTGAGGAATAGCGCAATTAAACTGTTTTACGCTAAAAACTACATTTCTTCTTCCTTTGGTGCTTTTTTTGGAGTTTTTTGGCTTTGAGTTTTATTTACACGTTTGCCGCACAGCTGTTGTTTTATTTTTTAAAATTGGAATAAATGTTTTAAATTCTCACATTTTTTAAAACTACCTATAAATATCTTTGTACAAGGTTACCTTTACTAACTAATTTAAAAATGATTGTCCCTCATTCGCTGTCTCTGTTGTAACCCTCTTGCATAACCTAAAATCCTTTTCCTTACCTTGAAACGCATCTTCCAGTTATTTCCACCATTAGCTTATTATGTGTCTTTGACACCCATCTTATCCTCACTTCATATGGTGGAGGCTGTCTAATTATGTACAAAAAATAACCTAAATTCAAGTCATTGCTCAAAGAAACTCTTCCTCAGACTCCAGTACTAACTGGATTCTCCTAAAGTTTCCAAATCACAAATGCAAACCAGTGCTGATCACTACAGCCTGTCTGTCACCCACTTCTTCCCCAAATAAATTCAAATCACTTATCATTAATATCCTTCATAAGTGTCCCTAAAATAATAACATAATCAGTCTAGGTGATTAGAGTTTTAATTGTCATTGCCCTCTTTCATCTAAAATGGGTACTTTCCTAGCGGACCTAAGTCTCCTTCAACTCATAAAAGAACCAACAAGACCTAACCTCAGATCCACAAAACACACCATAGTCTACCTGATTATTACAGACATACCAAACTCCATTTCCACGTCCAGCTTCAACATAAATATTCTGCCACTATCACTAAGCAACAACTGTTCAGTCACTTTTACAATCAACCATTCTACAAAACTGCCACTAAACATTAAAAGCCTTCAGAAAACAATGTAGCACTAATACTGATAAATTCAGCAACTTTCTAAGAGCCCAAAATTGGAACCATGTACACCAAGTTAAAATAGGATTCTCCCAATCAGAATCTGCACCTCGTACCTGGTTGTGGATGTCAAAGAAAGTTAAAAAGTTAGGTGTTCAGTGAATTTTCTTTGAAGTTCCAAAAAGCATAGTTTTGGTCTTGGTGTGGTTGAGAAGTAGTTTAGGATTTTTTGAGCCATTGGGGAAGCTCATGTAAGTCAGACTAAAGGCATTGAATGTTGCCATGAAAGTGACTACATATGTAAATGACCATGTCATCAGCAGAGAGCATGACTGGGAGATGGAGAGGACCCCACTTTCAAATACATAGGATTATGACTTAATCAGTCACTAAACTTACATTTTCACATAGGCAAAGTGACAGCCAAAATAAACTCCCTCCTTTTCTGTGCCAGAGCAGCCACCATCAAAGGATTATATTTCCTCTACTTGAATATGGACTTCCAGTTTTCACTTATGCCTGCAAGAAACACACTGCCACACTCCAGACAATCTCCAAAAGCTATCTCCAAAAGCATCTGCCAATTCATTACAAATTTACTTCTGTATAAGCATAGGTTCATAGGTCCCTAAATGTATATAAGGCTAACAATGCTGGGGCCTTTATAAGCCTAACCATGGAAACCAAATGTATCCCATGAGTTATTATGCCTTAGAGGTTATTTTAATGGGTGGATATTAGTTACAACATGATTTAATGTCTATCTCTGTCCATTAGAGACAAAGATATCAGACCAGGAGTGAATTTCTGATTTTGCATCCACTGGTTCAGGTTGCCCTGGAGTGGGGTTAGGAAAGAGCTTTGTTTCTCATTGATCAGAAGCTTATTCCAGAGAATGGGGATTTCATGAGTTACATACCTGTCCCTCCAACATGTCCTATTTAAGTCACAAGCAAAGTTTATCTCCTCAGATGTAATACATCTGCTGCTGTTTGCTTTGTGGATATACGAAAGGTCCATCAAAGCAGGATCCAAGGATGCCTTGTATGCCAGGCATAACTTGCCTCTTAGGAGTCTATAGGAAACAGAGCATAAAGATGGAGCTTTGAGACAAATTGCATAGGACATTGGGTCCACCTGTGTTCTTTTCGTGAAAAACCTCTGTGGATATTGTACTTGTTGATGTACCTGGCCAGGTACATATTTAAGGAGGTGTTATACTCAATGACGGGTCTGATGAGGGCTGTGTGGTGGCACAATGACGTCCCTGGACCTAGGTACCACATCCTTACTTAGAATTTGAGCAATATAGAAAGATTTTCTTACTACTTTAGACTCATGTTGGTTGAAATCTACATTACCGTCTACATGAGTCCCCAAATCTCTGACTACTGTGTCTACTTTTAGGGGTGTTTTATCAAAGAGGTAGTTTCCTGGGTGGCTGACATCCCAAAAGGTACTATTATGCATTTCTTGGCATTTAGTTTTAAGCCACGGCTTTGGGAGCAGTCATCTGTCTGTGTTAGATGCAGTAGCATAGCTAGGGTGGGGCAAAAGGGACAACTGCCCCAAGTACAATCTGTTGGGGGTGCAATCACCTGATCTGGAGCCCTCATTAATGCAGCACTGACTTTTAAAAGCCAGTATTGCATTTCCAGTCAAACTTGAGTGTTCTAGCACTCCATGTTTGGTCTAAACTGTAGCAACGACTTGCTACATTGTAAAAACAGGAAAATCTCTCTCTTTTTTAACTAAACCCTGAGCACTATAGTGCTTCAGGCAGGCAGGATATACACTGTAGCAACAGTGTGCTACATTTGTAGCTAGCAGTTTGCTATATTTTAAATGAAGACAGCTTCTTAACTCATTCCTCCATTGGAGATCAAGAAGTTTGCACTACAATTTTGACAGGCAGAACCAGTTTTTTGATAGAATCAAAATATGTCTTTACATTTCAAACTGATTGTCATATTTCTGTAACCACAGTGGTTACTAAAGATGCATAAATGATAAATTCTTCAGGACAGACTATTTTTATGGTGGCAGCATTCTTTAGGTTCTAGGTCACAAACTGAATTTTATAAGTCAAAGCAAATAAGATAACTATTAAATTTGTAATATTTTGTAAGCAACTTTTAATAACTCAAGAACCACTCAATATACACACATACTGTCAGCAGCATTTTGTTCATCTAGCAGAGAGCTTTCATATTAGGCAAAGCAGTTCTGTCTGTTTTACTTGTTTGTTGTTTATGATAATATAAATAAATATTTCCTGGGATTCAGTAAACTCGAAGCCTACACACAGTTTACATTTGTGAGCTGTGATGTATGGTAAGCAGCACTCATAGGTTCATAGGTTCATAGGTTCATAGGGTCATAGGTTCATAGGACAATACTAGGCTATTGGCCCAGAGGCCCTTATAAGCCTAGCCAAGAATTTTGCCAATGTTTTCTCAAAGTCAGCACCTGTTTCCCCTGTCCAGCAGTGACACAGGTGGGATCCCAGGGGTGTATTTTCTGTTTCCTATCCAGTCATCCAGGTTCCTTTTAAAGAGGGCTCTTGAGGTACTCTGCTTGACATGGACAGGATGTCTATTCCACAGACGGTGGAGTCTTTGGGACACAAATCTATCCTGCCAACAAGTTCTATTAATGTCACAGACCAGGTTGAGGCCTTTCGTGAAGGTTGCATGAGTGGAGTCTGACTTATGGATATGCATCAATTCTATCAAGGCTGGGTCTGAGATGGCCTTGTATGCCAGACACAGGTCACCTCTTAGCAGTCTGCATGAGACGAAGTAGAGGGACAGGACTTTAGTCTCTCTTTATAAGACAGGTGTTTGAGACCCTGGATTTTCTTGGTCAGGAACCTCTGTCATCTCTCCAGCTGCTGCATGTGTTTGGTAAGGTACATGCTGAAAGGGTCATTGTACTCAATAATGGGTCTGATAAGGGAGGAATACAGAGATGTTATGACCTCCTTGTTCCTGGATGAAATACCATTACTTATGAGGTGAGCCATGCAGAAAGACTTCTTTACAACGAGGCAATGTGGTAGTCAAAAGGGGTCTATATTAGAACCACGAATAATCAGAATGTCGAATCTGACATTGTCAACACGTAAACAGCGAGACTGCAGAACATTGAAGAGGTAAATGGAAATCTCCATAAGGGGAGATTTCCATTTACTTCAATGTAGTGCAGTCTTGGAGTTGGAATATTTAAGTAGCGGGGTGTGTGGGGGGTACAGGGGGGCTTGCTCCCCTGCTTAAAGCAAGTAGTTCTGGTTTTTGACTTTGTTTAATGTTTTTATTAGGTGTTCGATCTTACTGGACTTCGATGATATTTTTATTTATTTATTTATTTTATTTTACATTTGTTGACTGGGATAGTCCGACTGGATGCATGTCCATTTTCAGCGTAGGCCTGGGGAGAAAAGCTCCAAGAGTAAGCAGATACAGCATTACATAATACCAGCATTACATATTACAAACTGACTATTTACAGTGATTACATAAGTAAACAAGTTAAACAAGTTCCACAGGTTAGAGTTAATCCCGAGCACAAGTCAGGATTAAATTAAATTACACAGTAAACTGGTTAACAGATTTTTACACATTCTAGAGAGAGTTAGCCAGGCTTGATACAGTGACATAGCCAGTTAAGTGACAAATGTTGTTTGAGTCTAGTTTTAAATTGACCTAAGGTGGAAAGTAAGGTAATATCAGCTGGAAGAGAGTTCCAGGATCTACTTTCAGAGTTTGCAAAGAGAGAATCACTGGCTGTGTTATTAATTTTGCTTGTCTGAATTAGTAGTTTGTTAGAGGATCGAAGCAGTCTAAGATTGTTATGGGGGTGATAATATTTTTAAGTGCAGGAGTATTGTCCGGATTATAGAGGATTTTATAGGCCATAATCAGTTGGTTATACTGGATTAGGCTAGGTAGTTCAAGCCAACCAAGCTGATTTAGATTGATGCAATGATGTGTCCTAAAAGGTAGCCCAGTGGCAAACCTGGCAATGTGGTTGTAGCAAATTGAGAGTTTGTTAAGGACAGTCTTGTTTAAATTCGAGAGTAGAGGGGATGCATACAGAAGGGTTGAAAGAAGGTGAGATCGAGCTATGGCAATTTTAGCTGGAGGGGTTAGGAAGGCTTTTATTCTGTAAAGTGACCCTAGTTTTTTACTGATGGTTTTGATAGTTTGGTTAACATGTAGGTCAAATTTTAGATTATTATCTATGATGACACCTAATAGTTTTGTAGAGGGGTCAGGGGAGATTATTGTGCCATCATTTGAATTTATGGTAAAGGTGAAAGCGGTAGAACTACATATTAGTGAAAATAACGGAATTTTAGTTTTTTTGGGATTTAGGATCAGACGATGTTCAGAAAGCCAGTTTTCTATTGTATTAAAGGTAGTCTGGGTAGCTGACCATAACTCTATTTGAGATGTGGCCGAGCAAATCAGAGTAGAGTCATCAGCATATTGGATACAGCTGACTTTTGGGATGACAGTATAAAGGTCGTTAATGAAGCTGGAGAACACCAAGGGCCCTAGTGTAGAACCTTGTGGTACTCCAAGGGTGTTAGGTAGAAGATTAGAGAGTTTGTTCTGCCAGAGGACAGCCTTCTGTCGACCATTCAGGTAGGATTGAAACCATTGAAGGGCTCTAGTATCTAGACAGAATGTTTGCAGGGTGTGGATTAAACGTTGTTGATCAACCATATCAAATGCCTTGAAAAGATCCAAGAAGAGGGCTGAGGATATATAATTATTGTTGCGATTATGATTTATGGTGTTGGTAAAGGCTAGGAGGACTGAAGTAGTGCTGTGATGAGGACGGAAGCTATCTATGTTAAGTGTCTGCCATAAGGTGATTCTGGATTAGGTGGTGCATGAGTTGTCTATGAATACATTTTTCCATAATCTTTGCAAGGGGAGAGAGTATAGCTATTGGCCTATAATTGAAGAATTCAGTAGAGCTGCCTCCTTTGTGAAGTGGGATTACATAGGATATTTTCCAGATGGAGGGAATTTTAGCTTCAACTATGGTTCGATTGATTAGTATTGAGATGGGGTAAGCAATAGCATCAGATGATATTTGTAGGTACTCGGCAGGGAGTTGATCAGCAGAAAGTGTAGTGGGTTTTAATTTTTTGATCAAGGTACGGATAAGTGAAGTGGCGACTGGTTGGAAGCCGAACGCGAGTAGGTTTCTAGGGGTGGTACTTTCAGGACCAGGTGAGCTAGGAGGTAGTTGGCTAGCTGGGGCTTGAATTGTCTCAGTAAAGAATTGGTTAAAACTGTCAGAAACATCTTCAGGGGTTTTATCAATAGTAGCAGCAGGGATTGGTGTTGAAGTTTGTCCAGGATGTAGTAGATTATTTAAACATGCCCAAAACTTCTGAGGGTTATTTTGATTTACTGTCTGTAAATAACAGTAGTATTGTTTTTTGTCTTGTAAACTGGATTTTTTAGTTTCATTCCTGGATTGCCTGTATTTAATGTGATCTTGGAGGTCTTTAGAAGAATGCCATAAAGCCCATGCTTTGTTTCTAAGGGTAATTTTGAGTTTAGACTCTTTAGAAAGCCATGGCGCAGTTTTTGCCTTTGTTGTCTTTGAACGAACAGGTGCATGCAAATCAAGGATCTCAAGGAATATGTTCTTAAAGGATGCTACTGCTTCCTCTAAGGGGAGGTGTTTTAGAATAAACCAGTTACATGAGTTTAGTTCTTGTTGGAATTTGGCAGGGTCAAAGTTTTTATTGTTTCTAGCCTTTCTGCGTAAGGGTTGTTGGGAATTAATGGCTTTGTGCTTAATTACATATGTGAGAAGGTGATCGCTTAGGCCATCAGGGAGGGTACCAGAGGTGTACAGTTGGGGGTGACTATTTTGAGTTCCCAGTCAAATATGCTTTCTTTTTGGTTGGGTTTACCTATCCTAGTAGGGGTGGATATGATTTGTGTAAATGCATGCAGGTTAATATGGGTAGTTGGGGATTCTAAGGAACAGGTGCCCCAGTCTATGTTAAAGTCTCCAAGTAGTAGGGTTTCTTGAGGGTAGTGACATGATAGCCACTGCAGGATATCTTCAAGTGTAGATATATTGTTACCTGGGGAAATGTACATACAGATTATAGTAATGCATTTATTTTTATTAAGTTGCAATTTGGTGGCAAGAATCTCTGAGTTGTTAATCTGAGGTGGTTGTATTACATCTGTGGTGACATTCAACTCAGATTTATAGAGTACAGCTACCCCACCCCACTTCCTGGAAGCACAATCAGCCTGTGTATGTTGTACCCAGCTGGTAACACTTCATTGTCTGTAGTGTTAGGTTTTAACCAGGTTTCAGATAAACAGAGAATCTCAGGTGAGTGGACATTCAGAAGTGCATGCAATTCATGTACCTTGTTATTAATGCTTCTAATATTGAGATGACAAGCTAGGAGAGTTAATTGGCCTAGTAATTGTAGGTTTGTAGCTTAGATTGCAAGTAGAGGGGGTATGTTTATCTGAAGTGGGTGGGCAGTGTTGGGGTGAATATCACCACCAAGTATTAGGTTAAGTCTATACTTGGTGATGAACTTCAGGAGTTTGTTTATTAGTTTGTGGTAGCATTTAGATCTAGAGTTAATGAGCCTGGGGATGACATGTTGATAGACTGAACAAGATGTTGGATAGGACCTGGTACTGTAAGTATGGTTGAAGGTGGGAGGATTTACAGCTGGGGTGATAGTATGGCCTTTCGGGACCTGAAATCCCGTGAGAAACTGGTTTTCATACAAGGTAAGGAGGTATGGTGCGAACAAGAGGTGTAGTAAAGAGGAGTATATCATTATTTGTGATTCAGCTAGTGAGTTAAGGAACTGTTTTACCTGGTGATGCAACACCAGAAGATAGAGTGGTGAGGTAAAGGTACTAGAAGGGGGATGGGAGAATGCCAGATGAAAGCTAATAGGTGCTATTAAAATGTAGGTAGAAGAATGGGGGTGGGAGGAATTATCCCAGATGAAAGCAGATAGGACCTAGAAAGTGAGGGAGTGGCTATAGTACTTTAAATTTAGAGGTACTGGGAGTGGGATGGAATTGGGGGCAGGGAAGGGAGCGAAGAGAACGTAGCAGGACTATTGCAGTTATAAGGTTTCCTAAGGTGTCTTAAAGCTATAAGGTAAGTATTATAGCTCTTAATGTAAGAGTCAGTTTACTTAAGTTACAGGGGAAGGAGGCAAACACTCAAGTAGAAAAAAGAGCCCTATGGCTGACCAAAATGGTGACCTGCTTAATTACACAGCACTGTAAATGAAAGCTTAACAAATGCTTTTTGTGTGCAACCTACTCTGCTTCAATGCTGAGAGAAACTGATTTTGTTATGGTGACCAATTGCAATCCTGTAAACTCTGTTCTGTACGTAAATGTAGAGTTCAATCTGCTTAAATGCTGAGAGAAACTGATTTTGTTATGGTGACCAATTGCAGTCCTGTAGACTCCATTTTGAAGGTAAATGCAGAGTTCAAACTAAGTCACACCAGGTCAGTCAAGGGGGGAAGAGAGAGGGAAATCCTAAGCACCTAGATTTGAAAAATCTATGGTATGATATGGTGTCGATCATATCATATTCGAAGTTCAGTAACTTCGACTATCTAATATAGACCCGTCAAAAGTCAGGTTGCTATCAACCTGGGTGCCCAAGTCCCTCATGACTGATTGCATGCTTAGTATGTTGTTATTAATGAGATAATTAGTTGGGGACACCATTTTCCTCAAAGGGTATAATGATGTATTTTTTGGCATTCAGTTTGAGGCCATGTTTCTGGCACCAATCATTAGTTTGAGTACGGCCCTATTGGAGGATGTTTACATCACTAGAGGAATTTAAGACAGTACTCAGCTTGCAGTCATCTGCAAGCTTAGTCAGCCACAGACCACTGGTTTTGGCTTGCACCTCGGAAATGTATATCCCAAACAGTAGAGGTCCCAAGACCGATCCTTGGGGATCATTGTATATTCATGCCGCACACCATGTTTAAACATAAATAAGTGAGGGTTTGTGGCTGGCAACAGTGATGCTGGCCAGGAAACCATGTAAGCAAATGCCATAGCAATCTTGTTAAAGGCAAAGCACTGAAGGTCTGTGGTTTTACGTGAATGCCACAATGATCACCAGGGCTTAACAGATTAGAGCTTTAATAGCTCTCAATCTCTCAGTGCAAGACATCTGGACAAAGGACAACATAATGGGGGCAATGACCCAGAAATAGGGACAGATTTGACATATTTGCTCTTTAGAAATGTGGTACAATAACAAGGGGTTTGTGTTAAGATACATTTTCTGTAGGATTTGAAGTCTGAAACTTAAATGTATGTAATTATTGAGTCACATCAGTCCTGAGATCACCCCAGTGCAATGGCAGAAAACCACAAATCTGATAAGGAACACACCAAAATATACATAAGGCAAACGTGGAAATTCTGTTAAAATCTGCATAGTTGAGAGGTATGGCAGTTAAGTATATTGCCCAAACACAGTACAAGACAGTGTATACAGTGCAGAGTATTGTGAAATTCCATTCCTGGCATTCTGTACTGATGTTGTGTAAATGATCTGTAAGGGTACAAGGACTGCCATGTAAAGTAAACACTCGGCTAATGTTTGTGTTGAATAGGGGCACACAGGTGAATTGTAGGAATGAACACAGGGAAAGGGGAGAGGTGAAACAAACAAATGTACGGCAGACAAGGGCATGTCAATGGAAGACAGCTGTAGCAGAAACACCAATCACATATCAGTATGGTACAGTAGTGAATGCACAGTGAAAATGTGCATTATGTGACTGTCACACAAGGTGACATAACAATGGGGAAGATGTCTGTATGAGATAAGTACCCTTACATAAGGACATCTATCAGGGATGTTGCATACAATTAGGGTAGAGTGCACACTGTGAAGCTGTGCAAACTGATTTGCCTGAATATGAGTGTAATCTCAGCAGAGGTCTCCAGCAAGTGAGACAGTTTATGGACAACTGGACAACATTAAAAGAAGCAACCACAATCATGGACAATATCAGAATAATACCACAAGTAATTCTATTCCTCTGACATAACATATGTGATTTACAGTGATCATAGATGATGCTGCACAAACACGGTAGTACAACTATATGACGTGTCTACACTCTTTAAAGGTAATCACAACACACATTGTCCTGGCACTGTAACATCTGCTGGAGGTGTTAGGAGGGACACTGCTATACCTCTATGTGACATTATGAGCAGTACAGGCTATATATATATATATGTGTGTGTGTGTGGGGGGGGGCATAATCCACACTGTCTTGAATGTTACCCACATAATTAATGTTGTCAAACAGCTATGTATGTACTGTATGCATCACCAGAACAAGTAGCACACATGCATCTGGTGTAACAACTTGATGGAGGTTCTGCAGCATCAGGCAGTAATGTTTATACCACAAAAATAATACCTAGGTATAACCAATAAGACATGTGACAGTTCACTGTAACAAAGGTAGTGCACTTCAGTTACATATCAGTGGAAGATGTGTGGGGAGGAACATGAAAAATGGTGCCTTCTACTCAGTTATTGGTGTGATGAAGGCTGTGAATTATGGAGGTATCATGACCTCTGATGTGAATGTCTTTCACATACTCAGTAGTTGTGTTATATACAAGGGAGTAGTCAGCAATGTGAACACATGCTGGTGGACATTCCATTTACCATCTACCCCAGGACACAGGTCACATACCTGTTTGTCTGATTATAGGGTGTGATGTCTATATTATACTTGAGTTGTGCATTTGTTTTTCTGATGCAACAAACACCACCCATATTTTTGTGTCATTGTAGGTGTTGTTATGGCTATGGCAGCAATGTTTGGTGTGTGTTGATACTATCGCTAGTATACTAATATCACAGCTGAAGTCAATGATTGCCCACAATCTGTAGTCCTTGAGACAGCTGTTTGGACACAGGATATGCATGTCATCTGTGATGTCCATCTATTTAATAATGGACAGGAAAGGGCCTAGCAGACAGCCCCAATGTATGACCTGACCACTAGACCTGAGATATAGGTCACTTCACATATATCAACATATTTAGATATCACATATGTGATACAGTGGTCTACCCACTTGGTGATATAGGTATTTATGGCCACATCTGACAGTTTTGACAGAATATCTCAGTGTGGATTTGTGTCAAATGCCTTGGGCTTTTCAAGTTCAAAAGAATGATAGTGTTGTCATCATGCATGCCATCTGTGATGTCCATCAATTTAATAATGGACAGGAAAGGGCCTAGCAGACAGCCCCAATGTACGACCTGACCACTGGACCTGAGATATGGGTTACTTCACATATATCAACATATTTAGATATCACATATGTGATACAGTGGTCTACCCACTTGGTGATATAGGTATTTATGGCCACATCTGACAGTATTGACAGAATATCTCAGTGTGGATTTGTGTCAAATGCCTTGGGCTTTTCAAGTTCAAAAGAATAATAGTGTTGTCATCATGCATGCCCTCGATTACTTCTTTGAGGACATCTAACAGATGTAACAGGCATGATGTAGCATTAACAACTCACACATGTCTGCTGTACACTGACAGGATATCAATACTGTCCATGTAGAAAAGGTCCATGATGACATCTTGGTCTACATCACAGATGAGGAGAGTCAGATGTGTCTATACATGCATGCATTGGGTGCTACCCCCCAACTCAGGCAGATGCATGTTGATGTATACTCTTCTACAGGAACATTGTCTGTGTGGAGGGTGTGTTGAAGTGTGATTTCAACCATGTCAGGAAGGTGTATGTGATGAGTGACATGACAGACTATCCATGATGTTGTCATCGCCCTTTGATTCTGTGTGATAAGCCTGGATGAAGATAAGACAATTCACACTGGCTACAATACAATCCCCACACAGGTATCATTGAGAAACTCTCCCAGCTGGGGATTAAACCTTATGTCACTAGATGGGTAACCAATTGGCTCACTGACAGAACACATGCTGTTAAAGTTGGTGAATCAGCCTGTAACAGCAGTCACCACTGGTGTAACCCAGTGATCTAACCTTGGCCCTTTACTGTTTTAAATCTATTTCTCAACAGTTCAGGCTACAGTATATAACCTTAGACTTACCACATTTGTGGACTCTTTCATACTGGGTGCAGTCATTTACTTCACCTTTGATGATAACATACTACAGGAGGGGCTAACATAGACAAATGATTGGTAACAAATCCACATGGTCTACCAATAAATGCAAAAATGTGTCTTTATTTTGGCTTCTGCAAAGTGGAATTCCCTGCTAATTACAGCACCGACAACAGGCTTGTTCTGCTGAAACCAGTAATTGCAAGCACTGGGAATGCACGTACATAACTATCGGAACTGCAACCACCAAGTGTCCACACTGGTATTAAAAGCCTGTGTTGTGCACATCATAACTCATGCCATCATATTCTGATCTCAGGATTGTATTACAGCACTACACTCAAACCTCATCAGAACACTAAAATAGAGTATAATGCTCTCTTCTGCATGTACCTCACCAGACACATGCAGCAGCTGGACAGATCACAGAAGTTACTCATCAAGAAAACACAGTGCCTACAAAGCATAATGCCATGATGTCCGTGGATAAATTGAAATTCATGTCACTGTAATCTGTATCATATAGGGTGAGATGACTTCTGCCTGGCCTCCAGGCCAGTCTCTTACCCTGCCCTGGTGGGAATAGTGCACATCCACAAATCAGATATAGCTGATGACATCGTCAGCGTCTGTTGACAAGAACATGGCAATAACAGTGGCCCACATGCTGATGTAAAAGGCTCTCTGTAATGTCAAGCAAGTGGACACACACACACAGACACACACACACACACACACACACACACACACACACACACACACACACACACACACACAGACACACACACACACATACACACACACACACACACACACACACACACACACACACACACACACACACACACACACAGACATATCTACCCCTATCTAGCTACACAAACTACAGAACTCTGCATTTAAGACAAGCACTACAGATCAAGTCTAATGTAGAGTATCTCAGACAACACTTTATAGCTAGTGACATCAACAGTCAGTTTCTGGTAAAGAGAATATGGCAATAACAGTGCCCCACATGCTGGTGTAAAAGGCTGTCTGTAATGTCAAGCAAGTGCACACACACACACACACACACACACACACACACACACACACACACACACACACACACACACACACACACACACACACACACACACACACACACACACACACACACACACACACACACACACACACACACACACACACACACACACACACACACACACACACACACACACACACACACACACACACACACACACACACACACACACACACACACACACACACACACACACACACACACACACACACACACACACACACACACACACACACACACACACACACACACACACACACACACACACACACACACACACACACACACACACACACACACACACACACACACACACACACACACACACACACACACACACACACACACACACACACACACACACACACACACACACACACACACACACACACACACACACACACTTGATTGCATTGAGTAGAACCCCTACCTATCAAAATACATGGATGACAGAACTCAGTACTTTAACTAATTTCACTCCAGTGGAGCTCAGGAAGTTTGCACTGTAATTTCCAATGGGAGGAGCCTAAGCCTTTTGACAGAATCAAATGATGTCCTCATGTTTCAAACAAATGTTTATATCTCTGGAACCATAGGGGTTATGAAAGAAGTATAAATGGCAAACTCTTCAGCACAAGCTGTTTTTATAGTGGTAGTATTCTTTAGGTTCTAGGTCTTAAACTGAATTTTGTAAGTCACGGTAAACACAGTAATTATTCCACTTATAAATTTTTATAAACTATTTACAATAACTCAGCAACCACTCAAGTTACATACTGTCAGCAGAATTTTCTTCATCTATCTGAGAGCTTTCATATTCAGTTTAAGACATAGAACCTAAGGAATACTACCACTATAGACCTATTAGCCTGACTAACCTTATCTGCAAGGCCATGGAATGAATCTTCATGGGCATTATCAACAAAGATATAGGTAATCTCCAAAGACTTGATCTTACTCATTTTGGATTTGTCAAATGGAGATCACATCTGTTAAACTGGTGGACTTCTTTAAGACAGTCACCAAGGCACTGGACAAGGGGAAATCTGTGTGAACAGCCTAGCAAGACTTAGCCAAGGCATTTGACACCACCCTCCACTCAGGCATCATTGACAAACTTACCCAGCTAGGTATCAACCATTATATTGTTAGATGGGTTACTAACTGGCCCACTAATAGAACCCATATAGCCATAATAGGGGACTCAACCTCCAACAGCAGACCTGTAACCAGTGCTGTTCCATGGGGATCAGTCTTGGGACCTCTGCTGTTTGGAATCTATTTCTCCCGAGTATAAGAAGAAACTTAAGGTTTGTGGCTGACAAAGTTTGCTGATGACTGCAAACTAGGAGTGGTCTTAGAATCTCCAAATGATGTCAACATCTTACAAGAGGGTCATACACAAACAAATGACTGGTGTCAAAATCATGCCTTAAACTGAATGTAAAAAAATGCATTATCATCCCTTTTGGTAAGGGATATGTTCCTGCTAACTACCACATCAATAGCAACTCCTTAAGTATGCACTCAGTGGTGAGAGACTTGAGAACACAGGTTGGCAGCAACTTCACCTTTGACCACCATGTCTCCACAGTAGTAAGAAGGGCATTGATCAGTTGATATGTAAGGGCATTGCCTCCAGAAAAAAAAGAAGTTATAACCTCCCTGCAATCTTCCCTCATTAGGCCGATAACTGAGTATAATGTCCCTTTTGGTAAGTACCTTTCCAAGGAGCTGCAGCAAATGGAGAGACCACAAAGGTTCCTCACAAGGAAAATTCTAGGTCTTCAGCATCTGTCCTATGTGGATTGTCTGAAATCACTGTTATTTTATTCTGTTTCATACAGACTATTCAGAGGTGATCTCTGCCTTGCATAGAAGGCAATCTCTGACCCTGCTTTATTGGAAATGCTGCATCTCTTTAAGTCAAATTGCACGCAGGTTACTTATTCTAAAGACCTTAACCTTGTATTTGATATTAATAGAACCTCCTTGAGTGGCAGATTTGTCTCCCAGTGATTACCACACTTTTGGAACAAACTCCTACATGCCAAATGGAACATTACATTGGTCCTCTTCAAACACAATCTGGACGATTAGATGGGCAACCTTAACTTCACCCCCAGGGTTCCATCTGTGTCCCTCTTGGACAGGGGCATTAGATGCTGATCATGGAAATAAGGTTAGAACTTGGCTAGGCTTGTAAGGGCCCTAGGGACATTAGCCTAGTAACTTCCTATGATCCTATGAGGCTAAGGAGTTCTGTCTGTGTTACGTGGTGGTTGAGATATTTAGAAAAATATGAAAATTATATCTATATAAATTAATATCACAAAAGCAACAGTTAATTTCTATTTACCTGCACTAGACAGAGGTCAAATATTCATTCAGATGAGTTTGCAGTTGTGTAAGCTTTGAGGTGAAATCTTTTAAAACCTTGTGCATAGCATGGTTTTGGAATTATTGATGCAAATATGAACAAGCAATATTTGGTGCCTAGAGGCAACGGTAGGAGTTAACTGCAGGTGGATCTGGAGGTGTCACTCTGATGTAATGAGTTAAGCTATGCACCACAACACAAGCATAACTTTTAGAAGGCTGCAGGACAACTTATAGTGGATAACATCAGCAGGGCATGCTGGAGAGAAGAAGTTGGGAGGCCTGCATAAAATGGATGTGCAGGCATGTGCAAGTATCAAAATACTGTTACTCCATGGGATTGGAGCAGTAACTGTAGGTCACCCACTTCTGCTCTTTTGGCTAGACACACACACACACACACACACACACACACACACACACACACACATATATATATATATATATATATATATATATATATATATATATATATATATATATACACACACACACACACACACACACACACACACACACACACACACACACACGCACACACAGGTGACTGCAGTGAGAACAGAACCCCTACCTAAGTACACAGACTACAGAACTCAGTACTTTACACTGGCACCATGACACACGTCTGATTTTTTTAAGGCTGCAGAACAACTTACTGTTGATGACATCAACAGGGCATGTTGGAGAGAAGATGTTGAGAAGTCTGCATAGGGTCATAGCTTCATCGGTTCATAGCAGGTTACTAGGCTAATGGGTCTAGGGCATTTACAAGTCTAACCATATAAAAACACAAGTACCCTTATTGAGCATAGGTAGATGGTCATTGTTATCAGAACAATTTTGTGATCAGCACCAAGTGCTCCTGTCCATGAGGGACATAGGAGCCACCCCAGGGGTGAATTTACATTCATCCATCCAGTTGTCAAGTTTGTACTTGAATAGGGTCATTGAGGAGTACTGCTTCACATGCAGTGGGAGCCTATTACAGAAGAGTGGCAATCAATGGGAGATATATCTGCCTCCCCAGCATCTTCTATTTATGTCACATGCTAGGTTGAGATCCCCAGAGCAAGTTATTCTTGTCCTATTTGATTTGCAGATGTTCAGCATTTCCAGTAGGACAAAGTCTGGTACTCATCTGTAGGCCAGTTCTTTCAGTCTTTCTATGTATGTCATGTTCTGGAGGCCCTGGATTCACCTGGTCAGAAACTTCTGTGTTTTCTCCAGTTGCTGTAGGTGTCTGGTGAGATACAGACGGAAGGGGGCATTGTACTCAATTAATGGTCTGATAAGTTTGAGTACAGTGGAGTTATGACTTCTCTGGTCTTGGATGTGATGCCCTTATTGAGGTGCACAATGTAGAATATGCGTCTCACCAATATGGACACATAGTAATTGAAGTGTAGATTGCTATCAACATGTGCTCCCAAGTCTCACAACACTGGGTGTGAGCTTACAGTGGTGCTTTGTATATAATAATTAGCAGGGGTACTTCATTGCCAAAGGGGATAATAAGGAATTACTTGCATTAAGGTTCAGTCTCTGAGTTTGGCATAATTTGCCTGTGTCAGCCCTTTCTGTAATATTACATCATTGAGGAGTACTGCTTCACATGTTAACATCACTGGGGGACTCTATATGAGTGCGTCCAGTTGACAGTCATCTGCAAACCTGGTGAGCCACAGGCCATCTACCTTTGCCTAGACTTTAGATAAATAGTTTTAAAACAGTTAAGGGCTGAGCACAGATCCTTGTGGTTTAGTGATGGGCGTGCAATTCCCAACTTTGACAATGTGCATTCTGTCAGTGAGCCAGTTGGCAAGCCATCTAGTAATGCATGTGTTAATCCCCAGATGGGAGAATTTTTATATGATACCTGAACGGAGGAAAGCGTCAAAGACTTTGACTAAATCAACATAGGTGGTCCGATGTCCCCACGCTGGCCCAGTAATCAAGGAGCCTAAATCATAACCACTGACACTGAAGAGAGACATGCACTTGGAATACAAATTGATACATGCAGTATTTCCAGATGCAGACCACACTGCATCAAGCACAATTTCCCTTAAGAGGACACAGAGAACACACTCAGTCTGGGGTCTAGATCTCTCTATATCTGTCTCCCTTCAGGTCTCCGATAAGACTTCTCACAGGTACAGCTTAGTGTTAGGTCTTCAGCCAAGTGTCCAAGCCAGGTCTTCTAGCACCCTCTCTGTGAGACCAGTACTGTGTGTCCCTGCCCCAAGTAGCTCCCACACACACTCTTTGAGATTTGATTTTTCACAGAGACACACACACACACACACACACACACACACACACACACACACACGCACACACACACACACACACACACACACACACACCTGCTAAAGGCTGGCACATATTTATCTGCTGTGTCCCCTTCTGCCCAGAGTATAAGGTAGCTATCACCACCATCAGACACTCCACAATCATCTACTCTAAGGTCCTTAACAAAGAGTGTCTAATTATACTATGTAATATTAATACTAATACAAATGATAGTAGTTGATCAAGACAGCTAGGCATTCTGGAGAGGCACACATCATGTCACCAAATAAATATAAGCACTCTCAAAGGTTAAATACCTTCTGCAAGGACCAGCAACAATAAAAGTTTTAAATATATTTAATAATAAATAATAAAAAGAGCATGAAAATACTGCATATATATTCACAGTAAACCACAGAGTACAAATCACAGGAAATATCAAAATGAACATTGATGGGAGTGCCTGCGGATTCCCATCTTTTTACTGAGCTAATGAACAAAGGTTTCTTCCAGAGCCACCATCTCCAGTCCTATCAGCACCATGAAGTGCCATTTTAATGGTTTAAAAGCTCATTTACATTTCCCTTATTCTTCTTAAAGTAAGCTAGCTGGTTAACCCTTGCTGTCCCAATGTCCTCTATTAAAACATATACATTTAATTCAGTTACAATAATACATGTACATTTCTTTTCATTCCAGCAGGGTGCACTGTTTATATATTTTAACACAAACAAACCTCACAAATACATTTTCAGTACAAACATCTGCACAAATCAGTTTGATATACATATGACATATAATTATTTACAAAATTCCAGCTAGCTGTGTTGGCACAAGTCATACTTCCACTGCCCTTCTGAGCTGGGAATTTCTGGTTAAAGGCTTATAGTGCATGCATATCTGAACTGCTTCTTACTGAAGTTGGTGCGCCTTGTTTGCTGTGGCATAGACTGGATTCGGGCCTGCTGGATCTAGCTTTGTTTGTGTAACTTGAGCACTAATCCAGACATTCTCTAAAGTATTCAATTGTATTTATTACTGCTTGGTTGTAACTTGATTAAAGTGTAGCTATCATTCTAAGTATTTGGATTAAGCACTTGGGCTTCAGAACAGTTGTTTTACATTAGGAAGGTTTGTGGAAAGCACTGTGGTGGCAGGACAGGTAGCTTTCATCCTTCTAAGTTGGGAACTACTGATTGAGAGCCCAGTGTCCAAGTGTATTAGTTCTGGTTTAGGCACTTGGGCTTCAGGCCAGTTATTTTACATTAAGAAGGTTCGTGGTCTGCACTCTTGTGGGAGAAGAGGCTGGACTCTGCCCTTCTGAGCTGGGAATTTCTGGTTAAAGGTTTATAGTGCCAGAATATTTGAACTGTATCTTACTGAAATTGGTACACCTTGTTTGCTCTAGCATAGACTAGATCCAGGCCTGCTGAATCTAGCTTTGTTTATATGCTTGTTGTTTGTTTGCTTGTTATTTCTCTGGAAGCTAATTCCACCTAATACGCGGCTTCTCAGCGCTTCTGTGGATCACTAGTGATATCTGCATTGCTTACTGTACTTATTTCCTTGTTTCACTTGAAAGAAAGTTACTGTTTGTCGTTTTGCATTTAGTTACTTGTAACACATTGCACTCAAGTTACCTGGCACTTGCTCACTAAAGCAATTATATAAGTCAGCACTAAAAATTAAAAGCACTACACCCTCACTCCCCACTGGCCCTTGTTTTCAATTATTAAGGAATTCCCAATATTATTCTAGCATGTCCAAAGGTCAGTTGTCAATCTCCTCTCTGGTCCAGCTGGTGAATCTGGGAATCTTGAGGCAATGTTATAACTGCCTCATGTACATAGACAACCCTCTCCTCCTCCCACATAACACAAATACTTGCGAGAGATGCAGCTATTTAGCCAACTGGAGGCTGAGCTCTCTCAACTCAGGACTGGCAAGACCAGACAGGAGGAGAAGGCAACTACACACACCACAAAACCAGCCTCACATAATGCTACCACACCACTGAATCAAACACATAAACACACAAAGACATACTCGGAGGCTCTGAGTAAAATTTACCTAAACAGCAGAGGCCTCCAAAGCAGATACCCAAACAACTGCTACCTCAAGACACCCCACAAGCAACACATAAACCACAAAAGCAGTGTGCAAAGCAGTCACAGCCCTTAAGGCCAAATACAACACCAAACATACTTGTCATAGGTGACTCCATAGTCAGACACACTGACGTCCCACTCACCAGGCTGAACAAGGAGAGGGTCACAGTAAGCTGCCTATCGGGCGCTAGAATCTGCCACATAACACAAGCACTCGGGTCACTCCACGGCAAGTACAAATATGACACAGTCATTGTCCATGCTGGTGTGAACGATCTGAGACGTACCTCCCTGGACTACATGAAAAGAGACATAGAGGAGCTCTCTGATTATGTAGCCCAGGCAGGTATGACCCTGACCCTGAGCAGTATCCTTCCTTCACCAAGAATGATGCCACAATATAGAGACAAGATGATCAGCTTTAACAATTGGCTTAATGTCTAGTGTCATTCAAAGGGGATCCAGTATCTGTCTGCCTGGGATGACATGCTTGACAAGCCACGCTGCTTCTCAAGGGATGGCTTGCACCTGTCACCCCCGGGATTCCGGATATTGGCTACGGCTCTTGCCACCCCCATAGTGCCTTTTTTAGGCAAGGCTCAAATTCTAAACCTACCACCCTAGAAAACAAAAATGGGAAGAAACTGAGGGTAATGCTGCTCAATGCCAGAAGTCTAAATCTCAAAATGCACACACTCGAGGCCCTTCTCAGTATGGAGAACATCGATGTCTGTGCTGTAACTGAAACCTGGTTCAAGGATCCTGAGAGCACCCCGGTACTATTAGGTTTTACCTCATATCATGCATTCTGGCCCCAAAACCCAGACCACACCACAAAAGGAGGGGGTGTATCCATATTCATAAAGGATACCCACACCTCCAGGTTGGTGACAACGCACGAAGCTTCGGAAACCATCCAGGTGCAACTAACCATAGGCAAAACTGCTCTACAAATTGTAGCATGCTACAGGCCACCCTCTCAAACTCAGGAACCCCACACAGCCTTCCTGAAGACACTGGAGGGTATAAATGTATCTCCAAACACCATCATATTGGGTGACTTCAACTACCCGAATATAGACTGGGAACATTACTCAAGCCCTAACTTTCTAGCCCAATGGTTCCTGGAGTTCATAAATTCAAATGCCATGGAACAGCTAGTCACTGTTCCCATGAGAGGAGAAAATATACTAGATCTCATTATCTCAAACGTGGGGACCAGAAAGGCTCATCCAGACTCTGCTACACTTTGCTGTGAAGGAAAGGTTAGTTTGCTGTTATTTTTTGTATTTCTGCATTGCCTTTCTATATTTTGAATACTGTAGTTTGTTTTCTTTACCTTGTGTTTTGCTTGCATTCTGTTTAACAGCATATTAAAACTTCAAAAGAGACCACAGCTCTCTCTGTTCTGAGTCAGGCAGAATTTTTCCCCTCCCTCCCACCCATTTAAGTTGTCTTGTTAAATACCACTGTCTTTCTAGTTGCCCGCCTCTTATGTTAATCTGACCATATATCTCATTTCTCTCACTTTCACTGGCTTATGTGAGTAATCACAAAACCATCACTTTTGAAATCAAACCCCTTCAATTATTTAAATTTATTGGCCATCCTACAGTATTTCAGAGTACCAAAATACAAAAGTAACCACCCCTTTCAGTCCATCTTGCTGTTTTAAAATAGTAACTCTCCACTAAACCTTAACTTTTTAAACAGGTAAAACTCAAGTTACCTACTTTCATATCTAACTTCTCTAGTGCACACTGCAGAGTGCATTCTTTCAATCTTACCTTTAAGCATCCCTGTTACTAGCACTTTCTCTAATACCTAAAAGATCATCTCTACTTGACTCCAAGTAGACTTTTCTCTATCTGTTAAACCTAGCACTTGCTCCTACAGTACTTATTACCCAGATACGGCACTCTTATAGATAGCACCCAAAAAGGCAAACCCCATTTCTCGGTCACCACGCCCCGGAATCTCTTTTAAAGTTTTTTGTCTAGTCCTTCTAGCATGTCGAGGATCAGTTGCTAGTGTCCTCTCCTGCACACACACACACAGGTGACTGCAGTGAGAACAGAACCCTACCTAAGTACACAGACTACAAAACTCAGTACTTTACACTGGCACCATGACACACGTCTGATTTTTTTAAGGCTGCAGAACAACTTACTGTTGATGACATCAACAGGGCATGTTGGAGAGAAGATGTTGAGAAGTCTGCATAGGGTCATAGCTTCATCGGTTCATAGCAGGTTACTAGGCTAATGGGTCTAGGGCATTTACAAGTCTAACCATATAAAACACAAGTACCCTTATTGAGCATAGGTAGATGGTCATTGTTATCAGAACAATTTTGTGATCAGCACCAAGTGCTCCTGTCCATGAGGGACATAGGAGCCACAGGGTGAATTTACATTCATCCATCCAGTTGTCAAGTTTGTACTTGAATAGGGTCATTGAGGAGTACTGCTTCACATGCAGTGGGAGCCTATTACAGAAGAGTGGCAATCAATGGGAGATATATCTGCCTCCCCAGCATCTTCTATTTATGTCACATGCTAGGTTGAGATCCCCAGAGCAAGTTATTCTTGTCCTATTTGATTTGCAGATGTTCAGCATTTCCAGTAGGACAAAGTCTGGTACTCATCTGTAGGCCAGTTCTTTCAGTCTTTCTATGTATGTCATGTTCTGGAGGCCCTGGATTCACCTGGTCAGAAACTTCTGTGTTTTCTCCAGTTGCTGTAGGTGTCTGGTGAGATACAGACGGAAGGGGGCATTGTACTCAATTAATGGTCTGATAAGTTTGAGTACAGTGGAGTTATGACTTCTCTGGTCTTGGATGTGATGCCCTTATTGAGGTGCACAATGTAGAATATGCGTCTCACCAATATGGACACATAGTAATTGAAGTGTAGATTGCTATCAACATGTGCTCCCAAGTCTCACAACACTGGGTGTGAGCTTACAGTGGTGCTTTGTATATAATAATTAGCAGGGGTACTTCATTGCCAAAGGATAATAAGGAATTACTTGCATTAAGGTTCAGTCTCTGAGTTTGGCATAATTTGCCTGTGTCAGCCCTTTCTGTAATATTACATCATTGAGGAGTACTGCTTCACATGTTAACATCACTGGGGGACTCTATATGAGTGCGTCCAGTTGACAGTCATCTGCAAACCTGGTGAGCCACAGGCCATCTACCTTTGCCTAGACTTTAGATAAATAGTTTTAAAACAGTTAAGGGCTGAGCACAGATCCTTGTGGTTTAGTGATGGGCGTGCAATTCCCAACTTTGACAATGTGCATTCTGTCAGTGAGCCAGTTGGCAAGCCATCTAGTAATGCATGTGTTAATCCCAGATGGGAGAATTTTTATATGATACCTGAACGGAGGAAAGCGTCAAAGACTTTGACTAAATCAACATAGGTGGTCCGATGTCCCCACGCTGGCCCAGTAATCAAGGAGCCTAAATCATAACCACTGACACTGAAGAGAGACATGCACTTGGAATACAAATTGATACATGCAGTATTTCCAGATGCAGACCACATTGCATCAAGCACAATTTCCCTTAAGAGGACACAGAGAACACACTCAGTCTGGGGTCTAGATCTCTCTATATCTGTCTCCCTTCAGGTCTCCGATAAGACTTCTCACAGGTACAGCTTAGTGTTAGGTCTTCAGCCAAGTGTCCAAGCCAGGTCTTCTAGCACCCTCTCTGTGAGACCAGTACTGTGTGTCCCTGCCCCAAGTAGCTCCCACACATACTCTTTGAGATTTGATTTTTCACAGAGACACACACACACACACACACACACACACACACACACACACACACACACACACACACACACACACACACACACACACACACACCTGCTAAAGGCTGGCACATATTTATCTGCTGTGTCCCCTTCTGCCCAGAGTATAAGGTAGCTATCACCACCATCAGACACTCCACAATCATCTACTCTAAGGTCCTTAACAAAGAGTGTCTAATGATAGTAGTTGATCAAGACAGCTAGGCATTCTGGAGAGGCACACATCATGTCACCAAATAAATATAAGCACTCTCAAAGGTTAAATACCTTCTGCAAGGACCAGCAACAATAAAAGTTTTAAATATATTTAATAATAAATAATAAAAAGAGCATGAAAATACTGCATATATATTCACAGTAAACCACAGAGTACAAATCACAGGAAATATCAAAATGAACATTGATGGGAGTGCCTGCGGATTCCCATCTTTTTACTGAGCTAATGAACAAAGGTTTCTTCCAGATCCACCATCTCCAGTCCTATCAGCACCATGAAGTGCCATTTTAATGGTTTAAAAGCTCATTTACATTTCCCTTATTCTTCTTAAAGTAAGCTAGCTGGTTAACCCTTGCTGTCCCAATGTCCTCTATTAAAACATATACATTTAATTCAGTTACAATAATACATGTACATTTCTTTTCATTCCAGCAGGGTGCACTGTTTATATATTTTAACACAAACAAACCTCACAAATACATTTTCAGTACAAACATCTGCACAAATCAGTTTGATATACATATGACATATAATTATTTACAAAATTCCAGCTAGCTGTGTTGGCACAAGTCATACTTCCACTGCCCTTCTGAGCTGGGAATTTCTGGTTAAAGGCTTATAGTGCATGCATATCTGAACTGCTTCTTACTGAAGTTGGTGCGCCTTGTTTGCTGTGGCATAGACTGGATTCGGGCCTGCTGGATCTAGCTTTGTTTGTGTAACTTGAGCACTAATCCAGACATTCTCTAAAGTATTCAATTGTATTTATTACTGCTTGGTTGTAACTTGATTAAAGTGTAGCTATCATTCTAAGTCTTTTGGATTAAGCACTTGGGCTTCAGAACAGTTGTTTTACATTAGGAAGGTTTGTGGAAAGCACTGTGGTGGCAGGACAGGTAGCTTTCATCCTTCTAAGTTGGGAACTACTGATTGAGAGCCCAGTGTCCAAGTGTATTAGTTCTGGTTTAGGCACTTGGGCTTCAGGCCAGTTATTTTACATTAAGAAGGTTCGTGGTCTGCACTCTTGTGGGAGAAGAGGCTGGACTCTGCCCTTCTGAGCTGGGAATTTCTGGTTAAAGGTTTATAGTGCCAGAATATTTGAACTGTATCTTACTGAAATTGGTACACCTTGTTTGCTCTAGCATAGACTAGATCCAGGCCTGCTGAATCTAGCTTTGTTTATATGCTTGTTGTTTGTTTGCTTGTTATTTCCTGGAAGCTAATTCCACCTAATACGTGCTTCTCAGCGCTTCTGTGGATCACTAGTGATATCTGCATTGCTTACTGTACTTATTTCCTTGTTTCACTTGAAAGAAAGTTACTGTTTGTCGTTTTGCATTTAGTTACTTGTAACACATTGCACTCAAGTTACCTGGCACTTGCTCACTAAAGCAATTATATAAGTCAGCACTAAAAATTAAAAGCACTACACCCTCACTCCCCACTGGCCCTTGTTTTCAATTATTAAGGAATTCCCAATATTATTCTAGCATGTCCAAAGGTCAGTTGTCAATCTCCTCTCTGGTCCAGCTGGTGAATCTGGGAATCTTGAGGCAATGTTATAACTGCCTCATGTACATAGACAACCCTCTCCTCCTCCCACATAACACAAATACTTGCGAGAGATGCAGCTATTTAGCCAACTGGAGGCTGAGCTCTCTCAACTCAGGACTGGCAAGACCAGACAGGAGGAGAAGGCAACTACACACACCACAAAACCAGCCTCACATAATGCTACCACACCACTGAATCAAACACATAAACACACAAAGACATACTCGGAGGCTCTGAGTAAAAATTTACCTAAACAGCAGAGGCCTCCAAAGCAGACACCCAAACAACTGCTACCTCAAGACACCCCACAAGCAACACATAAACCACAAAAGCAGTGTGCAAAGCAGTCACAGCCCTTAAGGCCAAATACAACACCAAACATACTTGTCATAGGTGACTCCATAGTCAGACACACTGACGTCCCACTCACCAGGCTGAACAAGGAGAGGGTCACAGTAAGCTGCCTATCGGGCGCTAGAATCTGCCACATAACACAAGCACTCGGGTCACTCCACGGCAAGTACAAATATGACACAGTCATTGTCCATGCTGGTGTGAACGATCTGAGACGTACCTCCCTGGACTACATGAAAAGAGACATAGAGGAGCTCTCTGATTATGTAGCCCAGGCAGGTATGACCCTGACCCTGAGCAGTATCCTTCCTTCACCAAGAATGATGCCACAATATAGAGACAAGATGATCAGCTTTAACAATTGGCTTAATGTCTAGTGTCATTCAAAGGGATCCAGTGTCTGTCTGCCTGGGATGACATGCTTGACAAGCCACGCTGCCAAGGGATGGCTTGCACCTGTCACCCCGGGATTCGGATATTGGCTACGGCTCTTGCCACCCCCATAGTGCCTTTTTTAGGCAAGGCTCAAATTCTAAACCTACCACCCTAGAAAACAAAAATGGGAAGAAACTGAGGGTAATGCTGCTCAATGCCAGAAGTCTAAATCTCAAAATGCACACACTCGAGGCCCTTCTCAGTATGGAGAACATCGATGTCTGTGCTGTAACTGAAACCTGGTTCAAGGATCCTGAGAGCACCCCGGTACTATTAGGTTTTACCTCATATCATGCATTCCGACCCCAAAACCCAGACCACACCACAAAAGGAGGGGGTGTATCCATATTCATAAAGGATACCCACACCTCCAGGTTGGTGACAACGCATCAAGCTCGAAACCATCCAGGTGCAACTAACCATAGGCAAAACTGCTCTACAAATTGTAGCATGCTACAGGCCACCCTCTCAAACTCAGGAACCCCACACAGCCTTCCTGAAGACACTGGAGGGTATAAATGTATCTCCAAACACCATCATATTGGGTGACTTCAACTACCCGAATATAGACTGGGAACATTACTCAAGCCCTAACTTTCTAGCCCAATGGTTCCTGGAGTTCATAAATTCAAATGCCATGGAACAGCTAGTCACTGTTCCCATGAGAGGAGAAAATATACTAGATCTCATTATCTCAAACATGGGGACAAAATGCTTCACACCGAAAGTATATCCCTCATTTGTGAGATCTGATCATAAACTAATCTCACTGGAAATCCACATCCTGCCCCCACCCCAAACAAAAAAGACCACAGTGAAGAACTTCTCTAAAGCAAACTTCACACTACTCAAGACTGGTGTGGTATCCTTCAAGGCCCCTGAGCCAGTGGAAACCACAACCCAAGCTGCGGAAGCCCTTACAAATGCCTTCTATGAACACCTCCAGGACTGCATGGATCAGGCAATCCCAAATAAAACCAAGACTCTTTCCACAAAAGGCAAACGTCCAGTCTGGTGGACCCCAGCCATTAACAAACTTTACAATAAGAGGAGAAAGCTATTACATGATAGAACAAAATCCATAAAAGGGAAGTCACCCCTGATCATTATTAGTAAAAAATACGAGCACTCATAAAATCAACTAAGGCCAATTTTGAGAGAAAAATTGCCATGGATTCAAAGGATAATCATAAGGCCTTTTTCAGCTATGTTAGGAACCTGGGTGGAAACTCGCAGATATGCTCAGAATTAGTCCAAAATGATACAAAAATCACTGAACCCACAGACATTGCCAACATACTGGCAGACAGGTTCAGTGCAAACTTCACCCCTCTCCCCTAAAGGAGAGAAACTATCCCAGCGGAGTGTAGCCTCCCAGACATCTCAAATGCGCAGGTGAAAGCTGCTCTCTCTAAAGCTAAAAACACAGCATCAATGGGACCGGATGGTGTCCCTGGCTGTGTGCTACACGAGCAAAATGAGGAATTAAACCTGCACATAAGGCAGCTGTTTAATCTCAGCCTTACCACAGGATATGTGCCCAAGGAGTGGCTTACGGCAACTGTGGTCCCACTCCACAAAGGCGGTGCCTCTACGGACCCTGGTAATTACTGCCCCATAAGCTTAACAAGTCTAGTCTGCAAAGCTATGGAGAGGATCATAATGGAGCTCATAAACAAAGATATAGGGGACTTGCAGACATTGGACCCGACCCAGTTTGGCTTCGTCAAGGGAAGATCATGCCTTTTGAACTTGGTCGACTTCTTCAAAACAGTCACCAAGGCCATTGATGAGGGAAAGGCAGTCCAAACAGCCTACCTTGACCTTGCAAAGGCTTTCGACACAATACCCCACTCAGGTATTGTAGAAAAACTTACCAGCTTAAATGTAAACCCATATGTCACAAGATGGGTTGCAAACTGGCTTAAGGACAGAACCCACAGGGTTAGAGTTGCTGGCGCTATGTCAGACTCCAAGCCGGTCACAAGTGGTGTCCCACAGGGCTCGGTCCTTGGCCCCCTATTGTTCGGCATCTACTTCTCAGAAGTACAGGCCAACATGGGAGGACTTTGGCTGACAAAGTTTGCAGATGACTGCAAACTGGGCGCCATAGTGGAAAGTGCATCGGACACGGATATCCTTCAGAAGGGACTCATGGAAACAGATAGCTGGTGCCAGAGCCATGGCCTGAAGTTAAACGCCAAAAAATGTATAGTCATACCCTTTGGGAAAAACAAGGTAACCCCAAGCTACCATATAGGTGGCAATCCACTAAGCACAGAAGAGGTTATCAGGGACCTGGGGACCCAGGTTGACAGTGGCCTTTCTTTTGACACTCACGTTGCTAAAGTGGTTAGAAAGACCTTCTACATTGCCCACCTGATCATGAAGGGATTCACATCCAGATCTAGTGAGGCCATTGTTCCCCTGTACTCTTCACTTATCAGACCAATGATCAAGTACAATGCCCCATTCGGTATGTATCTCACCCGACATCTGCAGCAATTGGAGAGACCCCAAAAGTTCCTCACCAAAAGGATAAAGGGACTCCAAAATCTGTCATATGCTGCCAGATTGAAGAAACTCCAGCTCTATTCAGTCGCATACCATCTGCTCAGAGGTGACATGTGCCTGACATATAAGGCCATGTCCAACCCGGAATTAATGGACATGCTCCACCTCAAAAAATCCAAATCCACCAAAACCACTGGAGCAAGTGACTTAAACCTTAGCACTGATATAAATAGGACATGCTGGAGGGATAGATTTATCACTCAGAGACTCCCTGTGCTGTGGAATAAAATCCCGGTCCATGTGAGGCAGAGCACCTCGCTGACTTTGTTCAAGAGAAATCTTGACCTGTGGATGGGAGATCGTAGGTTTACCCCAGGAATCATCTCTGTGTCACTGCTGGACAGAGGCACAACAAACTAATGGGCACAGTATTTTTTCATATAAGGGGTGGCATAAGCCACAAAACCTTGGGCTAGGCTTATAAATGCCTTAGGGCAGATAGCCTAGTATAAACCTATGAACCTATGAACCTACTGCTGCATTAGATGCTACTTAACCTATCTTCACCCAAAAATATTAAGGATCTGCTACAGTGTTTGGCGGCACCCTGTATAGGTACAGGCACCTTGAGTTGATATTTTCCCTATAAAAGCAGCCTTGAAGTTTCACAAAAACCTAGTTGCACACACGGCTACTAGTATGTGTAGTAAGAAGCACTGCCCAGAGTTGTGAACTGATGCTCCTGTCTTCACTCTATATTTTCACAGCGACCTGCTAATCAATAAAAATGATCTGCTAACATGGATATGGACTCTGTCACTGCTACTTCTGCCAGCATGGTGGATATAGGCATCCTGAGGCAATGCAGAAATTGCCTTATCTTTACTGACAACCAGTTCATTCTCAAACAATCTGATAAGGTATGTGACAGATATACTTACTTAATGTCATGGGAGGCAAAGCTCTCACATAAAATCACTCTTAATGCCAATATTTTTTTTTATTTTTCAACATGTTTTTTATTAAATTACCACACAAGATGCATGGTTATCAGTAGCACACACGCTGCACCAATCATATGCAACATGAACCAAACAAAATCTGCATATGCTGAGACAATTGAATGTAACTTTCCTAAGTGTCCTAAATGTAGCACTCATAACAAATGTCCTCATCAGGCCTAAATGCACTTTTCCAAAACAACACCCACATCAAAACATACTACCACATCTCATGGAACCTCTACTTCTAAACCCCGTAAAGCAAGCCACCACACAACCCAACAGTCTGGTCATTGGAAAATTCATTGTGTGATACACTAATGTCCTTCTCACCAGACTGAGGAAGTAGAAAGTCATTAGTCAGCTACTTATCGGGGCAAGGATCTGACCAGAGTGCACGTGCACACAGGTCATTGCACCACGAGTATCAGTATGGCTAAGTAATAGTCTTTGTGGGTGTAAATGACCTGAGACATACCTCCCTAGACTACATGAAGAGAAACATAATGGGACCTTCAATATTTGTGTCACAGGTGTTATGACCATAGGACCGAGTAGCATTCTAACTTCTCCAATGATAATTCCACAGTACAAACAGAAGATGACTGACTTTAATAATTGGCTTAGTTTCTGGTATCATTCTAAGGGAGAGCAGCATAGCAGCATGGAAGGAGATGTTCAACAAACCAAACTTCTTTTCCAGGGAAGGTCTATGCCTCCCTCTGCTAGGCTTTCAAATATTAGCTAAAACAATGTCCTCAACATAGTAAATTTTTAGGCAATGCTTAACTGACAATGCTTCCAACATAGCAAATCAAACCTAAGCAAATCTAAAGGTGTTATTGCTCAATTCAGGAGTCTAAATAAGAAACTCCACTTCCTGCAAGCTCTCCTCACCTTAGGGAATGCTGACATCTATGCAGTTGCTGGGACATAGTTTAAGCCATGGAGATCACCCCGGCTACACAAGGCTCTAATGTCTTCCATACATTTAGACTAGATGTTATACAGGCAGGGCCTAAAGTTGGAGGTGTCATAATTTACATCAAAAATAAATATACTTCCAGTACTGCAGATGCCCTAGTGTAATGTCCTCTCTGGTAAGGTCAGACCAGCAAATGGTCTCCTTTGAAGAAAAATTCAGTCCTGAACCCCAGCTAACCATGACACTCTCGGGAACTACTCTAAGCATATATTAAATAATAACCAGGCAAGTCCCCCCCAAACTCATAAAACGCTACTGCCTATGCATAACTGGTCACAGAAAGCCTGTACAAGCATATGAATAGCTTCATAAAGGCAGCTGTACCCAACAGGAATAAGTACAGAACTAACTCAATAAATAAGTTATCCTGCTGGGTTGTTTAAAAGAAGAAAGAAAATCATAAAAAAATCCAGAGGTATAACACCCAGCAGAATAAAGGGGTGTTTGTCAAACTTAGCAAACAATGCAGATGAAAAATAAAGCCTACCAAAGCCAAATTTGAGGTAAATCTGTCCTGCCAGGCCAGTGATAACCTCAAGCCATTCCTTAGCTATGTCTGCAAACTCAAAGGCAGAGTTTGTTGTTAATGGAGGCATGTACACTATTCCAGAATATATAGTAGAACCTACTAGCAGACAGATTTAGCTATACTTTTACCCCCTCCTCTCCTCAGGAAATACAACTCCCCTAGTTATCACTAAGACCAGTTTAATATGTTGAAAGAAAGACGGTGGTGAGATTTAAAGGTTTGGTTAGCTGCAAATCTAGTCACTTTATTATATGTGGCTTCTAGTTTTAAGAGAGAGGTCTGTAGGTTGGTTAGAATTTGAGTGCCATAAAAGAGACTAGAGAGAAGGCAGGCATGATAAAGAGAGAGTTTAGCCTCAGCTGATAAGAATATTTTATTTCTGTAGAGCAGTCCAAGTTTTAGATGGGTGTTCTTGATGCAGGTGAGGATATGAAGGTCAAATGTGAGTTAGTCATCTAGTGTGACCTGTAGAAGCTTAGTATGAGATTCAACAGTTATGGGAGTATTGTTAAGGGATGAGATAGAGAAAGTAGATTTAAGGTGATTGAGGGATTTGGGTAGAAAAAGCAAGAGTTCAGCCTTTTCAGGGTTTAAGATTAGTTGGTTGATAGCCAGTTTCCAATAGTTTTGAAGGATTTTGGGGTAAGTGAATTCAGATCTGAGAGGTTATCAGCTATGGTGATTACTGTCATCTGCATATTGTATAAAAGATGAATGTTGACAGGATGCATATAGGAGTTTGGTAAAGATGGTGAACAATAATGGACCAAACATTGATCCTTGTGGGACCCCCATCTTGATGGGGAGAGTAGGGGAGAGCGTGGAATGCATTTAACAGACTGCTCTCTGTAAGTGAGGTAACTAGCAAACCAGGAAATGGTTGAGCTAGAAAGATTTAGGTCAGAGAGTTTTGCCAGCAGCATGGGGTAGAAGACAGTGTCCAATTCTTTAGAGAGGTCTAGCGATGAACAGGAGACACGTGTGTTGTTGCCTCTGACTAGAAAGATTGTAATAGTAAAGGAGATAAAGGCTGTTGAGGTTCTATGGTTGGAGTGAAAGCCATGTTGTGTGGAGGCTGGTCATTGTTCTTGTATAAGGTAATCCAGGATTTGTTTATGCAAACATTTTTCTAATGTTTTGGAGAGAGGGGATATAGTTTCTATTGGTCTGAAGTTTGAACATTTAGTGGAGTTACATCCTTTGTGAATGGGTATAGCAACAAATTGTTTCCAGATGGGGGGTACTTTGGATTCTTGTATTGAACGGCTGATAAGAAGAAAGAAAGGAAAGGCTACTGAGTTAGCAGCTGCCTTAAGGACGAGTGGGAGGAGCGTGTCTGCAGGGGAGGAGCCTGGTTTCAGTTTGAGAGGTAGGTGTTTAATATAGTTGGTTGAGACTGGTTTAAGAGAGATGGTGTTTTTGAAAGTAGAGGAGGTACAGATATCTGGAGGTTGTCAGAGCTATTTGCATCAGTTCATTGATGTTGTCTATGAAGTATGTGCTAAATATTGGGGCTTTTACTTCAGAGGTACTATTAGAACAAGGATTAGGAGTAGAGGGTAGAGGAGTAGAGCGGTTACCAGGGTGTAATATTTGATTGATGGAGTTCCTGAATTTCTTTGGTTTGGTCCTGTATGATGTTTGTGGGTTGATGTAAAATATCATTTTATCTTAGTTTATGTGTTTTTGGCAAGGTTGTAAAGATTTTTATAGGTTTGAAGATTGGAAGGGCATTTTGTTTTGAACCAGGTTTCCCATGCCTTGTCTCTTTGTTTACATTAATGATCTTGTAGTGTGTGATAACCAGGGGAGATAAGTGATTTGACTGTAACAGTTTGTAGGGGGGGGCAAGGGTGTTTAGAAAGTTTAGGAATATGGAATTGACTTTTTCTACTACCTCATCTAGGGGATGATAAGTTAGTAATAACCAGTTTATTGTGGAGAGAAGATTATTGGAGGTATCAGGGTAGAAGTTGGACAGTTTGCAGCATTATATGTATTTATGTGAGCGGGTGTGGTGGGGGGTAAATCTAACCACTTTAATTGGCGAGCGGTCTCTTAGCAAGTGGGATAGTGATTCAGTGTAGTGATATGAATGTGGATTGGAAACTAGTATCCAGTCAATAAGATAACTGGAGTTAATTGGTTTATTAGTATGTGCAGAGGTGGAGATTAGTTGGTAGAAGCCATGCCAATTAATACAGTTTAGACTGTTAATGGATAGTGATAGCCAATGAATGTTGACATCACCTAGGATAATGATTTCATTAGGTATATTATGTGTGATCCAGGACAGGATTTGTTCTAGTACTGTAATGTTGTCACCTGATGGGTATGTATATAACAGCTACAGTTAGCTTATTGTGGTCATTAATTTTGCAGTTGGCAGTCAGAAGTTCAGCGGGAGAGAAAGAAGGGGGGGTTGCTAAGGGGAAATAGTGAGATGCTTAGAATACAGTGTAGCAACTCAACCACCTTTTTTCTTTGGTCTATCAAGATGTGAAATGTTCTAACCAGGAGAAGGAATTATTTTCCAGAGATGTAAGGTATCAGCCATGTTTCACTAAGAGTTATTATATCAGGTGAGTGGTGAGCCATCCAAACGTGCCATTCACTTTTTTTGTTGAGTATGCTTCAGATATTCATGGAGTAGAGTGACAATATTTTATTGGGGACTTTAAGGTAAGGAGCATTAGGCTGAGTGGCTATAATGTTAGTGAGAAGGATGGTATTAGGTCCTGGATTTGGATGTATGTCTCCAGATAGGAGCACAGTATTAGTCAGATGAGTTTAAGTAGGGGGTGAGAGGAGGCTGAAGTGATATGTTGGCTTGGTTCTAGTGAGGACTGAGGTGAGAGGTGGAATTTTGATTTTGGGGAGGGAAGAGTTTGTGGTTGTGAAGATAAAGGATGAAATTCTGAATGAGTACAGTGATTTAAAGAAAGGAGTATTATGAACAGAGGTTGGAGAAGGGTGTAGTGGTTTTAATTGAGTATTATATGAGGAGAGCTAGTATAAGAGAAATAGAATTGGTTTAGAAAGGAAGGATAGTATCATTATGTTTTATAGCTGTTAGGAATGTAGGTGTAGGTAGACTGTGAGTAGAAGAGAAAATGAGCTGGAGGTACTGTGTTGTGGTAGACTACAAGGACAGTGATGGGGCTTGATATAAGAATGGAAGGAGATTAAAAGGAAAGAAGGTAGATGTAGTGAAAGTGCAGACTTGTGTATTAGTTCTAAAGAGTAATGGAGATAGTGTAGAGTGGCATGTTATTTTTTGGTGGATAAGTTTGTTATAATGTGTAGTAATGTGAATATTGCCTAAGGGGTGGATTTTGTTAGGTTAGGGAGGAGCTGAGAATTGTGCAGTTGGATGTAGGATTAATGGGAGGGCAGAGTAAGATTAATTATTGAGAAGGTGTAAATGAATATTAAAAAGATTTAAGTAGGGTGTTGATTATAGAGGAATGAATTGTCTTAGATTGAAAGGAAGGGACAGTGCTTGGGGAGGGGAAAATTGACTAGCTATAAATGTTTCAGTCAGGGGTGGGTGGGAATGGTAGTAGGGTAGGGCAGTGGCATGAGCTCAAGTGAAGCAAGGGTGAACGGAGTAGGTTAGATCAGGTAGGTCTAAGCAGTGTGCCAAGAACCTATCAGTAATTTATTGAAAAGTCAGGCATGAAAATATGGTAGAAATCTTACCCCTATATTCCAGGCAATGTAGTCAGTTCCTAGTCTGCCAACAGGTGGTTAAAGTTAATTTAAAGTAAAAAGGACGTTAGTCTGAGTTAGAAGGTATGTGGCTGTATTTAATAACCACAGATGTGGGCATAACATGATACAGGACATGAGAGGAGAAAAAAATATGGTTAGACAGTAAGGTCCGATTACAGTCAACTGCAGGGTGGGATTAGTGAATAGCTAGTCATGGACTATAAGCTATGATTTTGAGGGATAAAGTCCTACACACTATACTGAGTGAAGCAGGAAAGATTATTAGGGATTGTAAACAGTTTAAACACCAGTTTCAGAGCAAACTACATACTTTATCAAGCAGTACTGTTATTACGTTTGCAGGGCTTCTTGGAAGCCAAACCTTCAATGCTGTGCATCCAACAGTGTCTGGAAGAGTTTAGGATGGAGTGTTAGGGAGAAGATCAGTAAATGAAGATACCTTAATTTGTGCTCCAAAAGCATGAGCTGTGTATACAAAATAGAGAACTCTCCTCTGTAAAGACAATTATATTTTAAGATCTAAATTGCCTACACATTTTCTAAGAACTCTAGCTACAGATATCCTCAGTTCTTTTAATGCACTCGTATCCCATTTATCTAAAATAAGTTAAGGTTACCACCCAGTATTAACTGTCATTTATTTTTATTTAAAAAAACTCGTAATTTTCCTTGACTACATTTGAATTAACTCCTGGAAAAAAATACATGTAAGCAATAGTATATACAATTCAAACAATTCCAACACAAACAGTGGCAGCAATCTTTTTATATCTGAAAATACAGTATTACATTTTGGCATAACTGCAGATTTTTTTTCATTATTATAACAGTCCATCCTGTTTTTATTTTCTTTGAAGGTTAATACTACCAAGATAAAATAATCTTATTTAAATAGTTAATGTCCTTTTCCAAAAGATGTGCTTCTTGCAAGATGATTACATCAGCTTTAATATTTTCAATAAACCTAAATAGTGAGTTTCATTTACCACCATCATCAGTGCCATTTATATTATGTGAGATGACCTCCAAAGTAGTAATTTTTAAATGCCAGATTTGTTTTCTAGAGTATAAGAACATCTCATCAAGTATTAACTGGACTAATGATCTATTTTTTCTGTAATCAACAATGTGCGTGATTACCTTCTTTTTGCATAGAATATACATATATATATATATATATGTAGTGTGTGTGTGTGTGTGTGTGTGTGTGTGTGTGTGTGTGTGTGTGTGTGTGTGTGTGTATAAATATATATATATATATATATATATATATATATATATATATATATATATATATGGATCTACTTTGTCTAAACAAATGTGACTTACCTGAGCTGATTTTTCCAAAACTGCATTTCAACGAATGCACAGACTACCGAATTCCTTTCCCTGTGAAAGGAACCACTTGGCCACCATGCTAATTCACCAGAACGGAGAAAAGTAAGCCCAACAAAGTGAGGGCTGCACCCCCTATGCCCCCTATTTGGGGGACGTAACCCCCACCCTCCTACTGAAATATACCAACTCCGAGATCACACTAAATAGAAGAGAGGGCACAGTTCACCATGGTGGCCAAGTGGTTCCTTTCACAGTGAAAGGAATTTATTAGTCCATGCATTCGTTGAAATACTACTTCAGAGAAATCAGCTTGCGTAAGTCAGATTTGCTTAAACATACTTTTGTTTAAACAAAGTAGACCCATATATATATATATATATATATATATATATATATATATATATATATATATATATATAGATATATATATATATATAGATATATAATGATATATATATATCTAAAACAAAATAAGCAAATAGCATAACATTAAGAATTTTACATACCTGAACTGATATCTGTGAGACTGACCATCAGTGCCATGGAAACTAATGTCCCTAGTCAGGTTTAGCTAAATAAATTGACAAAACCCCTCTTAATAAACTGTGGAAGAAAGATTAATTGTATTTACCAAAAGTAATCCTACTGTCATTAACAAACTTAAGTGAAATATCTCTCTAAATGAAAAAAATATTTTTGATTGCTTATTATAGGACACTCATAAGAAAACATATTTAAAAACAAAAGAACAGTACATAGATCCATTTCTGGTTAACTTTACTTTTCTGCTTGTATCTTTTGAGATCAGAAGTATTCCACAGATATAGATTCACCACTTTTTATTTATGATAACTGAATTACTTCACCCAATATCAGATGAAAGTGGATTCTATTCTTTTCCCCAAGCAAAAGTACTGAGGTTCATTTCATAAATTACTCATTTCTTACCAGATGTAATATACAATAAAACTTCAGGGGAAATTAAGCAACAAGCTGATATTAGTTTAATTCATAGGTTCATAGGTGTGTACAAGGCTAATGGCATTGGAGCATTTACAAGCCTAGCCATAGGATTAGAAAAACGAATCTCAAACGGCTACAGGTACACTGAGGTGCCAAAAACTGCAACAATAAGAATAGAATGAGGCACCAAAGTTGCACACTGAAACTATCCACAGTAACTTTATTTAGAGAAGAACAGTAGGTGAGCGCTTTCACAACTCAGTGTTGCTTCATCAGACAATGTTAATGCAGACCATGCTTGGTTAAATACTTAAGCAATCAGTGTGGTTTCAACTATTTAAAGCAATACAGTCAAATAATTTAACAATTGAAGCTATTAGTACAAGCTTATGCAAACTATGTATTTAAAACCAACCTTAAAATACATGTCTCTCTATAAAAACCATCATTATTGACCATAATATATGCAAAAGTATAAAAATATATATAATATAAAAATGTCCTATATAAAATCTTAAATATATATATAAGTAAATACAAAAGCTTGATGAACCATAGTACCACATTAAAACCTAGAAATTAATGTTTAAGATGTCTTGCTTTAAGGCAAGGGACTAGTGAAGTACAGCCATTCAAGCCCGGATATCTATTTGCATTCAGCTTGATAATCCATTTCTGTTCTAACTCTTCTGTATAATTTTCTATGTTCCCACCTCTATTTGTCCTTAATACTTGTTGTAAAACCAAAAATTTGAAGCAGTGAGTACTGTTTGTATTTAAAATATGATTTGCTAGGGCATTAGATTGTTTCAAATTTCGTATATCCCTTGCATGTTCTAATATTCTATCTTTAAAAGTTCTGTTTGTTTTTCCTACGTAATAGGCATGACATGCTTGACAAAAACTAAAATAAATAACATCTGTACTCTTACAATCATAGTATTTCTTAGTATATAACCTAAAATGTTTCATCGGATGAATATACTCATTTTTAATATAAATGTACTGACAGGCTGCACAATTCCTGCATGGAAAAGTGCCTTGTCTGTTGGAGAGATTTTTTCTATGGGGTTGGTGTTCTTTATTACAAAGATGTTGCTTCAATGACACGTTGTTCTTAAAACTAAAACTTGGTGTGTCACCGATCATGGGGACAAGGTCTGGTATTTCCTGTAGTAAATGCCAGTTCTTCTTAATGATATCTGTATACTTATTGATATCACTTGCAAATCGAAAAACGACTCTAAACTTATTCCTATCAATGTCTCTATTGCCAGACGTTCTCATATCAGTTTGAGAGCTCATGTAAGGCTTACATCTTGTTGATCTAACTTTCCATGCCTCTGTTATCACATTCGTGATTTCTGAACTTGAGTAGCCTCTCTGCTCAAATTCACTGTGTAATTTATCCAGTGCCCCTGCAGCCTCTTCATCATTGTTATGTAGGCGTAAAGTTCTAAAAACTTGTCCTTTGAGAACATTTCTAGAAATGTGTCTCGGGTGCATGCTAGATTTATGAAGACAGGCATTGGTCCTGGTAGGTTTGTAGTAGATACTAGTTTTCAGCTGTTTTAAATTAGTTTTAGTTACACTTACATCTAGAAAGTCAATGGAGGTATTAGAAGAAGTAAAAGAAAATTTCAAAAAAATCTGTTGTACTATGTAAATAATCTACAAAAGTACTGATATTGGAACCATGTCCTCTCCATAAAATAAAAACATCATGCACGAAACGTACATACCAAAGGATACAATCATAATAGGGATTCAAGATCGATAAAACATACTCTTCTTCCCATCTTACTAATGATAGACTGGCGTAGCTGTTGGCACATGACGTGCCCATTGCTACGCCATTCATCTGTAGAAAGAACTCATCTTGGAAAGTAACAGCATTATTTTCAAGTATAATCTCTAATAGGCTACAGACTAACAAAATCTTATTTGGTGTAAGCTTCCTATCTGTGTTAAGGAACTCTCTTACTTTATCAATTCCCCATGCATTCGGAATGCTCGTAAAAAGGGATTCAATATCCATAGTAAGGAATAGAAATGCTTCATCATCATTAATAGTTTCCATTCTATCATGTAGATGCTGTAAAAACATGTTTGTACCTCTAAGAATAGTATGACAGCTGTTTAAGAACTCATGTAAGATACCCTCTACATAAATCGACAAGGGCTCAGTACTCCAACCTGCTCCTGATACAATGGGACGCATAGGAGGGGCAGTGATGTGTTTGTGGATTTTGGGTAGGCCATATATTCTAGGAATTATAGGTTTCTGTGCCAAAAAATAATTAAACAAGGGTTCATCAATTAATCCCGTAATCAATAGGTCAAATACTAAAAAAGCCACCTTGTCAATAACGGCAGTTACAGCTGCTTTAGTTAATATCCGGTAGATACGGTCATCTAATAACAAGGCATTCATCTGACTGATATACAGATCTTTATCCATTAAAACAATTTTACCACCTTTGTCAGCCTGCTTTATAACAAGGGAATTCAAATTCTGTAGTTCATTCAAAGCCCTGTATTCTGGTGCAGTGAGGTTATAGAAGGTGCAACCATTAAAATCAGTGGTATGCATTTCTTTAAAAGCATGCTCACAAATGTCCACAAATCTTTGTATACCTGGAGGAGTAGGAGGTATATAGGTACTAGTTTTTTTATATACATTAATGTTGACATCATTATTGTTAGGAAAAATACACTTTAAACTTAAATTTCTACCTAGTAATTTTAGATCTGTTATCATTTCTGTTAAATCTGCCTTTCTGGCAGGGATAAAGGATAGACCTTTGTTCAATAAGTCACACTGTTCATTGGTTAGTGGAAAGGAGGAAATGTTCACAGTAAGGTTATTCACATTCTCCTTTTTTTCGAAAAATGCAGTTCTGTCCACATGATGTTCCCTTGTTGTGTTCACCATGGTTGGGTTGCTTTTGACCCGACCTCTGAATGGAAGAGCTGTCTTCAGAGTAAACTGTCCCACTTTCAGATTGTCTAAAAAAATGCTAGTATCTTTAGCGTTAACTTGTACACTGTTTATAGGACTCTTACCTGCGTTGTTAGCGTTTCTTTGCTCTTCGTTCTGCTGTTTCTTCTCTGCATTTGATGTAAATGTGTCTCCGTGGACAGCTGGAACAAACGATGCAATCTTGGGGGCAGAAGTACTAGTGCTAACACTTTCCTTTATATGTGTAGCTGTAGCTGCCATATTTGCATTCAAATTATTAGCGCGAAAATCGGAAGTGGAAGGCTGTGTTCCAATGTTTAGTGTCCTACTACTCTGCATTCGTAGTGGCAGGATTCTGAATGGTGGTTCTATTTATAGAGTCCCTTGGCCATGAGAATGCATTATTATTTTTAAAGTCGAGTTTGTCTCTGTTCAATTTATTTAGTTTAGTATTTTGAAGCTTCCTTTCATAAGTGCTAATATTTTCATGTAACTGGGCCATTTTATTCAAGGTAATGGCAGCAGAAAAAGTTTCAGATATCCTGTTTTCTAAAGTTACAATTTCTGTTTTTAATTCATTCTCAAGAGGTGAAAAAATCTCTATAAGAAGCTCCATATATTTGGAACTAAAGGACAAATTCAATTCTTGCCACTTACGTAACAATTCAGGATATACATTTCCATATGTGGGCATATTTAGTATCCGTAAACCACGACTAATTACTTTTGCTTCCAATGAAGCTTGCAAATGCAGTCCCTGCCATTGTAGTCTTTTATATTTATATAGAAGGTTTTCCAACCCCCTATATTGCACCTGAAATTCAGGCATCTCTTCCATGCCAGAAGCAATGTCCATTGCACTTGCCTGTGCCTCAGTATTTATTAGTGGATTTACTGGGACATCCAAGAGTTTCAGGAATCGACTGTGCTCATTCAATAATCCTTGATTAATGTCCATATCCATCTTTTTTAGAAACACAGTGTGTCCTTGGCCGAATAAAACAGAAACAAAAAAACAAATCTCAAATGGCTACAGGTACACTGAGGTGCCAAAAACTTTATATATATTTTTTATACTTTTACATATATTATGGTCAATAATGATGGTTTTTATAGAGAGACATGTATTTTAAGGTTGGTTTTAAATGCATAATTTGCATAAGCTTGTACTAATAGTTTCAATTGTTAAATTATTTGACTGTATTGCTTTAAATAGTTGAAACCACACTGATTGCTTAAGTTTTTAACCAAGCATGGTCTGCATTAACATTGTCTGATGAAGCAACACTGAGTTGTGAAAGCGCTCACCTACTGTTCTTCTCTAAATAAAGTTACTGTGGATAGTTTCAGTGTGTAACTTTGGTGCCTCATTCTATTCTTATTGTTGCAGTTTTTGGCACCTCAGTGTACCTGTAGCCGTTTGAGATTTGTTTTTCTGTTTCTGTTTTATTTGGCCAAGGACACACTGTGTTTCTGAAAAAGATGGATATGGACATTAATCAAGGATTATTGAATGAGCACAGTCGATTCCTGAAACTCTTGGATGTCCCAGTAAATCCACTACTAAATACTGAGGCACAGGTAAGTGCAATGGACATTGCTTCTGGCACGGAAGAGATGCTTGAATTTCAGGTGCAATATAGGGGGTTGGAAAACCTTCTATATAAATATAAAAGACTACAATGGCAGAGACTGCATTTGCAAGCTTCATTGGAATCAAAAGTATTTCCTCGTGGTTTATGCATACTAAATATGCCCACATATGGAAATGTATATCCTGAATTGTTACGTAAGTGGCAAGAATTGAATTTGTCCTTTAGTTCCAAATATATGGAGCTTCTTATAGAGTTTTTTTCACCTCTTGAGACTGAATTAAAAACAGAAATTGTAACTTTAGAAAACAGGATATTTGAAACTTTTTCTGCTGCCATTACCTTGAATAAAATGGGCCAGTTACATGAAAATATTAGCGCTTATGAAAGGAAGATTCAAAATACTAAACTAAATAAATTGAACAGAGACAAACTCGACTTTAAAAATAATAATGTATTCTCATGGCCAAGGGACTCTATAAATAGAACCACCATTCAGAATCCTGCCACTACGAATGCAGAGAGTAGTAGGACACTAAACATTGGAACACAGCCTTCCACTTCCGATTTGTATGTCCAGCAGTTATTTTGAAAATAATGAATGTCTTACAAAGTATTACTTTAATCAACGAATAATGTCTTGCAAAAGTATTACACTAATAAATTAGATATCTCTTACATAGACCCATGTTTTTCAAGGTTTCTGACTGTCTTAAAAATAATTTCTTAAGTAACAGCTACAGTATATTATACTATTTTTGCAATATAGTTTAAGTATGCATGCACAAATGCATAAAAACATAGATCTAAAGCTGTATATATATATATATATATATATATATATATATATATATATATATATATATATATATATATATATACATACACACCCGTGGTGGTGGTGCTGCGGTAGCGTTGTTGCCTCACAGTAAGACGCTGTACGGTTCGATTCTCAGCTAGAGTGTCTTCTGCGTGGAGACATGCATGAATGGGCGTACCTTCGTTGAAGGTTGTGCATCAGGGCTGGTAACTCGGCATGTAAAAATCAACTACCAATCATTAGCAGACCGGAGTTCCACTGTGGTGACCCCTAACCGGGAAAAGTCGAAAGACACAACACAACAATAAATATATATATATATATATATATATATATATATACACATACAGATATCTACACACACACACACACACACACACACACACACACACACACACACACACACACACACACACACACACACACACATTCTGATATATATCTGTATGCCTAAGTATAAATACATGCATAGGTTTATAGGTGAATATTAGGCTCTCAGTCTGCAGACTATTACAAGCCTAGCCAGTATCAGCTCCTAGCCAGAATCAAATCCTGTACCTTCTTTCTGTGATGTAAAGATCTTAACCATTATGCCAATCCCCCCCAATATATACATATACATACACGTGTGCCAATCCCCCCAATATATACATATACATACACGTGTGCCAATCCCTCCTCCCAATATATACATATACATACATGTGTGCCAATCCCTCCCCCCAATATATACATACAAACACGTACAGGTTTCTAGACATGTGAAAGCATGTTTACTAAGAAGTTTATTTGTACTTTAACCTTTTCACATAGATATACATTCATCTTTGCAATCACACATACAGTGTACTTGCACATAACTACATTTATGTAACATATCTTTTTAGAGTGTTTTATACTATTTCTTAAAACCTAAATAAGTAAGAAAAAAAAAATTTAAATACTTATTGTAGAATTCTGGCCTTCTCTCCCTAACTTGATAAACCCACTCATCCTAATGGTCAGGCCAACACTTCTACTGGTCATAATACCTGTGCTGATGTGAGGTCTCAGAGCAGATGACCTCTGTCAGGGATCACTCATAATCACCCATCTCCTGCCAGACATCAAGCTTCTTCAACTCAGTGCTAACCATCACATTTTCAATTTTCTGCAAGTATGATTCCTGAAAGAGGTAGTACATGATCTTAATCTACTTATTTCACCAGCTTGAAGCTGAACCTCGTGCTTTCACAGGTACTGCCTATCTTTAAAAGTGCCAGAACTATGCACAGATGTGGTTAGTTTACCGATGGCTTTGTATAAGTGACATGACTACACACACACACACACACACACACACACACACACACACACACACACACACACACACACACACACACACACACACACACACACACACACACACACACACACACACACACACACACACACACACACACACACACACACACACACCTACCTAAATCTGTATCTATACCTATATATATGTGTATATATATATATATATATATATATATATATATATATATATATATATATATATATATATATATATATATATATACATCCTCACTCCCTATTTCTCATTTTGCACATGGGGCTGGGGTGTCACTTCAACAGTGACAATCATCTCAAGCCAAGGTTTACACCACCGGTTGGCTAGCCCTGCCATGGTTAATATATGTATATACATTTATTTTTTAAATTGAAATGATTTTGTGCTGATGATATTGGTTTCCTTAAGGAACTGCTTTACTCTGTCATAGGCATTATATATGTGTTTGATTAAGCAAAGTAATGTTTTCCCCTGAAATTCACATTTGTCATTAAAATCATACATTCAAATGTTAAGGAAGTGTACAATTCAATACAATAGTGTGTGTGTGTGTGTGCGTATATGTGGGTTTGTGCATAACTATCTATTACCCTTTCTCTCACTCTCTCTACACACACTAACGCACACACTCACACACACGCACACACACACACACACACACACACACACACACACACACACACACACACACACACACACACACACACACACACACACGTGTTATTTACTCTGTTAAATTGGTTTATCATTGATTCAGTGAATTCAGATATTCTAAAGGTTTTGACATTAGGGATGGAACTATTTGTATGAGTATATGTGTATTATGGTCACAGCAAGGTAAATAAAATGGTAGATTTCAGTAGCAGCTGTGTGTTGGTACATGTTTGTGTGCCCAATGGTTTGTATAATGGCGGTGTTATGGAAATGTTTTTCTAAGATAAGGTACAGGGTTAGGGTTAGGGACAGAACAGCCCACTTTAATAATGCATGCTATCCCTAACCCTTAGCTTTACCTTAGAAGAATCATTTTTGTAACACTACCACTATTCAAAGAAATTATATCTGAATGTGTGATGAAATTTTGGTGATCACATTGCAAAGTTAAATACTTGAGTGTCAGTGGTTGTGCATTTTAATAAATCAACACATTCTTATATCTATAAATATGACCTTTGACCTGTACCAAAAGCTCATTATCAGAATCATTGTTATATGGTGCCGGTACAACGTTAGAGCTAAATTTATACTTGCTGTCAGAAGTGAAGAGGTGATATTGTTGATGTTTTATATTATAGCAGAAACAAGACAATACAGAGAGGTACAAAAATAACCCATTCCTTTATGCACCCTTTTTCTGCAGCATATGTCTGCAGTGCAAGGCTTTTATTCACAGACAGATGAGCAGCAGTGCTCAGGTAAGTCATGCTGCGCGTCTCATCAATAATGCATCTAACAGTTATGCAATATCTGGTTGGTGCTGAATTACATTCACTTCTAATGTGCATGTCTAAGAACTGCTCAATACCTCCCCCACAACACAAACACACACATACACACACACACACACACACACACACACACACACACACACACACACACACACACACAGACATATATACACACACACACACACACACACACACACACACACACACACTTACACATGCACACACACACACACACACACACACACACACACACACACACACACACACACACACACACACACACCCCTGAAGAGATACCTTACTGAGATAATGACAGCAGTGTTTTACACCTGTTCTGCTGTGCTTGAAAATTCTCTACTATGAACATTAACAAATTCCTATACTACATGATTTCTAAGCTGACAACATGCTCTCTGAGGTGCAGACAGCTAGTTTATGTGGGTTGTGCCCACACACTTCCACATTTGAAAATGGCCCTTAAATGTGAGCCCACAGCTCATTTTAGTGCCCTTGAGCTAAAGTGTGAAGCTTTTCTAAATGGCAATCTCCTTGCATACTATACAGTGCCATGTGTGTTTTTGTGTAGAAGTAAAGGGAGCTATGAATACCTACCCATATGCCTTGACATCATCATTTCAGAAGAAAATGCCAAAAGATGTCAAAACTATGGCCCTTAATAACAATTCAAGTAAAACAGCCATTAAAATTTATTATCCTTAAAAATTAAAAAACTGTCAGTATAGAACAACAGTGTGGCTATTACTAATATACAACCTGGCAAATATAAAACAATATGTTGTGTGCTCCTGAGAAGAAATATTTTAATGTTAAAAATGTGTGAAAAAATATGAAAAATTATTTTTTGTAATAAATCTTATCAAATAATTGATGAGTAGAGTTCACTTCACACAACAGCACATTCTACCACCACTACATTTGGTATATTCACATGCCCAAAATAGTATTCCCCTCCCCAATACCAGATATCTCATTAAGTCCTGTTCAAGACATCTTCAATAGCTGCAGACACGCATGGGTTTTCTCATATTTTTACCATGAGAATACTTCCCACATGTCACTGTTCCTGCCCTGACTTCTAATGCCCCCATTCTCCCTTTACATTTCTGCTGCATTATCACCTTCCATAACCAGTCTCTATGTTTCTGTTTTACTTCCCACATGTAACTGTTCCTGCCCCGACTTCTAATGCCCCCCTCTTCCTATACCTTTCTGCTGCATTATCACTTTCCCTAACCAGTCTCTACATTTCTTTTACTTCCCACGTCACCGTTCCTGCCCTGACTTCTAATGCCCCTTCTCCCTTTAACCTTCTGCTGCATTATCACCTTCCCTAACCAGTCTCTACATTTCTGTTTTACTTCCCACATGTAACTGTTCCTGCCCCGACTTCTAATGCCCCCCTCTTCCTTTACCCTTCTGCTGCATTATCACCTTCCATAACCAGTCTCTATGTTTCTGTTTTACTTACCACATGTAACTGTTCCTGCCCCGACTTCTAATGCCCCCCTCTTCCTTTACATTTCTGCTGCATTATCACCTTCCCTAACCAGTCTCTACATTTCTGTTTTACTTCCCACGTCACTGTTCCTGCCCTGACTTCTAATGCCCCCATCTTCCTGTACCTTTCTGCTGCATTATCACCTTCCCTAACCAGTCTCTACGTTTCTGTTTTACTTCCCATGTCACTGTTCCTGTCCCGACTTCTAATGCCCCTTCTCCCTTTATCTTTCTGCTGCATTATCACCTTCCCAAACCAGTCTCTATGTTTCTCTTTTACTTCCCACATGTAATTGTTCCTGCCCTGACTTCTAATGCCCCCCTCTCCCTTTACATTTCTCCTGCATTATCATCTTCCCTAACCAGTCTCTATGTTTCTGTTTTACTTCCCACATGTAACTATTCCTGCCCTGACTTCTAATGCCCCCCTCTTCCTTTACCTTTCTGCTGCATTATCACCTTCCCCTAACCAGTCTCTACGTTTCTGTTTTACTTCCACCATTTGTAGATTTATGAAATTAAAATATTCCTAATACAGTTGAAGAAAGAGCTCTTCCTTTGTTTGTATTTGAAGAATAGAGCAAGATGTAAATCTATTTCATTGTTTTCCAGTAATATTTTCTGACCTTTATCTGAACCTGTGAGACATTTTTAGAGAGGTAACCTTATATAGACAGGAAACATCGTCAAAAATGATCAGCAATAATAGGTTAATAGGTTCATAGGTTCATAGCTTGGTACTAGGCTATCAGCCTAGGGCCTATACAAGCCTAGCCATAACAATTCCCTGGCTATTTCTTCCCACATTATTTACTTTCCTGGACCCCTGTCTAGCAGGGAGACTGACGTGATCCCTGGGGTGAATTTCCTTTCTCCCATCCAATCGTCAAGGTTCCTCTTAAAGAGGTCCAAAGAGGCACTCTGCTTGACATGTATGGGCAATCTATTCCAGAGTCTGGGGAGTCTCTGGGTCAGGAACCTATCCCTCCAGCATGTTTTGTTTATTGTGATGACAAGGTTTAGATCCCTGGAGCGTGTAGCTCTGAGGGATTGGGATTTCTTTAAGTGTAGCATGTCCAACAGCTCAGGTTTGACATGGCCTTGTATGTTAAGCAGAGATCGCCTCTGAGTGGACGATATGAGACAGAGTATAGCTGGAGTTTTTTAAGGCGGTCAGCATAGGGCATCTGCTTTAGGCCTGTGATTCCTTTAGTGAGGTATTTCTGAGGCCTTTCCAGTTGTTGCAGATGTCTTGAGAGGTACATACCAAATGGGGCGTTGTATTCTATAATGGGTCTAATGAGGGATGAGTACAGTGGGACAATGACCTCCTTTTTTCTGGATGAAAAGCCCTTCGTGATGAGGTGTGCCACATAGAAGGATTTCCTGACTGTTGTGGTGATGTGGTTATCGAAGGTGTGACCACTGTCCACCTGTGTCCCTAAGTCTCTTATCACACTTTCTGTGTTTAGTGTACTGCCACCTATATGGTAATTCATGGATACATGTTTTTCCCAAAGGGATAACAATACATTTCTTGGCATTGAGCTTGAGCCCATGGCTCTGGCACCAAGCATCTGTTTCTGTAAGGCCCTTTTGTAGAGTATCCACATCATTTGGGGATTCAATAATGGCTCCCAGTTTGCAGTCATCTGCAAATTTTGTTAGCCAGAGTCCCTTAGTGTTGACCTGTACTTCAGAGAAGTAGATGCCAAACAAGAGCGGCCCCAGGACTGAACCCTGAGGTACTCCACTTGTCACTTGTCTGGAGCTGGATTTGGAGTCGGCTACTTTTACAGTGTGGGTTCTATCAGTAAGTCATTTAGCAACCCATTGGGTGACATAGGGATTAATGCCCAACTTAGTAAGTTTATCTATGATTCCAGAGTGGGGATGGTGTCAAAGGCCTTGGCAAGGTCTAGATAGGCTGTGTGGACCACCTTACCCTTGTCCATGGCTCTGGAGACTGATTCAAAGAAGTCAATCAGGTTCAGGAGACAAGATCGGCCCTTCACAAACCCAAACTGGGTGGGGTCCAGTGTTTGAAGGTTGCCAATGTCTTTGTTTATAAGTTCCATGATAATATGCTCCATGGCCTTGCAGATAAGGCTTGTCAGACTGATGGGACGGTAGTTTCCGGGATCCAAGGTGGATCCCCCTTGTGGATTGGGATAACTGTAGCTCTGCGCCACTCAGTGGGCACGAAACCTGAGGTGAGGCTATGATTAAACATGACACTTAGGTGAGGTGCCAGTTCATATTGTAGTTCATGTAGTACACAGCCCGGGATGTCATCTGGTCCCATGGATGCTGTATTCTTGGCTTTAGAGAGTGCGTTTTGTACCTGTGTGGCCGTTATTACTGGAATTTGGCAATCTTCCGGTATTGAGATGGGCCATTTAGGGGGTGAAGTTGGCACTGAATCGATCTGCCAGGATATTGGCAATATCCTTTGGATCAGTATATTTAATGCCATTCTGTTTTAGCTCAGCGTAGATCTGAGCATTGCCATTTAGATTCTTGACATAGTTATAGAATGCTTTGTGGTTGTCTTTGGAATCTTTGGCAATTTTATTTTCGTAACTAGCTTTGGAGGATTTTATGAGGCATCTCAGTTTCTTACTGAGGCCAGTAAGGGAGTTTTTTACATCCTGGTATTTTCCTCTTTTCTGCAAAAGTTTCTTCCTTTTGTTGTAAAGTTTGTTTATGGCAGGGGACCACCAGATTGGCTTCCTTTTTTTGGATGAGAGCATTTTGTTTCTATTTGGGATGGCACGATTCATGCATGAGTGGATGTGCTCGTACAGTGCCTTAGTGTAGGATTCAGCAGTTGAACTTTTAGTTCCCGTTTGCATGGGTGTTATGAAGTTTGTCACTTCTGACTTGAGTAGCATGAAGTTGGCTTTGGAGAAGTTTTTTATGGTGGTTTCTTTACTGGGGTGGGTGGGGTGGGATGTGGATGTTAAGGGTGATTAGCTTATGGTCAGACCTGACTAACGAGGGGGTGACCATAGGTATGGAGCATTGATTTCCCATGTTGGTAATGACCAGGTCTAGGATATTGGAGCCCCTGGTGGGACTATGGATTAGTTGATCCAGGGCATTGGAATTTATGAATTCCAAGAACCGTCGCGCAATGGTGTTGGGACATGAGTAGTTTTCCCAGTTAATGGCAGGGTAGTTAAAATCACCCAGTATTAGGGTGTTTGGCTCTATCTTAATATTTTCCAGTATGTTTAGAAAGGTGTAGTGAGAATTTTGGGGTATGGTGGGAGATCTGTAGCAAGCTACAATTTGGATTGCAGTCTTACCTAGTGTTAGTTGCACTTGGAGAATTTCAGACACATTGTGTTGGCCAACTAGCCTGGTGGTGTGAATATCCTTGGTGAATATTGACACTCCTCCACCTTTAGTGTTTCGGTCCTGGTTTGGTGGCCGAAAAGTGTGGTAAGAGTTGTAGCCTGGTATTGCAGGGGTGCTCTCTGGAGCCTTGAACCAGGTCTCAGTTACTGCACAGATATCGATGTTCTCCATTTTTAGGAGTGCCTCGAGAGAGTGCATTTTGAGGTTTAGACTTCTAGCATTGAGTAGCATTACTTTCAGATTTTGCATGCTTGTACCTGTTACGGTGTTGGTTTTGTCCTTTGAAGTTTGCCTAAAAAAGGCACTATAGGGGTGGCAAGAGCCTTAGCCAGTAACCTGAATCCCAGGGGCGACAGGTGCAGACCATCTCTGGCAAAGCATCGTGGTCTGTCAATCATGTCATCCCAGGCAGACAGATACTGGATCCCCTTTGAATGACACCATAAGCTTAGCCAATTGTTGAAGTCAATCATTTTATCCTTATATTGTGGTATCATTCTGGGCGAAGGCAGGATGCTACTCAGGGCTAGGGTCATACCTGCCTGGGCCACATGATCCGAGAGCTCTTCCATGTCTCTTTTCATGTAGTCCAGGGAGGTACGTCTCAAGTCATTCACTCCAACATGGACAATGACAGAGTCATATTTGTACTTGTTGTGGAGTGACTTGAGTGCATGCGTCATGTGGCGGATCCTGGCACCCGACAGGCAGCTGACTGTAATTTTCTCCTTATTCAACCTGGTGAGAGGGACATCAGTGTGCTGGACTATAGAGTCACCTATGACTAAAGTGTTAGGTACATTGTCTTGCCTTAGGGGCTGTTGCTGGGTGGCACACTGGTGTTGTGAACTGTGTGACACATTGGTTGTGATTGGTGTTTGTTTGCGTTTCAGCTTCAGAGGTCTTTGTTGCTTGGGCAGGTTACAGTTAAGGGCCTCTGCATATGTGGATTTAGTGTTGCTATATGTGGGTGTTGGTGGTGCGGGTTTAGAAGGGCTATGTGTTGCTTGAGATGTAGTGTGGGTGTTAACCTTCTCCTCTTGACTGTTTAGCACAATCTTGGGTGGAGAGAGCTTTGCTTCCATTTTGGCTATGTAAGTGCATCTCTCACAGGTTGTAGTGTTGGGTGGTAGGAGGAGAGGGTTGTCTGTGTACATGAGCCAATTGCTGCATTGCCCCAGTATGCCCAGATTCACCAGGTGGACAGGAGAAATCACCGGAAGCTGACCCTTGGACATGCTTGGTTTGGGGCTTTTTTTTTTTTCTTTGTAAAGTATAGGAGCTGTTTACTTAGCAAGGTACTTTGCAATTATAGGCTGTTTAGTGCCTACTATTAATTTCTCCTTGTTAACAAGGAGAGTTCAGTGTTTGTATGAGTTTAAGGCTTCCTAGTGCTTTCCAGCAGGTTAATAAGGTTATTAACTTCTGGAAAATGACCTCTACGAAAGGAAGAGAGATAAGAAATATATAGCCTGTAGGAGTTTATTAAATTTGGTTGCATTTTATCAGTGTCATCTGCTGACACATTATTGTTTTTTTAGTTTACACTGGTCAGCCAGTTGTAGTTGGGAATAAATCCATAATCTGCCACTAAAAACTTGATGTTTATTACATTCTTTATTGATAGACACTGATATATTTAAATAAGATTTTATTTTTATTCTTGTTGAGCAGTTATGATTGCCCTGCTCTGCAGGGTGTGATAGTTATTTTGATCATTAATGTATTTTTAATGTTGTTCTCAGATGAAGTCACACCAAACAACTATCTCAGACATAAGTATTTTAGGATATGTTTAGAGAGCAAGTTCAAAGACCACTGTTTCTCATGAATGCGTAGAAATATATAAAATATTTTAAAAAGTGTATCCATTATATTAATTTGTAACCCAAATGTTTGACAGTTTCAGAGTCATTAGCCACATAATTTGCTATTTTCCCTTGTTTGGATTAAAATAGTCATGATTTAGAGATTAAAATTGTATCTGTTCTTTTAACCATAGGCTCCCAGGGCTATCTGCAGTGAAAGTTGTCTCCCAGGGTTTAGAAAGGTCATCCAGAGAGACAAGCCTGCCTGCTGCTATGATTGTGTGCCATGTGCTGCAGGGGAAATCTCAAACTACAGCGGTAAGACATTTAATGTTCACATATATTACTATTTTTTAATAATAAACCCACTCTAACCATTAATAGGCAATGTTGCTTACTCTGATGTTTCAGCACTATAAAATGCAAAAAAAAATGTTTATGTGTATTTTATGTCAGCAGATAAAGCAATCATTTTTTTTTCATTTTAAAAATAGTTTTGAGATTGGGCACATTTATTTTTGTCAGTCCTTGTATTTTTCCTAGGGCAGTCATGTAACACAGAATAAGGACAGGATGGGACAGCATAGCAGAAATCCAGCCCCACAGAAAGCACTAAGGTCATGGGGTCAGTGTGTCAACCCTGTGTTCTTACACACAGCACACAGGATCAGGGCAAGGCAGTATGGGAGATTTGTGTATGTACAAGTAACACATACTAAGAACAGGCAGGTTCAGCATAGGAACTCCTTTCATATGTACACAGAACAGAGCCAACATAGAGGTTCAATGCTGGAGTCGTATAAACCAGCAATCACCAGTGCACAACGTCAGTGATTATATTGCATGCTTATTTTAATAAGTGGTGGAATGGATGTAAAGTTACTGGTTTAAAATATTAGAATACCTTATGATAAGACACTAAACACTCAGTTCTTTGTCTGAGGTGATGAAAGTGTTATTGACAGACATGGAGTGTGCTTGTATTGAAGAAATGTGTAGAAAGTCTGACTGGTAACTAGACAACAGGTTACAAGTGCACAATAAGTGAGTACCTAGCACTATATAGAGGTAAAACAAAACAATGTGGAAAGACTAAATAAACACAACAGGTTCCACAGGCAAAGATGGAAGCCACTGGTTCCACTACAGACCCGCGTGATGTGGTTATATGATTTCAGTGTAATTAAGTGGGGAATGAATAGTGCAAATGTCCACAGTGACCGGGTGGGACACAAAGGTTTTATGAAGGCAGCTTATAGAGGTGACACTACAGCAGTAGTGACTTGTCTGGAAACAGTCATTGTTACAGACTACCATAAGGATATGTACCCTGTCTCGATGGATAGGAAAGACATCATTGCTAAAAGGGATACAGCATCAGACATAATTATAGTTTAACTTGCAGCATGAATCCAACCCATGGAAGTCCTAAGGTAAGGGACTTATTTTTGAAAGGACTATTTCAACAGAAAAGTTAGGTGTAGTAATATGTCTGGCTCTGAGACATAACTGTCAATGTAAATGATGAACTTATGCCCATGATGTCTGTATAGTGGAGCTTTTTTCCTCAAGCCAGCAAACAAATGCCAATAAATAATAAATAAATAAGCAAACAAATAAATAAATAAATTCTCAGATACCATCCTATAGAACTTGAGGGAAGTAACCAAGGAGGATCCAGAATCAGAAGGACAGGAGGAGGCCATCAAAGTGGGATAAGGGGGAGACCATACAGAGAATGAGACACCTGAAACAGGACTACAGTGAACAGTAACACAGAGAATGTCAGAACCAAGGGACATCCTGCAGGCACTCTGGTCGCAGAATGAGACACCTGAAACAGGACTACAGTGAACAGTAACACAGCAAACGTCAGAACCAAGGGACAACCTACAGGCACTCTGGTCGTAGAATGAGACACCTGAAACAGGACTACAGTGAATAGTAACACAGCAAACGTCAGAACCAAGGGACAACCTGCAGGCACTCTGGTCGCAAAATGAGACACCTGAAACAGGACTACAGTGAATAGTAACACAGCAAACGTCAGAACCAAGGGACAACCTACAGGCACTCTGGTCGCAGAATGAGACACCTGAAACAGGACTACAGTGAATAGTAACACAGCAAACGTCAGAACCAAGGGACAACCTGCAGGCACTCTGGTCGCAGAATGAGACACCTGAAACAGGACTACAGTGAATAGTAACACAGCAAACGTCAGAACCAAGGGACAACCTACAGGCACTCTGGTCACAGAATGAGACACCTGAAACAGGACTACAGTGAATAGTAACACAGCAAACGTCAGAACCAAGGGACAACCTACAGGCACTCTGGTCGCAGAATGAGACACCTGAAACAGGACTACAGTGAATAGTAACACAGCAAACGTCAGAACCAAGGGACAACCTACAGGCACTCTGGTCACAGAATGAGACACCTGAAACAGGACTACAGTGAATAGTAACACAGCAAACGTCAGAACCAAGGGACAACCTACAGGCACTCTGGTCGCAGAATGAGACACCTGAAACAGGACTACAGTGAATAGTAACACAGCAAACGTCAGAACCAAGGGACAACCTGCAGGCACTCTGGTCGCAGAATGAGACACCTGAAACAGGACTACAGTGAATAGTAACACAGCAAACGTCAGAACCAAGGGACAACCTGCAGGCACTCTGGTCACAGAATGAGACACCTGAAACAGGACTACAGTGAATAGTAACACAGCAAACGTCAGAACCAAGGGACAACCTACAGGCACTCTGGTCACAGAATGAGACACCTGAAACAGGACTACAGTGAATAGTAACACAGCAAACGTCAGAACCAAGGGACAACCTACAGGCACTCTGGTCGCAGAATGAGACACCTGAAACAGGACTACAGTGAATAGTAACACAGCAAACGTCAGAACCAAGGGACAACCTACAGGCACTCTGGTCGTCAGAACCAAGGGACAACCTACAGGCACTCTGGTCGCAGAATGAGACACCTGAAACAGGACTACAGTGAATAGTAACACAGCAAACGTCAGAACCAAGGGACAACCTACAGGCACTCTGGTCGCAGAATGAGACACCTGAAACAGGACTACAGTGCTTAGTAACACAGCAAACGTCAGAACCAAGGGACAACCTACAGGCACTCTGGTCGCAGAATGAGACACCTGAAACAGGACTACAGTGAAAAGTAACACAGAGAATGTCAGAACCAAGGGACATCCTGCAGGCACTCTGGTCACAGAATGAGACACCTGAAACAGGACTACAGTGAATAGTAACACAGCAAACGTCAGAACCAAGGGACAACCTACAGGCACTCTGGTCGCAGAATGAGACACCTAAAGCAGGACTACAGTGAAAAGTAACACAGAAAATGTCAGAACCAAGGGACATCCTGCAGGCACTCTGGTCAATGAATGAGACAACTGAAACAGGACTACAGTGAAATGTAACACAACAAATGTCAGAACCAAGGGACAACCAACAGGCACTCTGGTCATAGCCCATGACATTCCATTTTCAGGCCACATGGGCATAAAGCCTAACCCTAAACCTAACCCTAACAAAGAAGGCTTACACAGACTTTATATTGACCAGGCATTATAAAAGATGTCAGTGAATAATTCAATACATGTGTAGTGCCAGAAGATTAATAGGACAGGAGATGGAGCTAAAACTGTTATCATCATACATCAACTGTCCAGATTTGTGCCTCATAGTCTTGGTCTGTTTCTCATAAAATTGGTGTTTTTCTGGCAAGTCACTGAGAATTAAAGTCACTAAATAATAACATACATAGGTTCATAGGTCATAGGTTCATAGGTTCATGGATGTGTGCTAGGCTAATGTCCCTGGAGGCTTTACAAGCCTAGCCCATAGGATTACCCTTGCATCGTGCCAACCAACCTCAGTTCCCAGTACCTCTGTCGAGTACAGCCAGTGGAGTGATCCCCAGGGGTGAATTTTCTATTTCCCATCCACTCATCAAGATTTCTCTTGAAGAGGGCCAGTGAGGTGCTCTGCTTGACATGTATGGGAAGTCTATTCCATAGCATGGACAGTCTTTGGGTTATGAACCTGTCCTTCCAGCACGTTCTGTTGATTGTGGTAATGAGGTTGAGGTCTCAGGAGCATGTGGTGTGGAGGGGCTGGGATTTCGTTAAGTGTAACGATTCTAATAGGGCTAGGCAGACATGGCTTTGTGAGTCAAGCAGCGATGGCCTCTAAGTAGGCGATATGAGACAGAGAATAGCTGGAGTTATTTGAGTCTGTCCATATAGGACAAATGTTTAAGGCCTAGGATCCTCTTTGTGAGGTACTTTTGTGGCCTCTTCAGTTGTTCAGGTGTTTAATGAGGTACATGCCAAATGGGGCATTGTACTCATTGACTGGCCTAATGAGTGAAGAGTAGAGGGAGACAATAACCTCTTTCTTCCTGGATGCAAAACCCTTAATAATGAGATGTGCCACATAGAAGGACTTTCTGACCACAGTGGCAATGTGGTTGTCAAAAGAGAGGTTGCTGTTGACCTGTGTTTCCAGATCTCTTATAATGCCTTCTGTATTCAGTGGACTACTATCAATGTGGTAATTCATGGGAATTGTTTTTTCCCAGAGGGGATGATGACACATTGTTTGGCATTGAGCTTAAGGCCATGGTTCTGACACCAGTTGTTGGTCTCAGTGAGGCCTTTCTGTAGGATGGCAACATCACTTGGGGAGTTAATAATAGCTCCCAACTTGCAATTGTCTGTGAATGCTGTCAGCCAGAGTCCCCTCATGTTGGCCTGGAGTTCAGATAGATACCAAACAGGAGAGGATCCAGGATCAAACCCTGTGGGACTCCATTCATGACTGGTCATCAGTCCAACTTGATGTCAACTACTTTCCCACTGTGGGCTCTATCTGTGAGCCATTTTGCAACCCACCTAGTGATATATGGGTTGATCCTTAGCTTAGTGAGTTTTTCTATGATTTCTGAGTGGGAGTGGTATCAAAGGCCTTGGCCAGATCAAGTTAGGCTATATGAACCACCTTAGCTTCATCCACAAATCTGGTGACTGACTCAAAGAAGTTGACCAAGATGAGCAGGCAAATCTGGGTATTGCAGTGGAGATTCTCTACATAACTATAGAAGGCCTTGTGGTTGTTTCTACTATTTGCTGCAATTCTGTTTTCATAACTAGCTTTAGAGGATTTTATGAGGGATCTCAGCTTTTTGTTGAGGCTGATAAGGGAGTATTTCCAGTCTTGGGACTTCACCTTATTTTGCATCAGGTTACTCCTTCTGTTGTAGAGTTTGTTTATGGCAGGGGACCACCAGATTGGCTTCCTTTTTTTGGAGGAGATCATCTTGGTTCTATTGGGTATGGCAAGATCCATGCATTTGTGTATTTGTTTATACAGTGCATTGGTGTTTGATTCGGCGGTCATGCAACTATTCTCCATTTGCATGGGTGCCATGAAGGTAACCACCTCTGTTTATAAGAGCCCAAAGTTAGCGTTGGAGAAGTTTTTCATGGTGGTTACCTTTGCAGGGGGGCGTGGGATGTGGATTTCCAAGGTGATTAGTTTGTGGTCAGATCTAACCAGGGAAGAGTTGACTATTGGTGTAGAGCAATGGTTGCCCATGTTAGTAATGACCAGGACAAGGATGTTGCTACCTCTAGTGGGGGTAAGAATGAGCTGGTCCAGCGCATTGGAATTAATGAATTCCAGGAAATGTTGGGCAAGTGTATTGGTACATGAGTAGTTTTCCAAGTTAATGAAGGGTTAGTTGAAGTCACCCAGTATGATAGTGTTAGGGTGGACCCTAATATTCTCCAGGGTGCTTAGGAACATGGAGTTTGAGTTTTGGGATATGGTTGGGGAACTATAGCAGGCTAACCTGAATTGCTGTCTTACTCAATGTTAGCTGCACCTGAAGTATCTCAGATGCGTTATGTTGGGCAACCAGTTTGGGGGGTGTGTGCATTCTTTATGAATATAGAAACACCACTGCCTTTGGAGCTTCAGCCAAGTTCTGGGGCCGAAAGGTGTGGAATGAGTTGTAGCCTGGTAGAACAGGGGTGCTTTCTGCTGTCTTGAACCAGGTCTCTGTTTACAGCACAAATGTTAATGTTCTCTATTTTAAGGAGTGCTTCGTGTGAGTGCATTTTGAAATTTAGACTTCTAGCATTAAGCAGCATGACCCTAAGATTGCATTTGTTTGTAGCTTTTATGGTGGTAATTTGTTCTTTCGAACACTGCCTAAAAAAGTGCTATTTGAGTGGCAAGAGCCTTGGCCAGTATCCGGAAGCTCAGGGGTGACAAATGCAAGCCATCTCTGGCAAAGCATCGAGCTCCGTCATTCATGTCATCCCAGGCAGACAGATACTGGATCCCCTTAGAAAGACACCAAAAACTTAACCAATTGTTGAAATCAATACTTTTCTGCTTTATACTGTGGTATCATTCTGGGTGATGGTAGGATGCTGCTCAGGGCAAGTGTCATACCCGCTTGGGCTACATAATCTGACAGCTCCTCCATGTCTCTTTTCATGTAGTCCACGGAGAAATGTCTCAGGTCATTCACACCCACATGTACAGTGACAGAGTCATATTTGTACCAGTTGTTTAAGGATCTGAGTGCATGCATTATGTGATGGATCCTGGTGCCTGACAGGCAGCTGACTGTTACTTTCTCCTTATTCAACCTAGTGAGTGGGACATCAGTGTGCCTCACTATCGAGTCACCTAAGACTTGTCTGTTGGGCATGCTGTTTTGCCTTATGGACTTTGGTTGAGTGGCACACTGTTTAGGAGAGTTATATGTCTCAGGATTAGTGTTGTGGTGGTCAAATGCATTTCTGCCTTGGAGGTCTGTGCTATTTGGGTAGATTTTTATTGAGAGCCTCCACAAAGGTGGGTGTGTGGTTTGTGTTTTATGTGAAGGCTGTGCTGATGTGTGTTCAGTGGTATGGTGGGTGTTTTGACCTTCTCCCCTTGACCAGCTATTCCGGTATTGGCTGGAGGGTGCGTAGCTTCCAATATGGATATATAAGTGCAACTATCACAAGCCTGAGTGTTGGGAGGTAAGACAAGAGGGTTGTCAGTGTACATGAGGCAGTTGCTACATTGCTTCAGGATGCCCAAGTTCACCAGGTTAATATGAGAAAGCATAGGGAACTGACCTTTAGACATGCCTGAAGGGGTGGGTCATAATAATAAGTACTGGAGCTGTTTCCTTGTAGAATGTTTAGTGCTGGCAGCACTTTTGTGTGCTACAATAATTGCTACAAGAAGTCTGGTAAAGTGCTAGACTAATAAGCTAGTAAAAGTGCAGGAGAGGAGAGAACTAGCAGATCTAAGGGAAATTTTGAAGAACGGATTTGCAACCACTCAGACACTTACAAACAGTTCTGGATACAGCAAATCTGTATCTGGACTAGACTAGTTACAGGAAAGGTGAGAAACAAGTGCAAACATGGGCTTTTACACCAGAAAGAAGAAAGAGATGGAAAAATTGCTCAAATGGCCATTAAACTACAATTTCTGGGCTAGAAACCACTCCTCTTGTGGTAGATAGGCTACCAAGTGCTTACCACTCCCACTGATCAGCTAGAAGGCTTCTCTCCAGCAAAGAAAGGCTTGGGGGGCTCAGAAGCTTACAAACAGTCCTGGATACAGCAAATATGTACCTGGACTACACTAATTTCAGGAAGAGTGAGAAACAAGTGCAAATGCTAGCTTCAAAACCAGAAAGTTGAAAGAGATGAAAAAGCTGTCCAAACGGCCAATAAACTACAATGTCTGGGCCAGAAACCACTCTTCTTGTGGTAGATGGGCTACCTAGTGCTTACCACTCCCACTGATAAGCTAGAAGGCTTCCCTCCAACACAGAAAGGCTTTGGGGGGGCTCAGAAGCTTACAAAAAGTCCTGGATACAGCAAAGCTGTATCTGGACTAGACTAGTTACAGGAAGGGTGGGAAACAAGTGAAAATGTGGGCTTTTAAACCACAAAGTAGAAAGATATGGAAAACCTGCCCAAACAGCCAATAAACTACAATTTCTGGGGCAGAAACCACTCTTCTTGTGGTAGATAGGCTACCTAGTGCTTACCACTCCCACTGATAAACTAGAAGACTTCCTTCCAACACAGAAAGGCTTGGGGGGCTCAGAAGCTTACAAACAGTCCTGGATACAGCAAATCTGTATCTGGACTAGACTAGTTATAGGAAAGGCAGGAAACAAGCTCAGAATTCATTTTTGTATAGTGGAAAGGGAGAAAGGAGGACCAGAAGATAATTCAAGGTTAAGAAACTAAGTGGGTTGCCCTTCTCAAATGTTCTCTCGGTATTAAGCAGAATGATCTAATGACACTAGACTGGGAGAAGTGTCCCAGATCAAATTTACAGTAGGTACGGGCAACTGCAAAGTCACCAAGTATAAGAAGAAGATACCAACAGGGAGGATGGGAACTAAATCAGTTATATGATACACTCCTTGGCAGGAAATCAGAACAACAAACAGATGTTTATTTTATTTTATTTTATTTATTTATTTAACATTTGTTGACCGGGAATGTCCGACTAGGTTCCACAGAGCCTGTTTTCAGTGGAGGCCCGGGGAGAAATGCTCCAGATGCATGTCTTTGTTTAACAAATGGAGACATTTTCCAGTTAATACCTTACACACAGTGAAACTGGCTAGAAAAGATTTACAAACCATCTGACAGTCATCATCTTCTTTCGGCTGTTCCCGTTAGGGGTCGCCACAGCAGATCACCTGTTTCCATTTCTTCCTGTCCTCTGCATCTAGCTCTGTCAGTAAAAACCTTATTTATCAGGCCCTGTGAGGCAGATAATCTTAGTACAACCATGCAGATTAGTTGAGTTTCAGACTTCATATTCTTTAGAAAATGCATGCTAACAAAAATCCAGTTATTCTAGCAACCTTCTAAGTTTATAAGACCAATATTTAAAATCTGTTCCTATTTTGAGCCTTTGTCCCCCCATTATTTTAGGCTTTGTTCAGATTTTTGCCTTAAGAGATTGAGATGAATGGCTCTCATTAACCATTCCATAAAGTACCCATGGGCATTATGAGGGTTAATTAACACCCCAACTACCACAGGTAGTGGGTATATCTTGGTAGTGGTGGATTCTGGTGATAGATATTCTGATCTGGTGGTTCTTTCCTTTACTGAAGCATAGAAGGTAACAAGTTCTGTGTTGTACAATTTTAGCAAGGTGGGTTTTCCTCAGGAAAAAATGAAAGAAGTTCAAATTGTATACCAGACTTGATGACCTATTAGTAGAAGCACAGTGGTACAAGCAACAAAACACTACCCCTCACTATCACAACAAAACGTGTTGTAGACTTTAATTTTACTTGTAAGACAGACCTTGTTGAGAGATTCAAAGACCTATTCATCTGTGTGTGGGTTAACTATGTAAGCTACTCCTCTTTTGATACAAGCAGGAACTTCTAGAATTGATATATCATTCACTCTTTGAGCTGTTGTATGATCACATGGGGAGGGGTAGTGGTAGGCTTAGTTTATGATGCATTGGTGGGTGAATGTGATTCTTCTAGAAGTCCTTTGTAGATTATGTGCTAGACTTTAGGATTAGATTAGGGATCTCATGGGTTAGAAAGGGAAACAAATGGCCAAGAGTAATTATGACCTGCAAGAGCAGTTAGCCTAATGCTAACCTATGAACCTATGAAGAGTAATAAAAGGTGTAAGATGACCAGACAGCGAGAACCCAAGAGGGCACTGCTGTACAAAAGGTATTGGTGCTTATCCCTCTTTGCCAAAAATAAGCTGCAGGCAGCACAAGAGAGTCCATTCATTGCTGAAAAGAAGGTCAGTGATGCTAATTATGTAATGGCAGCCATTGTGAATGGAAGGTCAGTGATGTTAATTTTGTAATGGCAGCCATTGTGAAAGGAAGGTCAGTGATGCTAATTTTGTAATGGCAGCCATTGTGAAAGGAAGGTCAGTGGTGCTAAGTATGTAATGGCAGCCATTGTGAAAGGAAGGTCAGTGATGCTAATTTTGTAATGGCAGCATGCTAATTATGAAATGGCAGCCATTGTGAACGGAAGGTCAGTGATGCTAATTATGTAATGGCAGCCATTGTGAAAGGAAGGTCAGTGATGCTAAGTTTGTAATGGCAGCCATTGTGAAAGGAAGGTCAGTGATGCTAAGCATGTAATGGCAGCCATTGTGAAAGGAAGGTCAGTGATGCTAATTTTGTAATGGCAGCCATTGTGAATGGAAGGTCAGTGATGCTAATTATGTAATGGCAGCCATTGTGAACAGAAGGTCAGTGATGCTAAGTATGTAATGGCAGGCAAGATGCAGAAACACAAACTGTTCCATGCTAATATAATGGAGGCCTACCATGATAGAGAGACATAGGTGTTCAGTATCTGCTTTGGCTTACAGGAGGAATCAAGTGGGGACCTAGTGGTACACAATCCCAGACATGCTCAGTATGCCACATCAGAAAATGAAGAAGTACTTTTCAGAGAAGTTATTTCCTATTTAAGTTAAAGCAGCAAATAGATAAAAGAAGCATGCAGAACAGACCACCAGCAAAAATCCAGCTTTATTTAAGCTCTTTTCATCAAGTTTCAGACTTCATTAGAATAAAATCACATAATCATGACAAACATATATACACCCCCCACCTAGCCATTGGTCAATGTAATTACATAAATTCTTCTAAAACAGACATTGTACAAAGTTAATAAAAATTATTAAAACTTGATATTCCTGCAAATAATACAACTGATAAACCTGTAAAAAGTACATTGATTTTAATTTTAAAACAGAACTCAAGGACATTCTCTCATTAAGACCTGGTACTTGCCAGGCATTAGTTTTAATCTGCCATGTCAATTCCTTAAATTCCAGCCATTCATACACCTCTTGCTCCAAGGTCAATGTGGTCTATGGCCCCAAACTTAAAAGTATGTATAGGGCATGCACAAATGTGCTTGTACAAAGCACTGTTTATGTTTTTATTTATGATGTCATACAGGTATTGAAACACCCTTTGCCTCAGTGCTCTTTTTGTCTTACCAATATAGAAACTGTGCATAGGTCACACACTGTGACATACACCACCCTTTTTGAGTAACAGGAGTATCTCTTCCTAGGTTTTACCATGCCATAACCAGTGAATTTGATGGCCTCATCTTGAAACATGGCTGGACACTGTTTACATCTCCTGCATTTGTAGCAACCACCCAGTGTGGGTGCACAAGAGTCTCTTTCTAACAGGCCCTTTAAACTAACTTCTCTCTTGTAAACTATAGTGGGCTTGTTTCCCACTACTGAGGGAACATCGTTGTCAATAGTGAACATGTCGCATAATCTGCATATAGTGTTCCTGATATCACAGACGTCAACACTAAAATGAAGAATGAAAGCTCTTGAGAAACAATCCTGTCTCCCAGTCTGGCTTGCTCCAGTGGGATCATTCTTGTTGGACAGTAAGCAAAAGAAGTCCCGATTTCCCTTTTTCTAATCACCTCATTGGCAATGTCCTGAACAAAATTGCCAAGGTAACCTCTTCTGGTCAGCATGTTTTTTAACTTAACACACTCACTCAAAAAATCATCCAGTCCTGATACCATTCTAGCTAACCTAACATACTGGCCCTTGACTAGGGCTTTTTTTTTGGTGCACCAGGTGCCAGCTATCAAAATGCAACAGTAAGTTTGAGTATGTTGGCTTCCTATACAAATGAGAAGTGAAAGCCTTGTTTACATAGTCTTTTTTAATGGTTACATCCAGAACATTCAGTTGGTCGTTGTTGTTGGCCATGGTGAATTTAAGGAAGGAGGTGGTTTAATTAAAGTAAATGAAGAACCTATCTAGTTCCTCTTCACTACCCTTCCAGAAAATCACCAGGTCATCAAGGTACCACCCATATAGTGTCCAAGAGTCTTTGTAAGTTGAATTTAAAACAAATAATTCCTCCCAGTGTGCCAGCACAATGTTGGCAAAACTGGGGGCACAACAGGTGCCCATCGCTACTCCTTGCTTTTGTTTAAAAAGCTGGTCCTTGAAGCAAATAAAATTGTTTTCGAGCACAAGCTCCATACATGTACGTAAGGTCAAGATGGTGTTATGTGCTAGACTGGAGTTGAAACACAAATATTCATAAAACCACTCCAATGGTGTAGAATGACTGAGAATAAATCTTTAATATCGATGGTCACCATAATGAGACCTTCGCCATACATTTGAGGTTTTATTTTGGTGAGAAAATCCCAAGAGTCCCTGATAATAGTGCCTCTTCCATGAAGTACTCCCTTCACCTTGCAGTCAACAAATTTTGCTAGGGAAAATGTCTTGGAGGCCTTTGCATCTACTATTGGATGCAGGGGTGGGTTGCTGATTGACTTATGAATCTTCAGGATCCCACAAATAGTTGGAATCCTTGTTTCCTTGGTGTCTAAAAAATCATGTTCACTTAGTCCCAACTGACCATTCAATAGTAATTCATACAGGGTAAGTTCAATGTTCTTGTAAGCAATGTTCATCTCATTACATGAGACTTCAGTGTAAGTGTCACTAAACAACAGTTCAAACATTTCACTGTTGTATTCGGAAACATCCGTCACCACCCACCACCACCCTTGTCCGGTTTCATAATACGGACATCCTTCTTACCCAATATGTCATTGAGGAGTTTTTGTCCCTATTGTCCAAATTAGAGGCTTCAGTAATACCTTTAAACCTCAGTTCCCTGATTTATTTCTCACAAGGAGTTTCAAAAAGGTGGACCAATGGATGGGAAGGGGTAGGAAGGCACTAGGTCTGGTCAAACATGAATTCGGTACTGCTAGGTTTTCATTGTCTGAAAAATGAAGGGCCAAATTCAATTTCCTTGTAAACAATTTCAACTGTACAATAGTTTCAAACAGGTTGGCTCTTTTTGCTGGTACAAAATTCAAACCTTTAGAAAAAAGTTTGGCCCACTCCCCATCAATCACCAGGTGGCTAAGATTGTAAATACTGAAATCACCTTGCACATTTTTTACAATTTTACATGCATTAAAATCATGTTCATGACACATCAAAACATTACTCATCTTCAATGTTGGGTTTGAGCACCCCCCTCCCCTCCTCTGTTGGCTCTGGTGCTGTCTCTGGCCATACTTCAGAACGAACTGGCTCCCCACCTAGGCGCTATGTTTAATAATAGCCTCGCATCAGGCTTTTTGCCCACTGAATGGTGCACAGCAACAGTTATCCCACTCCACAAATGGGGAGCCACCACTGATCCCGGGAACTATCGCCCTATTAGCCTGACATGCCTAGTCTGCAAGGCCATGGAACGTGTCATCATGGAACACATAAACAAAGACATTGGTAACCCCCAAACTCTGGATCCCACCCAGTTTGGGTTTGTGAAAGGCATATCATGCCTCCTGAAACTGATCGACTTCTCTGAGGCAGTCACCAAAGCCATAGATGAGGGTAAGGTGGTTCACACAGCCTATCTTGACCTCGCCAAGGCTTTTGACATCATCCCCCAGTCTGGAATTATATCTAAACTCACTAAACTAGGTATAAATCCCTACATCACAAGATGGGTTGCCAACTGGCTCACTGACAGAACCCGCACTGTAAAAGTTGCAGACTCCAAATCTGACCTCAAACCAGTGACAAGTGGAATACCACAGGGTTCAGTCCTGGGACCTCTCCTGTTTGGTTTCTACTTCTGTGAAATACAGGCAAACACAGAAGGCCTCTGGCTAACAAGGTTCACAGATGACTGCAAACTAGGAGCCATAGTCAACTCCCCAAATGATGTGGACATCCTACACCTTCAATAACCAGATCGCCACAACAGTCAGGAAATCATTCTATGTGGCACACCTCATCACTAAGGGCTTTTCATCCAGAAAAAAGGAGGTCATTGTCCCACTGTACTCATCCCTCATTAGACCCATTATAGAATACAATGCCCCATTTGTTATGTACCTCTCAAAACATCTGTAACAACTGGAAAGGCCTCAGAAATACCTCACTAAAAGAATCACAGGCCTAAAGCAGATGCCCTATGCTGACCACCTTAAAAAACTCCAGCTGTACTCTGCTGCATATCGTCTACTCCGAGGCGATCTCTGCTTAACATACAAGGCCATGTCAAACCCAGAGCTGTTGGACATGCTACACTTAAAGAAATCCCAATCCCTCAGAGCCACATGCTCCAGGGATCTAAAGTCATCACAATAAACAAAACATGCTGGAGGGATAGGTTCCTGACCCAGAGACTCCCCAGACTCTGGAATAGACTGCCCATACATGTCAAGCAGAGTGCCTCTTGGGCTCTCTTCAAAAGGAACCTTGATGATTGGATGGGAGAAAGGAAATTCACCCTGGGAATCACGTCAGTTGCCCTGCTAGACTGGGGTCCAGGGAAGTAAATAGTGTGGGAAGAAATAGCCAGGGAATTGTTATGGTTATGCTTGTATAGACCCTAGGGCCAATAGCCTACTACCAACCTATGAACCTATGAGAAGGGTCTCGCTGAGACAGATGACTGGTGTCAGACCCATGGCCTCAAGCTCAATGCCAAAAAGTGCAGTGTCATCCCCTTTGGTAAAAACTCTGTACCCATGAACTACCACACAGGCAGCAATCTACTTAACACTGAATGTGTGATAAGAGACCTTGGGACCCAGGTGGACAGTAGTCTCTCCTTTGATAGTCACATTGCCACAGTAGTCAGGAAGTCCTTCTATGTGGCACACCTCATCATAAAAGGGTTCTCATCCAGGAAAAAAGAGGTCATTGTTCCCCTCTACTCGACACTCATTAGACCCATTATAGAGTACAACGCCCCTTTTGGAATGTACCTCACAAGACATCTGCAACAGCTGGAAAGGCCACAGAAGTACCTCACAAAGAGGATTACTGGCCTCAAACAAATGCCCTACACTGACCATCTCAAGAAACTCCAGCTTTACTCCGTAGCATATCACCTACTCTGAGGTGATCTCTGCCTAACATATAAAGCTATGTCACACCCAGAGCTGTTGGACATGCTACACCTAAAGAAATCTCAATCCCTCCGAGCTACATGCTCTAGGGACCTAAACCTTGCCACCACAATAAACAGGACATGCTGGAGGGATAGATTCCTGTCCCAGAGACTTCCCATACTCTGGAACAGGCTACCCATCTATGTCAAGCAAAGTTCTTCATTAGCACTCTTCAAGAAAAATCTTGATGAGTGGATGGGAAATAGGAAATACACCCCAGGGATCACTTCTGTCTCTCTGCTTGACAGTGGCACAGGAAAATAACTTTCTTGGTTGGCGTAAGGCAGGGAACCTTGTTGGCTAGGCTTATGTAGACCCTTGGGCCGATAGCCTAGTACCTACCTATGAACCTATGAACATATACCTCCAACTTGTTTGATTCCCATCCCTCTGGTTCATCAATCTTTCTAATCTCCTCAGAGGGGGAGCTCTAAAGGGGCTCCAGATTCCATGTTATTACTGTCCAAGACAACATTTACATCCTGTTGAACTTGTCAATTAAAGAAACTAGTTTGCTGACCTAGTGGTGGTTCCGGGTAGGCCCTACCACAATCATAATCGCGTTTGTCTCTAACTAGTTTCTTTTCTTTTCATATTCTAATGTCACCAAGATCTTTGTCAACCACAGAAAACACTTTGTAAAAATCTTGCTTTTTGTGTTCAAATAAAAGGCCATTTTTATGCTGGTATCAAGTTTAATTTCAATTAATAAATGAACCATTTTCCTATTGTTGTCAACAGTGAGCAATTGCACCAACTCCCAGCCTTGTCCTTTGAACGGTTTGATAAAATTATGATGTAACTGTGGCCCTTAGGGACCTGCTCACGTTTCAGACATTCATTTAAATAACTGTTTTCCAACTGTATTCTTTTATATTTAAACAAAAGTTCTTTATAAGAATGAATTTGTTCATCTACAGTACCATTAGTGTGTTGCCCAAGTCCAGTATCGAAGTTCTATTCTGTATCATGTCTAAGCCATTGTTCATCCGAAAAATCTGAAGGTGTATCATTCCCATTGCTTGACTAGCTTCCCAAATGAATGCTCAGCTCGCCATGAACCTTCTGGTTAAAAGCCACTCCTCCTCAAATTCCATTACCCTGACTGCCCACTCTCTGGGCTAGGATGATAAACGACCTCTGTGAGGCCTGGGAAATAGACTCAGCACCTCTATGAACAGGCTCCAACCCATTTGAAATAAGCCTGTCAACTTTCTGAGTAAGTTCAGCCACTGTTGCTGCCAAAAGAGCTACAGACTGCAATAAAGCCGAACAATCAGTGCTGGAAGCCGCTCCCAACTGTATTTGGGATCCCGAGGATTCATAACTCAATCAGCAACCCACCCCTGCATCCAATAATTGATGCAAAGGCCTCCAAGACATTTGCCATAGCAAAATTTGTTGACTGCAAGGTGAATGGAGTACTTGATGGAAGAGGCACTATTATCAGGGACTCCTGGGATTTTCTCACCAAAATAAAACCTGAGATGTATGACGATGGTCTCATTATGGTGACCATCGACATTAAAGATTTATTCTCAGTCATCCTACACCATGAGGGTTTGGAGTGGTTTTATGAATATCTGTGTTTCAACTCCAGTCTAGCACACAACACCATCTTGACCATACGTACATGTATGGAGCTTGTACTCGAAAACAATTTTATTTGCTTCGAGGACCAGCTTTTTAAACAAAAGCAAGGAGTAGCGATGGGCGCCTGTTGTGCCCCCAGTTTTGCCAACATTGTGCTGGCACACTGGGAGGAATTATTTATTTTAAATTCAACTTACAAAGACTCTTGGGCACTATACAGGTGGTACCTTGATGACCTGGTGATTTTCTGGAAGGGTAGTGAAGAGGAACTAGTTAGGGTCTTAATTTACATTAATCAAACCACCTCCTTCCTTAAATTCACTATGGCCAAAGATTACGACCAACTGAATTTTCTGGATGTAACCGTTAAAAAAGACTATGTAAACAAGGCTTTCACTTCTCATTTGTATAGGAAGGCAATATACTCAAACTCGCTGTTGCATTTTAATAGCTGGCACCCGGTGCACCAAAAAGAGCCCTAGTCAAGGGCCAGTATGTTAGGTTAGCTAGAATGCTTGTGCCAATAGCTACGCCAATCTAGCTTTGGTACAATGGGAAAACACATGCTTACTGCAAGGACATGAGTATAGCAAACGTGCTATGGTATACACGATTTGTGGATGACCTTTTTATTTTATGTGGTAGTCAGAAACTGAATTAAAAGACTTCATAGATTATTTGCATACAACAACAAACTTTTTGAAATTTACTCACAAATATTCTTATGATAAAATTGAATTCTTGGATGTTATGGTTGAAAAATCTGGGTTAAGAGACATGAAAACTAGTTTATATAGGAAACCGACAAGGAAAAATTGCCTACTGCATAAAAGTAGTATGCATCCCAGACATGTTAGTAGAAATGTCCTGAAAGGACAGATGATTAGGAATATGAGAATATACAACAGTGACAGTGAACTTAAGCAAGCAACAGAAATATTGAAGGATGAGTTTATTAGCAGAGGCTATTCCAACTCTGAAATAGATGCATGTGTCAATGAAACACTGGCAGTAAGAGGAACGAAAGGCCGTTCTTATTTCTCAGAGCGAATAGAAAATCAAGAGACAAAGGCTCGACAACACAATGATACAAGACTACGTTGTCCTATTACTTATGCCAGCGATATAAATGTGTTTTGTAATGTTTTTAAAAAGAATTGGAATATTCTAACTGCATCCAAGGATTTAGAAACAGTAATAGACACTGCAACACACTTTTCTTTCATTAATAAAAAGTCTTTAAAAAGGCAGTTATGCTATAAATCACATAATACTATACATGAAGTTACATCACAGAGGAAAGGTACATACTTACACCTGTACAAAATGTACAACATGCAGATATATTTTTTCCTGCCTTTTTTCATCCGGTGAGTAAATTTAAAATAGAAGCAAATATATATGCAGACTGTTGAACTACTGACATGGTATATTTCAGTTTTTTGTCAAATGTGCAAAGCATACTATAAAGGCAAAATGAATAGGATGCTAAAAGAACGTATTCTAGAACATATGAGAGACATTGCGACAGGTAAAGAAACTAATGCTCTAGCCAAACATATCCAAAAAGAAGGGAAAGATCATAATTATAAATTCTTTGTGCTTGAGGTAGTTAAGAAAGGCCTTAGAGGAGGTGATATAAAAAATAAAACTGAAGAACTAGAACAGAAGTGAATTATAAAATTAAATACAGATAAACATCCAGGAATAAATGATGCAGTATCACTTAAACCCTTCCTTAAAGCACAACATTTGAAGGACTAAAGGTTTATTTATGTTTTTAATATGACAATTATATCCATGCCTTATTATATATTATAGATCTCTGTTGCTTGTTAAACTCCTTTAACATCTCCATTGCTTTCAATGGAGATCTCCATTGCTTATTTTAATCCATTGCTTTTGCCGAATACCAGACAGCTGTGGAAGGGCAGTAAATATTATGCTGCCTTTGCTTTATTTCTATATTTATAATGAATTCAAGTATATTAAATGAAATTAAGAATTTTGCCTGCCAAATGGTTGTGATCTAGCATAGTTAGGCCTATATTATAATAATATGCACATATATACACATGCATTTTCATAGGTAATGTTTTGCTAATATTTTTAACTAACATTTTATGTTTCTGCTGTATCATATATACTGAGCTGTTTTTTATAAGTAATTTATTTAGATAAAAACTGATACAAAAGAATGGCAAAATAAGACGTTTTGGATTTTTTTTAAGTTTTTATTGACAGGGAAGCACTCCCATGTTTTAATTAGGTAATTGTGATTAATTAACTGCAATGTGTTAATGACTAAAGGTTTAAAATGCTTGGTTAGATAAGATGACATTGTAATACAGTCTGAAGAAGCAATCTGGGTAGATTGCGAAAGCGCTTACTCTCTTTTTGTATAAATAAAAGGTAAATCTGTTGTGGAACTTTGCAACTTCTTTATTTTACTATTTTGGTACTTTGGTGTTGTTGTTAGAGTGACCTCAGCACTCTGTCCATTTTCCTTGTATTAGCTAGAATGGTGTCAGGACTGGATGATTTTTTGAGTGAGTGTGTTAAGTTAAAAACATGCTGACCGGAAGAGGTTACCTTAGCAATTTTGTTCAGGACATTGCCAATGAGGTGATTAGAAAAAGGGAAATCTGGACTTCTTTTGCTCACTATCCAACAAGAATGATCCCACTGGAGCAAGCCAGACTGGGAGACAGGATTGTTTCTCACGAGCTTTCATTCTTCATTTTAGTGTTGACGTCTGTGATATCAGGAACACTATATGCAGATTATGGGGCCTGTTCACTATTGACAACGATGTTCCCTCAGTAGTGGGAAACAAGCCCACTATAGTTTACAAGAGAGTAGTTAGTTTAAAGGGCCTATTAGAAAGAGACTCTTGTGCACCCACACTGGGTGGTTGCTACAAATGCAGGAGAAGTAAACAGTGTCCAGCCATGTTTCAAGGTGAGGCCATCAAATTCACTGGTTATGGCATGGTAAAACCTAGGAAGAGATACTCCTGTTACTCAAAGTGGGTGGTGTATGTCACAGTGTGTGACCTATGCACAGTTTCTATACTGGTAAGACAAAAAGAGCACTGAGGCAAAGGGTGTTTCAATACCTGTATGACATCATAAATAAAAACATAAACAGTGCTTTGTACAAGCACATTTGTGCATGCCCTACACATACTTTTAAGTTTGGGGCCATAGACCATATTGACCTTGGAGCAAGAGGGGGACCAATGGATGAATGCTAGAATTTAAGGAGTTGACATAGTAGATTAAAACTAATGCCTGCCTAGTACCAGGTCTTTATGACAGAATTTCCTTGAGTTCTGTTTTAAAATTAAAATCGACATACTTTTCTTTAGGTTTATCAATTGTATTATTTGCAAGAATATCAAGTTTTAACCATTTTTATTAACTTTGTATAATGTCTGTTTTAGAGGAAATGATGCAATTACATTGACCAATGGCTAGGTGGGGGGGGGGTGTATATACGTTTGTCATGATCATGTGATTTTATTCTGATGAAGTCTGAAAATTGATGAGAAGCACTTAAATAAACCTGAATTTTTGCTGGTGGTCTGTTTTACAGGCTTCTTTCATCTATTTGCTGCTTTTGAGTGGTTTTACTTTGTTTATTCCTAAGTTAAGGAAGTCTGAAGTCTGAGCAGTATAATAGGAGTTTCTGGACATGGTCACTTCTAGACTAGTGTATTCCAGGCTGGTGGGCACTATGTGAACACGGGTGTCCTATGCCCTATTAAACAGGATTCTTACAGAGACCTTAGCAAGTCAAGCAAACCATGTTTTAAGATATACAGAAGACATTGAATAAGGTAGCAATAATCCAGAAATTTACCATTTCTGGGCTTCACTGATAGCGCTGCTGTCAAAGAAAGATGGGAGCACCAGGTTCTGTGCAGACTGTTGGAAAGTGAATACTCAGATAGAATCAGGTGTTCATTCCATGCCAAGGGCAGAAAAATGTTGCTACTAATTTCAAAATAAATAGCAGGAAGGCAGTAGAGATAATATAAGGTTCCAAAATCAGAAGGTAAATTCAAGATGAGAAGGGGGGGGGTTAAAGCAGAATGATGTGAGTATGACTGCCAGTACAGGGAGTAGTGAGACAGAGGGAATGAAAAAGGTTCTTTAAGACAAAAGTAAAAAAATATGACAGTGACATGCTTTAATTATTTTTTTAATTAGTCCTATTTAAATACAATTCTAACATGAATGACAGGTCAATGTAATTGTACAAAACATTTTAGTGCAACATTTCTAATAAAAACATAACTGGGATATCTTCAAAAATAATTAGTAACTTATCAACTTACCACAGAAAGCAGCAAATATGGTGATGTCAGTGGCTTAACAGGTAACACACACACCTTTGGTTCTAGATGACTAGAAAGCTGTAGGTTCTGCTCTCTTTTGAGGTGAGTGGATTCCTGACACAACAGTACATCATTATGTGGTACTGCGCTCCTTCATATGCTATCCTTCAAATGAGACATTAAACCAAAGTTTCATTTGCTTGAGATGGAGGTTGCTCTGATGGATGTAAAAGATCCCTTGGCACCTACTGAAAATAACAACAAACGTTCCTGATGCCCTGGCCAAATTTACCCAAGTAGTATAGACACCACCTTGGATATCTCCTGAAAAGAGACTACTAACATAGTGTGAGTAACTGAGTAACCTGGTTAACGAAAGATTAAAAAAGAATTATATCTATATATATATATATATATATATATATATATATATATATATATATGTATATGTGTGTGTATAAACACACACACATATATATATAGTGTATATCAAAAGTTCGAATGCTGATCAGTTCAAATGCCAAAACTTCAAACTTTGAAGTTCGAAGACTGAAAATAACGAAGCCGTGGAACATCGAATTCTTTCCCAGGGAAAGAATTCGATAGGCCATTTCCACGGCTTCACTATTTCCTCCACTGTGATGCGTTCTCAGAGTTGGTATATTTAAGTAGGAGGGTGGGGGCACACAGCCCCCCCATGTTGGGGGGTGGGGGTCAAAGCCCCCCATATTAGAAATAGTTTGTAGTGTTCATGTGTTTCGCATTTTGTACTGGAACAGCGATTTTTTTACTGGGAAAAAAAATCGCTGTTCTCAGTCTTCGGATTATTCAGCTTTTGATGTTTTGGGTTCGATGTTATCACATTCAAAGTTTTGACACTTTGATTATGTGATATAGACGCTCCCCAGGATTCATGAAGCTCGGCGCAAGGCCGGTGTTAGGCTTGCGCCGACCGTGAGGCATGAAGATGGCGCAGTAGAGCCAAATGCATATTAATGAAGGCACGCTGCCGCCACAGCCACATGCATAGGAAAGGAGCGCGAGTGCATAGGGCGTGTTGAAGTGCCGCACGGAGGCGTGGAAATATCAGCTGTCGACGTGCAACCTAAAATGCTTGCATATAACAATTTGCAAGCAATAGTAATCACATCTGTCAGTGTCCGTGGATACTGAAATGTATGCAAAGCATGCAAGACAGTTCCTGCGAGCACAAAATGAAGAAGCAAACACAACTCCATGGTAGGGAATAACGGGTCCCTATCCTGTGAACAAATGACATTGAAAACCGTGTGCCCATAGTCCAATGCAGTGTAGATAGTTATACCAAGTGGAAGTGAAATGCATCATATGTTAGCGCGCCGCCAATAGGTACGTCCAGCTCAATGGTCAGGGTCACCAGCTGACCCATATTGTGAGGGAGGGTACACAGCTGGGCAGATGTGTCCATAACAAAAAACATGATAAATGTAAATATCTAGTGACCGTATGACTGAATTATATCCCACAACGCATGTAATAGTCACATACAATAGGTATGTCCGTGTTTCACATACCAAATGTGACAGGAAATAGAATAAGCATGTAAACGAAACAGAAGGAGCATATAAACTGCTACAACAATAAGGCAACATGTAGGCTGAAAGGAACAGTATTATCCGTAGTGTTGACTGTGGGTACGTGTTGTCCAATACATTCGGATATGTGTCCGGAATATATCCCATCCTGGATGTAGGAAAAGGTGGCATCCTACCAATGATTAGAACAGTCGGCCAAAATCCGCACATCAGCGGTCCAAGCCGAACTTGTCAGGATGTGTCACAGTTGAACGGATAATACCTGGGTATACCAACCATGTCATGAAAGTTAAGTATGGGTGTGTACCTATGTGCGTGAGGTATAGAATGTGGAAAGTCAAACATGGCAGGGTAGTCCACACAACCATACAGGTACCTGACATATGTAGGGTATGCAATGTGTACCTTGACCGTGTCATGGGCCATCAACCAAAGCAGTGATGGATAGAGTGTCAGGAATATGTGTGTGGGGGGATGGGTAATGGTATAATCCTCCAAGGCGACACTGTATTGTATGCAGAATAGGTGAACCGGAGGTGTATGAGGGAGCACCGGGTGAAGCAGAAACAAACACAAAAACATGTATACACATCTGCAATGCAACCAGACAGACCATACTATAGAACACAATCCCACAAACATATGAATATTAAAATGTGCGTTACAAATGTACAGACATGTCACCGGCACATACCCACAGATTGGTCCTGATGGAACTGGCCATATCAAATGCAACACAACTGGATGCATAATGGACTACCCAGCATCCCCTCCACAGCACACAACCCACTCCCATACCTGGACGTCCACCAAATCCAGCCATACTTGGCCTACTAGTTTGGTGCAGCCATATCTACACATAGTGACCACTACGCATATGTAGTAGGTAGTGTCACCCTAGGCAATTTCAGGATTGCAAACTATGTATCCCTTGCATGTAAAACCCCCAGCACATTTTCGTAACGCCAGAAGAATGTTCGCTATTGGTCTTGTTTTGGTCTTGTTAAATTGTTGGGATATCCCTCATAGGATAAGTAACCTGTGTAAACATTAGAATGGGTATGAAGACACGAAGTCCAGTCCTGTAGATATCTGGACACAAGTTGGAATGTGCAATAGTGGTGCACGAGACTGTCCAGCCCTAGATGGTCATGCAGAACCTACTATCCAGGATCAAACACCTGCCCGTGATGCACGTGTCCCGACATGAATAAGCAAGAGAATATATTGCACACATTCGCATAGTGGCACATGGTATATGGGTGATGAAGGCACTGATGTAAACAGGATACCCCATGATCCACTGTGTGAGGGACAAGTAATGTGTGTGTAGGTGTGACCTGACCAACAATGATAGAATGCCAAATGTCCTGTGATTGTAGGAAATAACTATGTACCATACTGCATGTAACAGTTGCCTAAAGTGGTCACGTCAGGATAGAATAAACGTAATTTGTACAAGAAACAGGCAAACAACGAAAGTGCCAAAGGTATAGGCTCACAGCTAGGAAACAAATGAATGTTCTAAACCTGCACTGGCGCAAACAATCTGGTGTCCCCAGTAGGGTTACCATCTGTCCCACTTTGCGAGGGACAGTCCCTCTGTGGACAGTTGTGTCCTGACAAAATATATTAAAAATGGCAAATGTCCTGAGATTGTAGGACATAATTATGTCCCATATGTTATGTAATAGTTGCATAAAATAGTTATTTTTGTATCTAAAATACCTAAATGTTACAAGAAACAGAATAAGCAACTAAACCGCTACAACAATAGGCTTTTATGTAGGCAAATAAGTCAAGTTCTATCCTTTGTACCGACCGTGGGTATGTGTCGGCCTGTAAAATCGGATGTGTGTTCCGAAAATGCCCCATCTTGGCCATTTGAAAAGGTGGCAACCCTAGTCCCCAGAATACATCCCAACCTGTACATATGACAATGTCAATGCTACCAATGGTCAGAGCATTCGCACAATAACTGGCCAGCCTCTTAACCACTCACAAATCAAGTGACCTTTGGAGGAAAGGTGTTGAATGAGAATGACTACTTACAACAATGAAGAGTAATAGATGCATTTAACTGCAAAAAAGTAGTAGTATTACGAATCTGTCAACACGTTCCAAGTTAATAGTACTAATATGGTAGAAGTGTCTGTGATTGTCCCTGAGTTGTCATAGCCTTGTCCCTGTCACTATAGAAATGAGTCCCCGAGTATCACAGAGGTCCATACACATAAGTACACCATCCAACTGTCACATCTGTTGACAGGACTGTTGCATACCTGTAGTGAATTTATAACTGATGTCCAGAATAATATTCATTGTATCTATAAATGAATGAAATAGTCAAATGGGAAGGGAAACATGTGGAACCCCCCCTCCAACCTGCATTATGTAGTGGAACCACTCCCCGCCCTAAATTATGTAGCACCGACCTAATAATGTTGTCAGAGGTGCCCAATCACCAGCGTCTGTAAACACAGGTAGAATGTTAAAATCTGGACTAACTGTCCATGTGCTACATCTGATCTTTGAACAGCGCCAGGGCAGTTCTAGTCACCAGTCGGCCGAGCCTAACCCCGGACCAGCACATGAACACCCTGACAATCAAACACGCATATGTGCGAGGACTATAAGCGTCATCATCATCATTATCCTCTTTTGGCTTTTCCCGTTAGGGGTTGCCACAGCGGATCATCTCTTTCCATTTCTTCCTATCCTCTGCATCTTGCTCTGTCACACCAACCGCCTGCATGTCCTCTGTCACCACGTCCATAAACCTTATCTTAGGCCTTCCTCTTTTCCTCTTACCTGGCAGCTCCATCCTTAGCATCTTTTTCCCAATATACCCATCATCCCTCCTCAGCACATGTCCAAACCAATGCAATCTCTCTCTTGCTTTGTCTCCAAACTGTCCAACATGAGCTGACCCTCTAATATACTGATTCCTAATCCTATTCATCCTAGTCACACCAAGTGCAAATCTTAACATCTTTAACTCTGCCACATCCAGCTCTGACTCCTGCCTTTTTGTCAATGCCACTGTCTCCAACCCATATAACATAGCTGGTCTCACTACCTCTTGTAGACCTTCCTTTCACTCTTACTGGTATCCGTCTGTCACAAATCACTCCTGACACTCTTCTCCACCCATTCCACCCTGCCTGTACTCTCTTCTTCACCTCTCTTCCACATTTACCATTACTCTGAACTGTTGATCCCAAGTACTTAAACTCGTCCACCTTTACCAACTCTACTCCCTGTATCCTCACCATTCCTCTACCCTCCCTCTCATTTACACACATATATTCTGTCTTAGCCCTGCTGACCTTCATTCCTCTGCTCTCTAGAACATATCTCCACCTCTCCAGAGTCTCCTCAACCTGATTCCTACTCTCACTACAGATCACAATGTCATCTGCAAACATCATAGTCCACAAGGCCTCCTGTCTGATCTCATCTGTCAACCTGTCCATCACCACTGCAAATAAGAAAGGACTCAGAGATGATCCTTGATGTAATCCCACCTCCACCTTAAACGGATCTGTCACTCCCACTGCAGTCCTCACCACTGTCACACTACCCTCGTACATATCCTGTACTACTCTTACATACTTCTCTGCCATTCCCGACTTCATACAATACCACAACTCTTCTCTAGGCACCCTGTCATATGCTTTCTCCAAGTCTACAAAGACACAATGCAACTCCTTCTGACCTTCTCTGTATTTCTCCAATAACACTCTCAGAGCAAACATTGCATCTGTAGTGCTCTTTCCTGGCATGAAACCATACTGCTGATCACTAATCATCACCTCCCTTCTTAACCTAGCTTCCACTACTCTTTCCCATAACTTCAAGCTGTGACTGATCAGTTTTATCCCTCTGTAGTTACTGCAGCTCTGCACATCACCCTTATTCTTAAAAATCGGTACCAAAACACTTTTTCTCCACTCCTCAGGCATCCTCTGACTTTCCAAAATTTCATTAAACAATCTGGTTAAAAATTCCACTGCCATTTCTCCTAAGCACCTCCATGCTTCCACTGGTATGTCATCTGGGCCAACAGCCTTTCCATTCTTCATCCTCTTCATAGCTGTCCTTACTTCCTCCTTGCTAATCTGTTTCACTTCCTGATTCACTATCCCCACATCATCCAACCTTCTCTCTCTCATTCTCTTCATTCATCAGCCTCTCAAAGTACTCTTTCCATCTACTCAACACACTCTCCTCACTTGTGAGTACGTTTCCCTCACTATCCTTTATCACCCTTACTTGCTGCACATCTTTCCCAGCTCTGTCCCTCTGTCTAGCCAATCGGTACAGGTCCTTTTCTCCCTCTTTAGTGTCCAATCTCTCATACAACTCTCCATATGCCTTATCCTTAGCTTTCGCCACCTCTCTCTTTGTCATGCGCCTCATCTCCTTATACTCATGTCTACTTTTTTCATCTCTTTGACAATCCCACTTCTTCTTCGCCAGCCTCTTCCTCTGTATACTCTCCTGCACTTCCTCATTCCACCACCAGGTCTCCTTGTCCTCCTTCCTCTGTCCAGATGTCACACCAAGCACCTTTCTAGCAGTCACACTTACTAATTCTGCTGTAGTTACCCAGCTATTTGGTAACTCTCCACTGCCTCCCAGTGCCTGTCTTAACTCTTCCCTAAACTCCACTTCACAATCTCCCTTTTTTAACTTCCACCATTTAATCCTTGGCACAGCTTTCACACTCCTCCTCCGCTTCTTGATAACCAACGTCATCCTACAGACCACCATTCTATGCTGCTTAATTACACTTTCCCCTGCCACCACTTTACAGTCTCCAATCTCCTTCAGACTGGCCCTCCTACATAGGATATAATCCACCTGTGTGCATCTTCCTCCACTCTTGTACATCACCCTATGCTCCTCCCTCTTCTTAAAATACGTATTCACCACAGTCATGTCCATCCTTTTCGCAAAATCCACAATCATCTGACCTTCTGCATTCCTCTCCTTAACACCATACCTACCCATCACTTCCTCATCCCCTCTGTTCACTTCAACAACATGCCCATTAAAGTCCACTCCAATCACTAGTCTCTCACCCTTGGGTACACTCACCACAACTTCATCCAACTCACTCCAAAATTTTTCTTTCTCATCCATCGCACACCCAACTTGTGGAGCATATGCACTAACAACATTCATCATTACACCATCAATTTCGAGCTTCATAAACATCACTCTGTCAGACACTCTCTTCATGTCTAAAACACTCTTGGCATATTGTTCCTTTAGTATAACTCCTACCCCATTTCTCCTGCCATCCACACCATGATAAAACAATTTGAACCCATTTCCTAAACACCTGGCCTTACTTCCCTTCCATCTGGTCTCTTGCACACACAATATATCAACCTTCCTTCTCTCCATCATATCAGCTAGCTCTCTTCCTATACCAGTCATACTGCCAACATTCAAAGTTCCTACCCTCATTGCTACACTCCTAACCTTCCTCCTCTCTTCCTGCCTTCGGGCATGCCTTTCCCCTCCTCTTCTCCTTTGGCCAACAGTAGCCCAATTTCCGTCAGCACCCTGTTGGCTAACAGTACTGGTGGCGGTCGTTGTTAACCCGGGCCTCGACCGATCTGGTATGCAATTATGAAAAGTTTTCCGCATCAGTAATTTTTAGCAGAAGTTTTATGCCGGATGCCCTTCCTGATGCAACCCTCCCCATTTATCCGGGCTTGGGACCTGCACAAAGAAATGCACTGGCTTGTGCATCCCCAGTGAGGACTATAAGCGTAGGAGTTCTTAAAATGCTTGGAGTGAATAGACATGCAGCACGGGTCCAGAGCAGTAGGAAACAGGGACTTTCCTAAGTGTAGTACTGTGGTTTTCCCAGCAAGAGAATGGATGCCTGCTGTGTAAGGGAAGTGGTGAGGCATATGTCAGAGTAGCTATGAACCATGGGTATACATATAAATGAGCCAGAACAACAATAGTGTAGTGGTTACAGCATCCACCCAACGTAAAGGCATTCCCGGTTCAAGTATGACTATAGCACATACTAATTGTGTAATGAATGCCTCTGTGCTGTAAAGCCAACATTTATACATGTAAAGGTGACCGCGTTCGCATGGGTCAGATAACCGGATTCCATCAAAGTGGTACTTTCATAAGGAATAAGGCACAGGTAATCCCAAAGAAGTGCCTGTAAACATATGTAACTCAGAATAAGGGGATGCAAGTGCCCCTGCGCGGGTGTACGCAGCTATTAGCATAGCAAATGTATGTTGTCTTGTACAGCTGTAACTTTTATATATTTAGATAGATAGATGTGTGTATAGATAAATATCCACAGACATAACAGAAATATGCAATTATATATCTACATATATATCCATATATACACATATATACATATATATAAATATATATATATAACTATATATATATATATCCCTATACACACACACACACACATATATATATATATATATATATATATATATATATATATATATATATATATATATATATATATATATATATATATATATATATATATATATACATATACATATATATATATATATATATATATATATATATATATATATATATATATATATATATATATATATATATATATATATATATATATATATATATATATAGATAGATATGTAAGGAACGCTGAAAGACGAAAGCAAACATAAGGGTTGTGAAGGGAATCCAGAGCAAGTAAGGAATTATAAAGTGCTTGCAGCGTATGTCACATAAAGCTGCACAAGTGTGAGTAGAGCACCGCTCTTCACACCAGAGGCAGGGTTATACCAGTGACCATAACATCGTTAAAGTGCTATGTCAACATTGTAAACAGACGGAATGTAGTACATGTTGCGACCACCTACACTTGTAAATCACAAATCGTTCGTAATCCATAATGCTAGGAAAGGCACGTATGTGCAAATATGAATGGATGATGAGCCTGTGAATACACGAGGCAGTACAAAATGTGTGTAGGGCCCCAACACTCTGGAGAGGGCAATGTGTAAAGGTGTGTCATGGCTGTGATATCAGGTGTATAATGGCTGATATGCATGGAAACTCAACACGGGTGTGCAGGAGAAACTATGGATATGCGATTATGGACACAGGAGTGCTAGGGTATATTGCGCCGGGTGCAATGGAGCGGCCCGTAGAGGTCATCTAGTACATAGGTGCGATTCCCAGATAGAGCGTTGTTTGCGTGGAGACATGCGTGAATGGGCGTATTGTTGTCGGACGTTGTGCGTCAGGGCTGGCAGCCCGGCACATAAAACCTATACGCCACCCATGAGTGGAATGGAGTTCTGCTGTGACAGCCCCAAACCGGAAAAAGCAGAAAGACACAACTACATGAAGACAACAATATGTTGACTTACAGTCACAGTAACACAAACACTCATCCTATCAACAGTAATAATATGAATGTGCACAGAAACAAACACAGTAGCAGGAATAATAGGCTGCGCATACGAGTAATAGGACGAACGACACTGTATCACATCCCAGTTAGCAGCGGCACCCCAGACATGAAAAATGTGCGACATCTGTCCGCTGTTTAACGTGCAATATACTGATCACAAGTACACCGGAGTGAAGTGTCGGTGTCATAATGACTCAGGCAATAGTATTTTGTCAAAGCAGAGATAAAACCCAATACGCATGTGTAAGTGTCCATGTCAAGGAAATGTATGGGTTAACAGACACACAGATGTATATATAGATAAAAACGTATATATACATATATCTATATTAATTTACATACACATATATATTCAGACAGATATATATATATATATATATATATATATATATATATATATATATATTCATATATATATATATTATATAGGTTCAGGTTAGGTCACCCAAGGCATGTAGCCAGGGGGAGTTAGAGTTGGCCAGGTTTTCCCAGCCCTTAGTTTGGATTATATGCCCATTATTTTGCTGTGCCTCTGCCTCTGTGTGACACTGGAGGTAAATCCCTGTATAGTGTATATCTCCTCCATCCATTGGTCAAGATTCTTGAACAAGGCCACCAGTGTGTGCTCTGCCAGGTGGGTGTGGGAGATTTCCACAGCATAGATTTGGAGTCTGATGAATCTGAATCTGCTCCCAGCACGCCCTATATTAATAGTGTGTTGGTTTAAGTCTCCCAGCCTTGTAGGGCGAGACACACACACACACACACACACACACACACACACACACACACACACACACAAGGATATACTACGGATATATATATATATATATATATATATATATATATATATATATATATATATATATATATATATATATATACACACAAACAGGTATTGATATATACACATACACACAAAACAAAATATATATGTCAGTGTAGATATACACATGTACATAAATAGGTTACTTCACAGCAATTAGGGGTAACATATTTACAGCCCGGGCATATGTGACTGGGAGGTCCAATAAATAAATGTTGTACCCCCCCCACATCACCCAGCTAGGCCGGACAGACATACAAACAGGCAATATAGATCACTACACTGCCGCTGTCCAAAACACCGGTAGGAAAGTACCAGTGGGAGAGATCTGCAAGGTCTACACTTTAAACATGGATAACGGTGTCCGTTGCAGGACCCCAAAAATTCAGGGTACGTGTGAATCTGCTCACATTGATACGAGCAGGATGTAGGTGTACATGGAACAGTAGGTTGTGCTATTGTGATAATACATGGGTTGACAAAACGTACGACATGTGTCCCGAGACAGGGAGAGTGGGCAATGTGTAGGGGTGTGCTCATACCCCAGCTGCGCTCGCAGTAAATATTTGTCATGACTACTGTAGAGGGGTGCCAGGTAGATGGACCATGGGTATGCAATAATGGGCTTAAGTGTGTAGGTGCTGGTTGGCAGAGATGTAGTAGGCCTGCCCAGTGGAAGTCATTAATATTCCTATGTGGGCATAGCATACGCCTACACCTCCCAAACCTGAAGAGCACCTCTACTGGGTAGTCTGTACACCATTGGGGGAACACATAGGGGCCATATCAGTGTCATGTACCTGATTAGCATGGACGTCCATAGTTATGTATCAGAATGTAGCAAAGTCCAACTAAACACTGCCAGAACTACTGATATTAGGTGAACAGGTGGCGGAATACAGGTAATGACAGATGACAACATGTATGAGTCAAAAACAGCATGTACCTCGACAAACGTGAATGAATACATATGCTCTGTTACTTTAAATGTGTCTGGTTAATAGAACCAATCATCTAAGTGTGTCCCACAGGGTGTTATACAGTGTCCCTGATACAGTGTTCATTCACACCCATTGGCATGTGAGTTCTGCTACTGAAGGAAAGTGCATAATTTGCTGACCACCTTAGGTATGATGATAGCATAATAGAAGTGGTTCAACACCCGTACGCCTGCGAGGGACACACCCATCTGGGCAGTTGTGTCCTGCAAAATGACAGTTATGGCACATGGCCTGTGAGTTCGGGAATGGAGGCTATATAGTGTGTCTAGTGGTGTCAGACATTAATTTGTTGTATCAGAAACAGCTACATGTAATAGGAAACAGTATTATCAATTATAATGCTACATGAATAACCTTAACGTATGCAAACCGTAGAAGTCGTCTGTTTACTACTGGCTGTGGGTATGTGTTGCCTTGACACATGTGATAGCTCTACATATAGGGTCTATAGGGCCGCCACCATTCTGAATGTCCAAACTGGAACCTGCTCTGTAGAAATATCAGACATACCAGGGCAGAACATAGCTACAGCCATGCATAGTACAGAAATATACATATCGGCACAAATCAAAGCGTAGTCTAGCAGCAGTAAAGTTGCTTATGCTACTACATATGACATATCGACATGTCAGGTATACAAGACCTGTAACAAGCAACCAGTACAGACATGTACAACATGTGAATGTCCCCTAAGCAGGACAATTGCAATGGCTAGAGTATTGTCCATACCTCCCAACTGTCCCTGCATTTCAGGTACGTCCCTGAGTTTGAATGAAAGTTTAACTCTGTCCCTCTTAATCCCTCCTAAAATTAGTGACTGTTGAAGGAAAGGTGGTGAATCACACTTACTGATTAATGACAATAAGTAAGAGTTATAAACTACTTTTACTTCAGAATATGTGTATTCAGTCATATGCTCTGATTCTGTTAATGTTTCAAGTTAATAACACTACTTTTGTAAAAGTGTCCCTGATGTTTTCTTGACCTGTCCCTGATTCTGTAGAAATGTGTCCCCGATTGGTGGAGAGGTCTGGTATTGTCACATGAGATATGCCTAATGAGGGACTGTCCCATGCAAAGTGGGAAAGGTGTCACTCCTACAGTCTCCCGTCGTGCAATCTGAAAGGTGGACAACGTGCAGTAGGTATGCGGTAGCATGACTGGGCGAACAGCTGCGTTAACAAACTCAAGTCACATGTCAGCATTGCAGAGTATCGGTTCCCATGTATCAGACAGATGGGAGAAGATCGTATGAGGAACACGCATATAATATGATTACGTCACTGGACAGGCCACAGAGTCCATACAGTCGAATGCCTGCCGTTGCAAAATGGTTACACATACCCGATACTGTAGTCATGTAGTCCGATGTAATACGCATCACAAGGGATTGCACAAACCCAGCGTGAGTGACAAATGTAAGCGGAAATGTCGGTGAGCGAGCAGCTGTAAGCGTGTTTGTCTACCAGTATGCCAGTAGTGCACTGTCAAAGAAATGTGGAGTCTAAACGTGTATAAGGTGCTGTGACCAGAGGTCAGCAGGGCTTAACACTGTGCAAACCCACACACAACTGCTCCCACCTGCTAGAATGTGCCTTACCCAGTCCATATCCAAAGTCATCAGTCTGTCTGCAAACAAAGAACTGCCCTATTCACGTGTTGGTAGCAGTACCTTTCGCACATAGCTCATGTGAATTAACAATAGACCATGGCATATGTACAGACAATAGACCACACACACACCATACAGTGCAGTCATCCAACAGTATGGCAATGTACTGGCAGATATGTCCGGACCACTAGTGTATGCATGCCTGGCCGTCCTGTGTTTCAGTGTGTGAGCATGCCCAGTATGACTGTTACGCATGTTGTCGACCGACATTACCGTCATACCGTCATGTGTGTGAGCATGCCAAGTATGGTCAACTGTATCGCATGTGTCACATGTCCAGATACTTAGTACTGTGTTGCAGACCCCTCCACTCTACACAGACAGGTGTCATGCTGTGTCCGCAGGGTAGCTAATGGTCATGTGGCATTGACAGTTGCTACATGTCTGCATAGCGTGGGGGGACATCCAACCACAACCACAGTCCTACACAGCACCGTGGGTGGCTCACATGACTCTCACATGTGTAGGTGTGATGGAGGCACAGCCAACAGTTGTACACATCTGTCACTACTGTACTGGTATGCCGGGTACTCCATGTCAGTGTGTGGACCAACCTAAATTGCTGGTTGGAGGGATACCAGTGTACGTCAGTTCCCAGCTTTAAATACCAGCACAGTGGTGTTGGATGTCCTAGCTTACACAACCTACATCAAACTGCCTGGCCTGCTGTAGTCTGTGTGTGTCTTAGGGGGTTGGGGTCATTCATTGGACATATCCATAGGCCATTGTATATCATTTGTCTGTATTGGTCCACATCTGTTCAGCTGCATGGAACATGTGTGGGCTGTACAGACACACATGATGGTCAGCCCATAATCTGCAGTGGGTTAGGACACCCTGTGTACTACAGGCTACCATTGTGACCCCCGTATGTGCTACAGAGGTCAAGGTGCCACTATGGATGTGTATGTCTGCTGCCTTAACATTTGGCCACCACAGTCACTTGTATGCTCATATACATACCATAGCAATGGGTAAATACACATTCTAATACAACTGCCACTTGTTAGGTCAACAGACATACCCTGGGTGTGTTCTGGACTTGAGGACAGTGCTGGAGGGCTGCCTATGTCAGATGCACACAGTGCACCTCATATACATGGCCGAGCACAGGTAGTGTCATGTTTGGCATCCATTGTACTGTGTGCGGGTCAGAGAGGGGAAATCCTTGGGTACCTACTGTGTCAGTGCATATGCCTTGTGTTGCCTCTTTGCCAAGGGCAGGTCATACTGTGCACGGGCTTTCGCCAACTTTGCCCTGCTCAGGTAGTTCCTTCATCAAGTCACACTGTGCCTGTACAGGCCTTGGCAGTGGTGTTGGGCTGTGTGGCCCTGCCCCATGCTGTTCCTGCTGCAACTGTTACTGCAGGATAAGATTGTGTAGCATAGCAAATACCATAACAACTTGTATGCATGTAGCTTGTGAATACAGCAGAGCTCCAACGGATGTGTCCGGATACCAGAACTGTGATCTGAGCATCCCAAACACATGCACAAGTATATGTCTTGCCTGTGCATCCGCCTCAGTATGGTGTGAGTGTTCATGTGTGTGTGTGCATTGCTGATGGGTGTCATCAGCCATGACACCAGTGTTTACCCAGCATCCCCCACTAGGAGACTGTAGGGGATGTCCATATTGGCATTGGTGTGCTACAGCTGTGTCAGAAGCCATATATCGGAATCATCATAGCTTCCAGGACAGACAGCACACACATGCAATCTCATGCCCTGGCCATCGTATATGGCCTAGCTGTTGGAGGGTATGCCCCTGTAGTGACTGTAGTTCCTATCCCACTCACTGGCTGGTGCTACGATGTGTATGTGTGTGCAGGCTATAGCACCTAGTACCCCAGGGTAGTCATCCATGTGGTTGAACAGATGCATATTGCTGGTCTACTAATCACGTGTGTTGAGGACATGTACGTGCTCACTAGCATGTGTTGACATGGCGTCTGTGAACTGGTGCAATACTCTGGATGCAGATGCCTGTGAGATACCCATGATATCCCCAGTTGTGCTGTGTGAGGTACCTGTGGCTAGTACACCTAGGCCAACACATACTGTGGTATCCACTGTGATGTGTTTCCCTCAGCCTGTTTGATGTGTCAGGTGTGTCAGGCACAGGTCAACAAGCTGCTGTAGGAGGTCTCTGTCCACCCCATAGTGCTCCACCATCCTCAGCCCATGTAGCCCCTGGTAAGTCACCCTCGTTCTATAAAGTCGTATGTCACCCCAGTAAGGGTTGTTCGGCAGCATACACATCCTCACTGCCCCAGCCTCCTGCACATGTTGGTATATGTTGCCTGCTGCAGCCCGTCTCATTTGGTTGGACTGTGTTGTGAAATGTCCCCACAGGTATACACCGGTGGTGTAGAGTGCGGACGAAACCTGTGTGCATGATGCTTGCTCACATTACCGTACTGTTCAGGTGCGTGCTGGCCATGTAATCTGCTGATTGTGCTGATCAACACCTGTTTGTGCAACCTGTATACCCTGACTACCCCTCCACTGCTGTCATCCCTCCCAAACGTCACCAGGCAGGTATAGACACACCCCTAGCTTAGGTGTGCTAAGGCAGGAGCACTCCTGAGGCACAGTTCTGCAATGTACTTACAGTATGCCTGACCCCCCCTCCCATACTGTCAACTATATACTATATTCGAGACCTGCACCCGGCTGACTACACACATACATTCCAGGGACCAGCATCACACCCTGGTGATAAATGGGATACACTATTGTCAACCTCATCTGCATAGTATAGAATTCTAATGAGCAGTTATATGGCCCATACCAAACCTCCAAATTAATAACCACTGCTCAGTGTCGCTCAGATCCATACACAACTAGCAACAGGTGCCTTACTATCACCATATTTGATGTCCCATGGACTTCCCAGCAACAAAATAACCATTGTCTACATGACTACAACCCATGACCCTGCACACTACAGATGATGTGCATTACCACCACACCATGGCAGATATACATAGATCCCAGGTTATCACGTACAGATCATCCAGCACAAACATTCAATAGTGCTGATGTCCCCAGACATATATGTTCACATCTATGTCTATCTCTGTATCTACATATATCATATATATTATTTGAATGCATATATACAGGGACATATATATATATATATATATATATATATATATATATATATATATATATATATATATATACACACACACATATACATGTACACACATATGTAGATATGGCATTTATATCACAACAGTGGACCACATGACAGCAATGCATTAGACAGGAATGAAACGGAAACTACATGTGCCACCTGCATCGTGTAGTGTTGTTACTATCAAGGCACATGTGTTTTGTTGTGTCACATGGGTCAGACCATATCAAGGGTAAGAGTAGGGCTGCTGACATTTACTCACCAGACCTATTTGTGAATGTATGTGTTGACAACCCAGTGACTTGGCAGAATATGCGGGCTGTGGACACTATATAGGTCAGCAACAAAACACACTGAACACATCCCGCAGCTAGCCACCCACAGATGCCAACACATACGGTATAACTGCCAAACACACACACCTGCCATGCCTTGTAATTGAGCACCTACCTTTTTAGTCTATCACACTATAGCATTATGCAGTAACAGAATGCGCTACCGAGTTCCAGCATCACCGCACTCCCACAGGCATACATCTAGGTGGATGACATCATCCGCAAAGGCAAAGACGCCAATAGGGAATGTATGGGGAGCGAGCCATCTAAAAGCATTACTCTGTCCCCAGGCAGCTGGAAACACACACACACTTGGCAGGGCTGGGATTTGAACATACACCTAACTACCTTATCACACTACAGCATTACGCAGTTACAGAATGCGCTACAGAGATTACTGGAACACAGCACTCCGAGGCATACTTCTAGTTGGATGACGTCATCTGCAAAGGCAAAGATGCCGATAGGGAATGTATGGGGAGTGAGCAGTCTAAAAGCCTCACTCTGTCCCCAGGCAGCTGGAAACACACACACACACACACACACACACACACACACACACACACACACACACACACACACACACACACTTGGCAGGGCTGGGAGTCGAGCATACACCTAACTACCTTATCACACTATAGCATTACGCAGTTACAGAATGCGCTATCAAGATTACTGGAACACAGCACTCCCAGAGGCATACTTCTAGGTGGATGACATCATCTGCAAAGGCAAAGATGCCAATACGGAATGTATGGTGAGTGAGCCGTCTAAAAGCATCACTCTGTCCCCAGGCAGCTGGAAACACACAGACACACACAGACACACACTTGGCAGGGCTGGGAGTCGAACATACACCTAACTACCTTATCACACTACAGCATTACCTAGTTACAGAACGCGCTACCGAGATTACTGGAACACAGCACTCCCCGAGGCATACTTCTAGGTGGATGACATCATCCACAAAGGCAAAGACGCTGATAGGGAATGTATAGAGAGTGAGCAGTCTAAAAGCATATTACTGTCCCAAGGTAGACGTAGACAAACACACGGCAGTGGTGTGAGAGGGACAACTGCCTATCTACGGAGCACTATTACAACACTACATAGATATGAGATGCCCAACAGACAGTACACCCTTCAAGACAGTCAACCAGTGTGTTCAATGTAGGAATCCATCCTGACGTGGGGTATGGACATCTGTTGCCTGGATGACCACCATCGCTATACAGGATGTCAATGGCCATGCCCATACACAGAGGCACATCACCGACACAAGGTGTCACTGGGCATGCTCACACACTTAGTATCACATGTCCGTTTGGAATGTACTGTGTGTCCATCTACACAATGGTGTACTGGGCATGCTCACACACTTAGTAGTAGCGAAGGGCTGTCTTGCATGCACATGGATTCTAAACATGGAAGGGCACAGTTTGGAATGTACTGTGTGTCCATCTACACAACGGCGTACTGGGCATGCTCACACACTTAGTAGTAGCAAAGGGCTGTCTTGCATGCATACAGATTCTAAACATGGAAGGGTACAGTATGGTATTACTGTCCCCAAATACATGAAGGCCACTCACATGTACTGACCAGTACACACTCAAGAGCCATCACAGATGTCTCAGGTGCAGATCACAGAGGTAAATGCCACATTCTGCTATGTAGCCCTCAGACATCACCATGTCCTTGGACCAGTAACACACATCCATACATTACCACAACACCATGTGACTCATGACTAGTGGGCTGTACATAGGTCTACAGCAACTGTGCAGACTACACATGTACTGACAGGGTTCCATCATGTGTTATGCAATACAATCATACCACTGTTCATAACCAGGTTGGCTCTACACATAACAGGGGCCCTGGGTATTACACAGCTGTAACAGATGACCATCACTGTACATCAAAGAACACACATGTTTGGATATGACATACATGTAATCGCAGTGGATATGTACATGGACCACACACACACACACACACACACAACACATATGTACATAGCATAGCTTTTGCTGCCCTCTGTGCAGACAAGTGGTCACAGCAATCACACGCATGCACATGGAAGGTAGGTCCATGGCTGTTGAATGCTAACAGTACATAAGGTAGCAATGTTGACCGAGGTAACATTCCCTCTGTACTAGTTACCTATGACAACCATCATATCATACAACAGTCCATGTGTTATGTATGTCATCACACATGTCCACCAATTGCAATGCATACAAACATGGCTACATGACAGGCATGTAGGACCAACACACATGTACATGTAGTGGTGTGCATGCAGCTACCATGCATGTGCAGTAGCTGATGTATGTAATTCATCTGTGCCTAACTACAACATGCAGTTGCAATGCAGCCCCATCATTCACACCTGTATATGGTGAAATACTGACAGTACGGTAGGATGTACATCAGGTATGGATGGATGTGTGTACATAAAGTGGTGATCCACCTTTGCAGATGGATGTTTGCTGAAGACGGCTCACAGGTGTGTCACAAGCCATCCTACCATTACATGTGCAAACAGTATGCTATGTTACTGTTACTTGATGGTGAAGACATACAACCTACACAGCGGTCAGGGTGTTACTGACTGTAAGTCACTTGACATCTGTAACACTTACATCCTCCCATGTGCATATAGCAGCACAATTGCCGAAGGTAGCGTTGGTACACATAATGCGGCCAATACTGCTGCATGTCTGTCAGATGTATCATCATATAGCAGGTGTATCATTCACAGTACTGCCATGTGTGTTTGCTTGTGTGACTATATATGCCACATATGGTGAGGAATACATCCCAATTGTTACACACCCCTGTACACTGTTGCAGAGATCTGTACATACTGCAGTATGGAAAGCATGACGTAGGCAAGGGTGGTGTGTGCATCACACACATGTCAGCTATCTGTATGTGAATGACATTTGCGGACTCCACAGTGTGTGTGTGTGTGTGTGTGTGTGTGTGTGTGTGTGTGTGTGTGTGTGTGTGTGTGTGTGTGTGTGTGTGTGTATGTATGTATGTATGGCTGTCTGGTGCATTGAGTGAGGGTGTATGCTACCATACAGAACAGACAGGATCCCTAACCACTCATGGTGATGCAGTCTACTACCCTGTTGATGCCATCTGTCTCAGCCTTACTGGCTACCTGTACATGTTCATTCTCTGTGTCGCGTCATGTGGGTGCACAGTACTGTGAGGGTGATTACCACATAGGCAGCGGTCCTCACCTCAACACTGTCGAGTGTGCGTTATAGTGTTGTGGACCCCGTGAGTGTGGGCATGTTACTGTGTGTTTCAGTGTATGTCTGTGTGTGTTCTCATCCTGTAATGTGACAGGGTATTACTGCTACACAGTGAGGCCTCATGCTATCAAGTGGCCTCTAATGTTATCATCGGCCAGACCGCTGTGTAAACCCCCCGCACCATGTCAACATACCTGTGATGTGACCTGGTATGGATGTCACGTCTCTAGCCACTGTAGCCTATTAAACAGCCCACATGCTTCTGGATCAGTAGATGTGTGGACATTTGTGGAATGGTAGCCTTTCTAACAGTGAGGTTGAGGCTATGTATAGCATGCTGGTATTGCCATACATGCCTGTGAGTACTCCACATTTACACATGTGAAACTGCAAACACTGCTACTTATTGGCACATGCAAGTAGTCCTTAAGGGGGGGGAAGCAGGGCATCATTACCAAAATGCTGTTACTGTTGCTACCAAGACACATACTGTGAGCATACAACAATGCACTCCAACTGCAAACACTGTAACGTAATGGCACATGCAATTGGACCTTAAGGAGGGAAGCAGGGTATAATTACCAACATGCTGTTACCATTGTTACCAAGACACATACTGTGAACATATAACAATGCATTATAAACCTCACTACATGGTATGTCTGGTGTGTGTCAACAGTACACAACTAATGTCATATACACTTATCTCACTATTCTGTTCACCCTGTGCATCAGACCATATGAGTATGTCCCTGCACCAATGGTGTGGATGACAGGGATGTGGCACAGGCGTCATCATATGCACAGGGTGGTAATTTTTGCCAGGGGCATAGGCTGCACCAGTGGATGACATCATGTGTGTGGGTAAGGTCCGGTGATCTGATTGGACATGTGTGGTCGATATGCATGTGGGTGTTGCGGTGCCCTACAGATGTTTCTGCTGTGTGTGTATGTGTGCACACAGTTCTGCCTTTTGTCAGGCCTACACAGGGGTATTATTGACAGCTCCAGATTGTACAGGCCAGGATGTACAGCTCACTGTGTCCGGCCATGGCCACGTGACCTGTGCCTGCCAGGGTTTGCACGGGCACTACAAGGTGGGGGTACAGATTGGCTACTGTCAGATGACACTTGTCCACTGGAACCATGTCCCCACTGGGAGCGTCCAGGGCCACGTCCCCGTGGCCTGCTGCATCCTGATGTGGACAGTGCAGCACCAGCTGCACTGCTACTGCTACTGGCACTATGGGAGCGGGCATGTGAGTTGGCTCATTCACATTGACCTGCACTAGGTGGTGTAGCTGGCCTACGTCCACATGGCCTATGCCTCACTCCTACCAGATGTTCCAGCACAGACAGCTCACGCTCGTGGATTGCCATGCCACGGTCAAGGATTCCAACCATGTCACCCAATCGCCTGTCCAGAAAATCAGCAATCTGCTGTTGAGCATTTACCAATGCCTGGATGTTGTCATTAGAGTACGGATAGCAGCCCTCTGAAGCCTCTGCCCTTCACTGTTCTGCTGTTCAGCACGTGCCTGTGCCACCATTACAGTCTGGAACATGCATCTGGTGACACCAGCTGCTGCGCTCTGTCCTGAAGGTGCATGTCTGCCAGAGGTCCTCCTATGAGCAGCACTGGCCACATGCCTGTGTGGCACATCTGCAGTCATTACACTGACACCATGATGTGGAGACACACCTTCAGTAGCCACCACACGTTCCTGTTCCAAGCTAACACACGCTGACTGTCCTTCCTCTATGGCCACTGGTGATGGGGTATGTGTTGGCATGAGAACTGTGTGCGGGGAAGAGGGGGGCATAGCTGGGATGGCAACCATTGGCACATATTCAGCCCCTGACAACCCGGCCTGTACCTCATGCGTATGTTCATCACTGCTAGTAACACACCTACATCACCTGTGAATGCAAAGAAAGACTCTACATTACAATAGACACACAGATACACAGACACACCATGCATGTGATTTGACAGATGGCATGCAGCATGCATGTGATACAGCAGATGGCATGCAGCTCAGACATTACTAGTGGTAGTTAGCATACCTCCCTGGGTTGCACACAACAGCAAGCAGGTGTCATATCAGTAGCAGACGGCATGCAGCATGCATGTGATACAGCAGATGGCATGCAGCTCAGACATTAATAGTGGTAGTTAGCATACCTCCCTGGGTTGCACACAACAGCAAGCAGGTGTCATATCAGTAGCCATGCAGTTCACACAATCATGGTAGTAAGTATGCATCCCTGTGATACACCATGTGGACCAGCACAGGTTAACAGTACACATAGCAGAAGTGACCTTGACATGTAATCTGCTGAAGTGTGCATTGACATGCATACATGTCTGACACAATGGTGTCCTGACACATGTACAGCATTGTAATGGGTATCACATTGCAGTGTTGTCTGTATGCCCTACAGATAGAATGTACTTTTAGCAAATGTGCATGAGCATTGAAAGGTAGTGTGAGGCATCTACATTGCTATACAGTGTGAAGTACAAACACTGTGCCATTGTATGGCATCATGAGGCATCTATAGTGCTATACAGTGTGTAATACGCACACAGTGCATAGCCATAACTGCGTGCATACACATTACATAACTGTGGATTGTGATCCACGTTGCTGAGGTGTATACACAGCAAACCATGCTTTGTCATGTGACAGGTCACTGGAAGACCTACGGATGACACCCCTGCCCAACTACTACAAAGACTTAGCTGCCTGGCAACCATGTCCACACATGGCAGACTTGTCAATACACCATGTCCCACATGACATTAATGTACCACACACACGAGGTGCACGGCTGACAGTGATGTCCTACAGCAGCAAGGGAAATGTACGGTATCTGTGGCCTGATGTGGTGTTAATGTCTGTGGAAGCTGTACAGGTGACTACTGTCATGCTATGACACAGTCATGATGTTCAACACATCTTATATGGTTGAATTGAGTGACACCTCCACTAGCTGTGCACAGGCATTTAGGATGTCCAGTGTTCCACATCAACTATATAATCAGTAAACTAAGGCTATAGTTGGACCATGTGTGGACAATGTGCAACAGGGTGTATACACATCACAACTACTCTGTGGCTACATGTCTCTGGCCATCCTCCATGGCCATGTGTGAACATGTGTTGGCCAAATGTTTGTGATGGCCATCTATCTCACATGTCTGTGTTGTCCCATATGACATACACCCATAGATGTCAGATATGTCACTGTCCACAGGGCTATGCAGACAATGGGTTGTATGTTTGGTATGTGGGGTATGTACTATGGGATAGTGAGACAATATTGCAGCCGGAACACTACATGTCTGGGACATGTCAGATGGCACATCACAATGTGTGCACCCATTGCAGGGGCATATTACACAATGGTGACTCCTGTGGGCTGCCCATATCCCAGCTCACTGTGTGGTACTGTTTGCATACCACACATGTGTTGTTCCAAGGTATAGTACATATGCCTACATTGAACACCTCCACCATTGTATACACAGCTGTCCACACATCTAGCAATGACAGGTACTATGATTTCATGTTGGTGTTTCATTTAGTTTGTATATATTGCACATGGGTAGCCAGTGTGAATGATGACAGATGCGACCTGCATATCATGACTGGACCATACATTATGTGTACATGTGTTAACTGGCCACATGGCATATAGATATATGCATTAACATGCCTGATACTGATAACTGTCTCACCTGCAACAGTCTGATGTCTGTGTGGCACGCCAGAGGTACCTGTATAGGGGTGACACAGCAGTTTGAACATTATCCATGACTGTATGACAGCCACAGGGTGCACTGTGCATGTTAACACATTTACCTGTACAATAGCATATCGTATGCACGTGTCCATACACAAGGTAGCATACTATAGTATGAGGCATGTGTGTAAACATGCCTTGCATATGATGTTACATTACATTTTGTACAGTGACACATGCAACCAAATGGGATATAATAGTCATATGTGCAGTAATGACTTACCAGGCAACTCCATGCTCATTGGTTGGGAGACACCCACCTCCAGGATGGCAGCTAGTGTTTGTGGATGTTGTTCTGAGGGTGTCCCCAGGCTGGCCAGTAGCTCCTCGGTGTGTGTGAGTGGGGGCTGGGTTGGTGGGCCACCACCTGTTCCACCTTGTTCCCTGGTGATTGCATTGGCATGCTGTTTCGCATGTCATATCAGGTCCGTGCAGTGTCTGCGCACCTGCTGGTAGGTGCGGTTATGGCCACCCACATCATTAACCCTCCTGCAAAGGTCCTGCCACAGGTCATCACACTGCTGGGCAAGCTGTGGCACATGGCTGAACAACACCTCGTAGTTCTCATGGAGGTATGGGATGAGGGCATCATCCTCCTGGTGGCTATATGCTGGCAGGCGTGAACGAGGCATTATCTGGAAGACATAATGATGGAGACAGGTCACAGTTTCACAAAGATGTACAGAGATACAGCTGCACATACATTTGTATTAAATCTAGTGCATCTGAACAGTTATCTTTGCAAATCGTCATGACACTGACATGACTGACATGTTTGTGTCACACGCATGTAACACCCGTTATGCATTGGATATCATCACCATATATGTGTGTCACCTCATTATATTGTTCATACTCCATGTGGATGCTGTCTTGATGTGGGCATGTCTGTTTGCCTGTACTGGTGTTCTTACCTATCAGCACATGCCTGGATGTGTCCACAGTAATGCTGTTGACCTTGATGCTGTGTATATGTCACATATCAACACATACACTGCCTTAATGGACATGAGCAGTGACAATGCACACATACACACGTAAACCTTTACATGCATATGTTTTGCCATATACATCTACACGGCACTGTACAGCAGTTAAACATCCTGCCACATATCACCTGTGTTGCACATGTGATAGACATGGGACAATGGCTAGCCAGACGTCATTCACAGGGATGGTTATCAACTATGGCATGTACGGGCAAGGTTTTCTAGCTGTATCCGACAGCCATTTTGCCACCGCGAGGTGCATCAGTGCCACATTACTGATCCAGAGAGTTAATAATACATCTACCATGCGGTCATCGCACCATGTATGACAGAGATGACATGTGCAGCTTTGATGGACAGGGTTGCATGGTATGGCAGGAGTATGTAACATGTATGGCACAGGGATCTGTCCAGCATGTGGTGATCCTTGTAGTACGACAGTGGCTGCCCATGACATTTGTCTTTCAGATCAGGATATGTATGTGTAGCATGTCCAACATCACAGTGTAGCACATGTCTTTATGCAACGTAGCCAGCATGCTGCATAGTGGAGGTGAGGATTGTGAAGGCTGGTATTGCCCATCCATGCATGGCCAATACCCCCTAAAGGTGATATGTGATCCGATATTGGTCACCCAAGTGCTGAGTATGCCTGTGCAATGATCTCCATGCTCATGGATGGCACCCTGTCATAACATGGGTGCCTCATATGACTACCTAATAGGCCTGGAGACGTCACCAACTCAGGGAGGTGAACTGCACAGAACCATCCCTTACACAGTGTCCATAATGTTGACCGCTGCCTAGGTGGTAGTTAATGGGTACAGGGTTATTCACCTAGCGGTGACAATGCTGTTATCAGCTGTCAGATTGTCCACATATGTCACACACCTCACCCACAAAGCCCATTTTGTATGTTGTCCACAACACTGAGACAGCTATTGCTCCTAGTTCATGGACATTCACATCCTTACATACACAGATGCCTCCCATTTGTCTGTGTGGTATGGGCTACACTGAGAGGGGAGTACACAACATTAACCCTGTTTTACGGTAGCTGCCACTGGTGTGATATGCACGTCACTCAGTCACCTTTTGTAGTGTTGCTTCTGTCAACAGGCCACTGGTAGAACACTCCTGTGAGAAACAAAGGTACATCTAGTATACTCAGTGTAGCTGGAACACGGTATGGGTGATGATGTCCTATGACCTGTCACAGGTATGCTATGCAGTGTGAAATCATCCGTACTGTCATCTTCTTCTGTACTGCTAACATCTACATTGATAAAGGTTCATAGACTTGCAGACCATACTCAGCAGGGTAACAGTGCAGTGCCTCCAGTTATGACTGTCGTCTCCACTTGTGGATTGCAGTGGGTTGATATTATCCAACACTCTATCTGTATTGCATATTCATGCTCAGCACTTGTTCAGAACATGTGAGCACTTCATGAGCTACTGATTACTATAGCACCCATTCCAACTCATGTCTTACAAGTACACTGTCTGTCCTTACATTTCCAGCTTGCTTACAGTACAACAGCTGTTGTACACATGTAACTCACATATCTTGTGAGACATGGTTGAATATACAGGCATGTCCAAGTGTCACGTACCAGTGCAATTGCCTGTCTATATGATGAATATTGGCAAACATGTGGCAATAGAGCAATTGTTTCATGTACACAGTCAATGCTCACCTCCCAACATACGACACTACAGCCTGTGGGAGATGCACATATGTGGCCATGCTGGGGGAGATGCTCTCACCAACCCAGACTGGACCTGTCATTCATGTGGGGACATTTAACATTTGCAACACACACCCCACTCATCACATAGTCTCACTAGATCTCCACCACCACAGGCCACACATAGTATGAGTATGACATTTGCAGAACCTCTCCATTCTCTGTGTAGGCACCAGAGGCAGCCCCCATTACCAAACACAACAACAATTACTTATAGCCCACAGACTCATGTGTGCTCATCAACTACAGCCAATAGGGTGTTATAACATACCCAACACATCGGTCATAGGTGACTCTGTAGGCAGTCACACTGATACACCAGGGATCACTGCAGTGGCTGTACTGTACAGAGGTGCAGGTAACACATGGCTCTGCTGTTCACAGACAGGACACTACCCTAAAGAGGTGCCGCCAGTGTAAACACTGTAGTTGTTCTTACACATACACTTGACAGACAGCATAGTACCTCACTAGTACCTGTGAAGCTATTACATGTCCTTTGTGCATGGTTAATTGAGTTGCTCTTCCATTTCGATTAGCTATCATGCTGTTACAGTGTCCTGTGACTACAAGCCATATGTATCCTCTTATTGTGTATTGTACATGCCAATTGATGATACCTTTTGTTTGCATGATATAACAGTTGTGCTGTGTAGAATATCTGACATATCTACCTACAATACTGCACATTACACACATTTTACACATTATCCCATAATGCAAAGCATACTTTCACAGCAGGACCACCTTAGGCATGTTATTGTCGTTATATGCCCATACACATGCCTACTGTGATGGTATATCAACATATACTATTCCCTGCTATGGCACGTACTTGTTCGACATACCCTACCAATGATGGCAGGTGGTGTGGAATTGTTCTGTTTAAAGCCCTCATGTAACATCCCTTGTGGTGTATGTGATGTTTACCTTGTGGCCCACAGCAGGACACACAATTTCTACAAGTGTTGCTATGCTCAACAAGACATCACTACAGAATACCTTTTCCCACTTTATGCATTGCGTACACTTTTAATTAATACAAAACAGGCTCTACGTACACTAACATACTGAGTGTTCTACATACCTTGTCAGCGTTCTGAATCTTCATAAATATCTCTCTTACACTTTTACTATTTAAATGGTTCTATGGTATGAGCATATGGTTTGAATATATGGCAAGTCATCCTTATATACGTCGATACCTGTAACATGTGGTTTCCTGCCACCAATTGGTGTTCCTGAGTAAATTATTACATGCACATCAACTGTGCAGCTACTCCATTCGCCAATTACGCGGCAACAGTGGGGTATAATTTAATTCTCCACTTGGGCATTGCCCTTTTGCCCTACCTTCGGGGAGATGGCCTGTATGTGTTTTGTTGTGAGGAATTGCAACTGATATTTGTAGAGACATGGATATTTTGAATTCATGTCCCCCGTGGATTGTGTGTGATGGCTAGAGTATGTGGTTCTACATGTGAGTGTACCTGTCATCTCAACCGTCTGATAAGGGACTATTGCACACAAATCCTGTAACATCGCCGTCTGTTCATTATACAACAGCTACAATTTCACATGGCGCCTTTACAAATGTGTCTCTCACAAGGTATGTTAACGGTTCTGCAGATGTAATTGAGTGACTGGATGTTTGTGATGTTATTACAGTCTGTATTGCAATTGTTTCGGGTGTGGGGGAGATGTATGTGGGTGTACATAGCATATACAGGTTTGTGGGGACTGCATTCCTACATATTCCATATGTGAGACTGGGCTTATTCCCTAATTGAAGACCTATCACTTAGTAGACTGAATTATGTTTGTTACGGGCTTATACATTGAGCCATTGTTAATTGGTTTCTATATTGTATGCAGGGGAGGTTGATACTTCCATACCTCTGAAAATACAGCGATATGTAAAGGAATGTTACTAAATGACAGCTGTCTCGTGTATTTCTGTCACAGATATTTGCACTCATTGCAGTTGTGTTGGTGACTGAGCCTCTTTGGCATAGGTTGCCACCTTTTCAAATGGCCATAATGGGACATTTGCAGGACACACATCGGTGTTTACAGGCCGACACATACCCACGGTCAGTACACAGGATAGAACATGCTTTTATCCTGAATACATACTTATTCTTGTAGCACTTTAGCTACTTATCATGTTTCATGTAAAGTTTACGTTTTGTAGATACAGGCATAACTATTTAATGCAATTGTTACATAATATATGGGACATAATTATGTCCTACAATCTCGGATATTTGCCCTTTTTAATATTTTTTTGTCAGGACACAACTGCACAGGGAGGGGCTGTCCCTCTTAATGTGGGACAGGTGGTACCGTTTGCCTACAGCCAACTATGACCACACCTACCGTACTGCTCTACCTCCGAGTTAGCACTAACAGACACACGATGCAAACACACACACACACACACACACACACACACACACACACACACATTACAGTCCCATGGAAATGCACACGGCACCCTCAACACACACATACACAGACTACAGCAATCACAAACACAGTTGAACACAGTACCTACGTGGACCGCAACACTGGCAGCGATAACTAAATGTCCCTTAGTATCATGATAATATTACACGCGGTTCCAGTGTTCCGGTACTGTGTTCTTTCGGTCTTTAAGCCTCGTGATTACGCGTGTCGGTATGTGACACATTCCATAGTTGGCAGTATCCTATTTATCTCTACCTCCATGGTTGTGTACATGTCGTTGACCTATCTATATATTTGCAGATATAGGTGAATCTGTATATATCAACATATATCTCTCTATCTCCCTTTCTATCTCTATTATACATATGTGTGTGTATGTATATATATATATATATATATATATATATATATATATATATATATATAAGAGAGAGAGTAAGAGGGAGAATACACCTTTCATTGTGTACATGTCGGTGTATACTGTTTCCTGGACTCCGCACGTTTGTGTTTGAACCTGTCACATTACACACCTGCCGTTGGTACACCTTGGGTAGCTTAGTGTTAGGTGAGTGTGTACATGATTGTGTGTTCTACTCCTGACAGTGGTCATTTTACCCTTCAGAGCAGGCACTATTAGTACAGGGGTGAATAATGCTAGTTACAGCTGTTCTGGACATCATTGACTGTGATCTGCGTGATATTCAGAGAAGCTTAGCCCTGTTTCGCGCATATCTGTATGGTGATGTTTAAACAACGCTTACCAGCACTGGGCAACATATATTCCCGCTAACATGTGCAAAACCTGATCTGATGACCTGCATCCACCATCCATTATTCCTGCCTTGCAGGACGTGGTACCGGGAACATGCACGACAATCAGTGCATTTACCACTTGGGCATCTGGGATTTGTACACGTGTTATGGCATTTTGTATGTGGACTGTACTATGGCTGTTACTCCATATTGCAATCAAATGGGTAACTCAGTTAGTTTACATATGGATGAGACCTATTAATGGTATGTCCAAGTGATGTTTAATGGATGTGCCCCAGCATTAGGAATGTATGTCACAGTGAGCCACACACTATAATGTGCTACACCTTCACACAACCATAGGTGGAGCATGCTGGGGTGACAGATACCTGTCATGGGTACACCCCATGCTTTGCCACTACATCCATGATTACATTGTATGGAGCCCCTCATTTACACACCAGGGAATCCATGCAGAGTGTGTGGGGAACAGTGATTACACACATGGATCCTGCAATTGGCTCTGCTCCACTGAGGGTCAGTTGGTTACTTGATGTGGTGGCGACAGCTGACACTGTTTGCCTCGATTGATGAATGGCCTCTGACAATCGGGCGTGTACCTACCGATGTACCTAGGAACCTATACATACAGTACCAACATATGCTGATAGGTGCGTGTACTGTTTAGGTGTTGACATTCCTCGTTCCAATAGCTGTTGTTTGTGCAATGGTTGAGGGCTGCCTATGTAGGATTCCCACAGTAGGAGTGGTCGTGTGTGTGTGCCATCCATTTTACTGTGTGTGCAGGTGGAGAGGTGTTTCAGTCTGTAGGGGCCTACACTGTCAGAGTATGTGCTATACATTCCCTCTTTGCCAAGGCATAGGTATATTGGGCATGCCTACGTCTGCCTACTGCGGCTGGCCCAGGGTGTTCATGGTCTGAATCCCTCTGTGTCTGTGATGGCCTTGGCAATTGTAGTGGGCTGTGAGGGCCTTCACCATTATGTCCCCTGCCGTAGCTGTTTCTGCAGGATCATATTATGTAGCATGGCACATACTATGAAGATGTGGGCACACGTGCCTGGAGAGTACTGCAAGGCTCCACCAGATATGTCCAAGCAATGGAACTGTGATTTCAGCATCCCAAACACACGCTCTATGATGATTCTGGTTTGTGCATGTGCCTCATTATGGCATTCTTGCATGGGTGTGTGTGCATTTCTGATGGGAGTCATCATCCACGGCTCCAGTGCATAGCCAGCATCCCCCACAAGGTGGCCATGTGGGATGTCCCCCCTGACAAATACCTGATACAGCTGTGAGGCATGCCATACGTGGGAGTCATGGTAGCTTCCAGGGCTGCCAGCACACACATCCATGATAATGCCCTGGGCATTGCACATGACCTGGCAGTTGATGGAGTGGTATCCCTTGTGGTTTATGTAGCACCTACCATGCTCACTGGGTGGTGACTTGATATGTATGTGCGTGCAGTCTATCGCACCCAGTACCTCTGGGTACTGTGCCACATGGTGGAAGAGACATATATTGCTGGCCAACTCCTCCTGGGTTTGGGGGAAGTATATATGCTCATTGGCATGTGGTAACATGGCATCCAGGAACTGGTGTAGTACCCTGGATGCTGATGCCTGTGAGATCCCCATTATATCTCCAGTTGGCCTTTGAAAGGTACCTGTGGCTAGTATTCGCAAGTTTACACATACCTTAGTGTCCACTGGGATGGGTTCCCCTCTGTTGTTTCTAGATCTCAGGCATGGCTGGCACAGCTCAACTATTTGCTGTAAGATGTCCCTGTCCACCCTGTAATGCTTTACTATCTCCAGATCATGTAGCCCCTAGTAGGTTACCCTTGGTTTGAACACTCTTCTCCTCCTCCGGGGCCTGTGGTGGTTGTCGGCATCATCTTCCACAACACCTTCAGTCACTAACACATGGTGATGAATCACAGCTATGGCAGCTCCCAACATGTACATTGTAAAAGTTCCCCATATGTTTACACCTATGGTGCAGTGTTTGGGAATACACAGGTGTGTGTGAGGTGCTTTCACACTTTATACTATTGTGCTGTGAACACTGGTGATGTCATTGGGTGTGTATGTACGATCGTAGTTACAGGGTATCTTATGTGTTTTATGATAGGAACTACTATTGTGGTGCCTTTGGTGTTGAATTACATTTGGCTGCTGTGGATTACCTCTTGCCCTTCCCTTTACATTTCTTCACGTTTCACCTCCCATTTTCTGGCATGCATCCAGCAGCCTGCTTTCATTTGTACTTTCCAAAACCTGGCTTATCTTGCGTAATGTGTTCTATGGCCGGTCTACTGCAGGTTTGCTTTGCTCTGCTATAACAGTTCTCTTTTCTTTGCAATCCAACACCTCCCCTATCCTGTTTTGCAGTTTTCTGCGACCAGACTTGTCAGCTGCCATCGATTGTCCGCTGTGAGTTAAAAGGTGTTAATTGCTCAGTTGTACTCCAATTACTCTACTGCGGCATTTCCTTATTTTCTTACCCTGACCTTCCTGTTTGAGCTATGGTGCGTGGCGCGTGCGTCCACTTACCGGGTTTCGGGCACGTTTTCATCCCCGTACACAAGCGCTTTCAGGCACCATATGTGCTCTCAGCTAAACGATGCTATACCTACCTCCCCACCCCTGTCCTGCAGCTTTGCTTAGCAATGGCCAGGCTGGATTTGCATTGCTCCAATGTGCTTACAGCTACGGTGGCACACCCCACTGCTGATGTCATATATACCTCTAAACCACTCCTCGGTGTTGTAGCACTGCACCGTATGGTACATCCTTAGTCCGGCGGGACATTTGTGATTCATTATTACCTGCATCATTTGCATGGCATTGACTACTAATTCCTAGTTACTGTGCCGAACACTGTCACAGACCCTTAGCAACCCTTTCAGCTTGGTTGTGGTGTACCATGCATACCATTGAGTATCATGGTGAAATCATGATTTGTATTACATTGCAATTTTATGACATTTGTTTATATTTTCTTTGTGTTCCCATTTGCGCACACATGCCCTGCAGTTGTACTTTGCGTTACTGTGGACATGACATTAAATGTAGTTTTTTATGTGTTGTGCATCTTTTCTTATGCCATTGGCTGTATATTTAGCCATTGGCATATGTTAACTTTGTAATACATGAGTCTGGTCCACTTTCATAGCTCCGATGTTCTGTTTGGAAAAATGTAAACCGTGTTTTTTGGTTTACATTTCTGTGGGCTTACGCTACGCCTGCACCACTTCATGAATTGCTATGTACCTTCATTTGCATGGTGCGGCACTGTGCATGGGGTGATTAGCATACCTAAGCCGAAGGCTGCGCAGATCTGGCATACACCAGTAGTGCACGTGGAATTGGATTGTACCTGAATCAGTCAGCGGCCATATTTGGCATTATACTGCCTACGCTACGCCTGCGCCTGGTGCAAGCTTCATGAATCCCGGGGCCTACATATATATATATATATATATATATATATATATATATATATATATATATATATATATATATATATATATATATATTTATTATATTATATATATGTATATATGGGTCTACTTCACTTGAACTAAAACTCATTTGGATATAGATATACCATTAAGATAAATTAAATGATATGTAAGGGTTTGTGTGTACGACGTGTGCACAATATGAAATGGTAAACAATTGCATAGAAAAGAACAAAACTGATAAATTCTACTATAGCTTAATTAAGACTCATGAGTTGTAAAGACACATCAGTTTACATATCAACACATACAGAAGAAGGAATTTTAATTCAAACAAAGTGACATGTCTCATCCTGTTTCTTAACATGAATTTCTGAAAAATTCTACAAAGACTCAGCAAGTTGATCCACAAGAGAATAGGCAAGAGTTTTCTGTTCTTGAGAGGTGTAGGCATCCCGAGTTTGGGGGATTTGTGGGTCTAGTGCTTACTGGCCCAAGATCTAAAAGTGGGAGGCAGCCTGAAAACTACAGGGTACCTGTTGATATCTTATTTAGGACTGTGCACATTTACAGCAAGATTATATATGGTTTGGTAGGGGTATCTATATAAAAAAAAGTGTTCCTGAGTAAGAAAGCACCTGTCTCCCTATGACATCATATATAGCAACATGTGAATTTGTAATAAATGCTTATACCACTCTAAGGAAGCTTAATATAATGGGAATTGTGTGTCACATGATTCTGGCAGTCATTATTCTATATTAATCTGCTACGGTGTCCAGATACCCATGTGTGAATACCTCTTCCATTTGTCCTTCTCAGGCATCCAGTTGTAGCACAGTACCAGTGACAGCAACATGGTGTCAGACAAAATGTCTTTCTGACATTTCAATACCGAATGTAGCGTATTTTCATTCTGCTCAGAAGTAGGCTGTCTCCCTCTTCTCTCTCATACTCTTTTTTTTTTAAAGTTGGCACAATGCATCTAAAAGTTTTAATGTTTATTTTTCACTATTTTTGAAAATTTTAATTGCAAATAAAGTTTTATTTTCATTATTTACATTTAAAAATCTAGGCAAAAATAATTAATTTCTTTATTCACAACTGGACTGCCATATTGGTTTCACATCATCTTCTTCAGTATTTGGTTTGAGATATTTTTTCTGTGTGATTTATCAGATTTACACCTTCTGTGAGTTGCCAGTTTAATTCTCTGAGCTGTATACCACTGTGAGTGGACTTTTTTCAAATAGCAACATATTCAGAGTAAAATATTCATGTCATAGAAAACCAAGCAACTAGAACATTTATATTTAACCTTTCAAAGGTGAAAAAAAAGAAAGGTACATCTAAACCATATTGTGAGCCAAAACACCATTTGCTTTGTGTCAAGCATACAGTCTTTCCTTGAAGGTTACTAGTATCTGAATCAATAAATGAATATATGATCAGTCTTAAACACAGCAGTGTACATGACTGTGGATTTAGCAACTTAACTGATGAAATTGTGTTTGGTATTATAAGGTCAAAAGTGGACGGTTAAGTAAAGCAGATCTGACACTTGAAACAGCTACAGATATTTGGAGAGAGAGAGAGAGAAACAACATAACACATGCAACACATACTTCAATAAATCAGTGTGTCAAACAATCACAGCCCTTAAGGCCAAACACCATGCCTGATACACTAGTAATAGGTGACTCTATAGTCAGACACACTGACGTTCTGCTTACCAGGCTGAACAAGGAGAGGGTAATGGTGAGCTGCCTATTGGGAGCTAGGATCCGCCACATAACACACGCACTCAGGTAACTCCAAAGCAAGTACAAATATGACTCCGTCATTGTCCATGCCGGCGTGAATGACCTGAGACGTACCTCCCTGGACTACATGAAAAGAGACATAGAGGAGCTCTCTGATTATGTAGCCCAGGCTGGTATGACCCTGACCCTGAGCAGCATCTTGCCCTCACCAAGAATGATGCCACAATACAAAGACAAGATGATCAGCTTTAATAATTGGCTCAATTACTGGTGTCATTCTAGGGGGATCCAATGTCTGACTGCTTGGGATGACATGCTGGACAAGCCACGCTGCTTCACAAGGGACGGCTTGCATCTGTCACCACTGGGCTTCCAGATATTAGCTAAGGCTCTTGCCACCCCCATAGTGCCTTTTTTAGGCAAGGCTCAAAAGACAAACCCACCTCCTTAGAAAACAAAAATGGAAAAAAAATAAGGGTAATGCTGCTCAACGCCAGAAGTCTAAATCTCAAGATGCAGGCTCTCGAAGCACTCCTCAGTATGGAGAACATCGATGTCTGTGCAGTAACTGAAACCTGGTTCAAGGCTCCTGAGAGCACCCCAGCACTACCAGGCTATACCTCGTATCATGCTTTTCGGCCCCAAAACTCAGGCCAAACCAAAAAGGGAGGGGGAGTGTCCATATTCATCAAGGACACCCACACCTCCAGGTTAGTGGCAACACATGAAGCATCAGAGACCATCCAGGTGCAACTAACAGTAGGCAAAACTGCTATACAACTGGTAGCATGTTACAGACCACCCTCCCAATCTCAGGAACCCCATTCAGCCTTCCTGAAGATATTGGAGGATATGAATATCTCACCAAACACCATCATATTGGGAGACTTCAACTACCCTAACATAGACTGGGTGCATTATTCTAGCCCAAACACCCTAGCCCAAAGGTTCCTGGAATTCATAAATTCAAATGCAATGGAACAGCTAGTCACCTCTCCCACAAGGGGAGATAATATACTAGACCTGATCATCACAAACATGGGGACAAAGTGCTCCACACCGGAAGTATACCCCTCACTAGTGAGATCCGACCACAAACTAATCACCATGAATATACATATCCCACCTCCACCCCCAACACAAAAGACTACAGTGAAAAACTTCTCAAAAGCCGACTTTACACTTCTTAAAACTGAGATGGTATCCTTTAAGCCCACTGGGCCAGTGGAAACCACATCCCACAATGCTGAATCCTTCACAAATGCTTTCTACGGACATCTCCAAGAATGCATGGATCATGCAATCCCAAATAAAACCAAGACCCTCTCCACCAAGGGCAGGCATCCTGTCTGGTGGACCCCAGCCATAAACAAATTGTATAACAAAAGAAGGAAGCTACTGCACGACAGAGCAAAATCCCATAAAGAGAAGGCATCTCTGATCAGCACTAGTAGAAAGCTATGTTCTCTCATAAAACATCCAAGGCCAACTTTGAGAGAAAAATCGCTATGGACACTAAAGATAACCACAAGGCCTTCTTCTGCTATGTTAGAAACCTGGGCAGAAACCCTCAGATATGCTCAGAGTTAGTTCACAATGACAAAAAATACACTGAACCCACAGATATTGCCAACATTCTGGCAGACAGGTTCAGTGCAAATTTCTCCCCTCCCTCACCCCCAAAAGAAGAAATACTTATCCCAGCTGAATGTAACCTCCCTGTCATCTCAGATGGCCAGGTGAGAGCTGCCCTCAGCAAAGCTAAAAACACAGCATCAATGGGACCTGACGGTATCCCGGGTTGCGTGCTATGTGAACTCCAAGAGGAGCTAAACCCGCACATAAAAATGCTATTTAACCTTAGCCTTGCTACAGGATATGTACCTGAACACTGGCATACAGCAACAGTGGTCCCACTCCACAAAGGAGGAACCTCCACAGACCCTGGTAACTACCGCCCCATAAGCTTAACCATCCTGGTCTGCAAAGCTATGGAAAGAATCATTATGGAACTCATAAACAGAGACATTGGGGACTTACAGACACTTGATCTCACCCAGTATCGCTTTGTAAAGGGCAGATCCTGCCTTTTGAACCTGGTTGACTTTTTCAAAACAATCACTAGAGCCATTGACGAGGGCAAAGCAGTCCATACAGCCTACCTGGACTTAGCCAAAGCTTTCGACACAATACCCCACTCAGGCATCATAGACAAGCTCAAAAGCTTAAATGTAAATCCATATGTCACAAGATGGGTTGCAAACTGGCTAAAGGATAGAACCCATAAAGTCAAAATCGCTGGAGCCATGTCAGACTCAAAGCCAGTCACAAGTGGTGTCCCACAGGGCTCTGTCCTGGGAACCCTCTTGTTCGGCATTTATTTCTCAGTTGTGAAAGCAAACATGGGAGGGTTGTGGCTGACAAAGTTTGCAGTTGACTTCAAACTAGGCGCCATAGTCGATACACCAGCTGACACATACATCCTACAGAAAGGCCTCACTGAAATGGACAACTGGTGCCAGAATCATGGCCTTAAACTAAATGCCAAAAAATGTATAGTCATCCCCTTTGGGAAAAACAAAGTACCCACAGATTATCACATAGACAGTAGCCCACTGAGTACGGAAAAAGTAATCAGAGACCTGGGGACCCAAGTTGATAGTGACCTCTCATTTGACACCCACGTTGCCAAAGTGGTTAGAAAGACTTTCTACCTTGCCCACCTTATCATGAGTCTTCACTGTGTCACTACTAGTCAGAGGCACAGTATTCTAAATCTATTCTGTACACTTTTGTACCATTACATGGGGTATCGAAAGCCACATCACTATGGCTAGGCTTATAAATGCCCCAGGGCAGATAGCCTAGTACTAAACTATGAAACTATGAAACTTTCTAATATTCACCTTAGTCATACAATGGAAGAATTGGAGTATATAAACTAAATGCTGTTTATGGGGGACTGAGCAGAATGACATGCTAAAGATAATAAACATAATTAACCAGGCGAGGCAGAAGGACGTTGTGACTACAACTGATACACGATGATTAAAGAAGAGTTCCTTGTGATGAAGCTATTATTAGGCCCAGTTTTTGGTATTATGATTAAGGACATTGTTGGCACACCTAGCATTGGTTATAATGAGCCCATCTTGGAGTATATCCTTGTCTGAGGTGGACTCAATAATATCGCCCAGTTTACAGTCATCTGCAAACTTGGATATGTGAAACTTTAACTTCCCTGGGATTCAATAAACTCAGTGCAAGTATAGCACTGTTCTTGCATGGAGTGGTTCGTGTCCATATAGCACAGCAGCGCACTTTGCATATTCATGAAGTCGCGCTGCTATTCAACCTACATGGACACAAACCATGAACGACTGCATGGGACATGTTCAAGTAGTGCTTGGACATTGCACACGTCCCCTGCCCTCAGAAAGTGCTGTACAGCACTTTCTAATAGGGTCTGGCATAATATTAGAGAATTACTCTAATATTATGTCAGTATTTCCGTCTCCGTGGACACTGAAATTAAATAAATGATCATTTCCGTGTCTGCAGACACTGAAATACACACAGCATCAGGAAAGCAATGCAGAGTGTCTGTGACAGGTTCTGTGACACACTTCCTGCATTGTAAAAGTGCTGTTTGACACCTCTGCAACCTGCTAAAGCAGGAAATTTGTGCAAATTCACACATAATGGGAGAATAAATCCCTGAAAATGGACACAACATACATACATATTGCCCTCACAAACTTAGAAAGTTGATTGAAAACAGGCCATACATTAACATGAATTACCAAAAAATTGAAGTCTGAAAGAAAATGTATGCCAATATTCCCTGGCCATGTGGACAAATGCACAAATAATGGGGGGGGGGGTAAAATGGGGACATTTCTGAAAAATTGCCCAGTTGATAGAAAACAGGATACATATTAGCGGGAGTCTCTGGAGGATAGAAGCCTGTAAGCCAAATGAATGTCATTATTTTGCAACTGCAATCATCAATGACTTGTCAGAACACCACAATACTCACTTATATAACTTAATAACATGATAATAATATATATTTTTTCTAGGATAAGGAATGTTTAAGTGTAGCTAAGCAGGTGTGTGCGTTATGGCCCACTGCTTATCATAGCTTAAACATCCCATGGGAGATAAATAAAAATATAGAGGGAACATTTCCAAGCTGAGACAGTGTAGTGGTTAGAGTTCTGGCTTTGCATGTAGGTGTTCATGGTTCAAATACCAAGACAAGCAACTTATTTTTCTATGGAAAAGTAGTGTTAAAATTATTTTTGCAAACTTAGATTATATAGCAACTGTTTTTTGTCAACCAGGGTAGTGTAGCTAGTGTACAATGTAAGTGTTAGTGCATATAACATGTGAAACCACCCAAGTACACACAAGTGCCCCATGCAGTGTAGTCCCACCCCTTGCCAATGTAAGGAAAGCACACAGAGGGATGTCATGTAAAGTATAATGAAATACACTCAATAAATGAAATCAGTCCTCTGATATATTTATAAAACTAAAAGTGAGCAAGGGTTAGCAATGATCAGCTATGCTTAGCAAGTGTAACCATTGCTAAGACATGAATGCTAAGCAGCAGGTAGCACAGCTAAGTAGATTTGCACATAGTTAAACACTGTTCAACAACTTCTCCTTTAAGCAGTATTAAAACAGGCTTAGAGGATTTGCGCAATGCTTAGCAGTGCTTAACCTTTTCAAAACAGACCAATGACAGCAAATGGTGGAAATATTTCACTATTTAAATAGGGCAGGCAGGAATACAGCCATAATCTGTTAAAGTCCATTTGTGCAGATATAATGTCTGGCATTGGAGAGGGAGTGCACTTTTGGACCCAACGCTGGAGCATTCAGAGTCCAGGGTCATGGCTGGACTCCTTGTTAAAAAACGTGAGGAGAGACTGCAGCACGGCCAGTACCAGGGCTCCCAATACAAAGCAGAGGCCTGGGACCATCTCACACATGACCTCACCAGTACTACTGGCATCACCCAGACTGATGAGCAGGTATGGCACCACTATGCTGACCTAAAGCTTAGGAAGGGGGCGCTCTTGGACCAGTGGACCTAAGATGGACTGGCCCAGAATGCTCCAGTAGTGTGCAAGTATCACTATCAAGTAGTTTGTAGCAAATACTAGCCTGAGAATGTGATAGACAGATATGCATAATGTGTTTTTCTCCCCTACAGCTGCACCAGAGAGGGTTGGTAATGTGGAAGCCCATGGTGACAGACTGCTGAGGCTCCGCTGACAGGTTGGTGAGTACAAATCTATTTTGCAGTATTTTGTTAAAACAGCTAAGGAGTACATTGCTTACTGCTAGTAGGTATACTGTTACTGTGTGAACTTAATAAATAAAAAAGTATGACTGACGAATATTGAAGTCCAATAAAGACCTTTAAAAAAACTGTTGCGTTTATTTCGGTATATTGCTGTAATATAGAATGTATACAGGTTCTTCACGGCAAATATGGCTGTGACAGCATACATTAACTGAGGTGCATCTGTGAACAAGCTGTTAGGAGAAACTGTAGATGGTGTAGCTGTAAAACGAGATATAAATGAAATGTGAAATATATACTGCAATAAGCTCTGAACCCTGAATAGTAATTTATCAGGTTTCAAAGTGTGTTCCATCCAGCATTGCCTTGCATTAACCTTTGCTTTCCAGGTTGCAGTAATCCAAATGAGTAACGCATACTAAAATAACTGTCATGCATGCATCACAGAATTACAAGTTCAGACTGTCTAACCAAGAGTCTGTTAGGCAGAAACCATCGCACCAAGCAACAGCAGTTCCCCAGTATCTCTGTGTGATGAGAAAGAGCTTAGTTGTTACTTTTGCACACCCGAACATGGTTCAAATCCAGGGAGTGGTACTAAGATGTGTGCATATCTACACCCAAGGAATAAGGAATAAATGTAAAAGCAGTCAGGTAGTGTTAACAGATATTTTCCCCACAGGTTTTACAGGTAAGTAAATGTTGCCAGTAGCTGCATGAAGGGTTTACTAATAAACTGTGTACAGCTGTTCAATTGTCCCGCCATATGCCTGCAAATGACAACAGGGTAGGCACATACAATAGGCAACTCTTCCTGAATCATACCTCTCAACTGTACAGATATTCACTGAATGTCCAGATATTTGTCTCAGATCTGTGGTCTGTTTTACATAAAGTAGTGGTGTCATGGCAAATCAGTGGCAAACCATTATAGACTGAAGTTAGAAAACAATGATAGACATATACAAGTGTCAGATGTCATATCCATCAGAAAAGCCATGCAAATGCAATACCTGTAATTTTATCAACTTTCTTAGTTTATAAGAGCAGTATCTAAAAATTGTCCATATTTATGGGCCTTTGTCCTACTCATATGTATAGCATTGTCCAGATCACATGCTCTAAGAGGTTGAGCTGTATGTTTCTGATACATGTCTCAAGTGTCATGCTGTCACAGCTAGTGGTCACTGCTGCAAATAATCCTGGACACAGATAGGAAACCAGCTGACAAATGCCTGTAGCACACTCACATAATAGCAGTTCAGGGTACCCCTCCTGTGCCAGATATGTAACTCTGACATGTAAGAGTCCCATCTAGTCATGTACCCAGAATTGACACAGTTTGCCTCATACCATTCCAGGCTGACAGTTTAATAGGTATGTTTGTACTACAGAAGCTATGGCCATAGGTAGATGTAAAGTGAGGGCAGACCCATAGAGTATTGAGCAGTGCTGTTGTGGAAAATAGAAGCATAAACAGTTGTTAATGGATTTTCTGTCCCCCCCGCCATCTGCATCAATAATTATTGCTCATATACTATGGGTATGTTGTGCTGCATCCCAGTGTTGGGACTTGTGTTATATTTATTGTTAATATGTTTGATTGCTTGCATGTTAACACATCTTGTTCAAATACCATTGTTGGTGGCCTTTTGCCGTCAGTGTTACTGGTATGCTGTTATGAAGCATAGTGTTGTTCCATTTATGCATGTGTTCTATTTTCTATGCAACTGTTTCAGATATGTTTTATGGGGTTAATTGGAACACTCATGCATGCTCTTATAACTAATCTTAAAATGTGTTGTTCATGACTAACAACATATTTTGTAAAACCTCAACACCATAGTGCATTTGAGAAGGCAGGTCTCAGCGGTGCCACCTGTTCCATGTCATGTGGCCATGGCACTGAGCCCCAGCATGTCTGAGACCCAACCCAGATCTCCCTCCTCTGCTGGACCTGCACCACCTTCGGGTGGAACTACCACAGGGGACGGAGCCACTACCCCCCTGGAACAGGTGCAGACAGGAGGCCATCACTCACAGTCAGCTCCAGGAGTGATGCACAGCATCTTTTGATCCAAGTTTGGAGAGCAGCTGCACCAGATTGAGGGATGCCTGGTGCACCTCGAGGGGCAGGCCGACCCTCCTGTCCAGCCTCCAGCACGGCTAGCTTTAGGGCCATGAAGGTGTAGTGGTGACTACCCATGGGTGGGGATCTCAGTCTCACTGCAACCAGATGGGAGCCCATGCGCTTCTGATTCCCAATCACCCTCCCCGTCAAATGTGTTTACCCCCCTCATGTGTCATATACTGTCCCAGTCTGCTGTCTTGTCTGTCTCACTACCAAACCTACCTCCGCAGGTGTACCTAGAGTCCTTCCCCAACATCCCACTCTCACCTTGAAAAAAAAGAAAAGGGGATCTGTCCCAAAAAAAATATTGCCCCATACATAGCTGTCCATTTCACACACATGTCCACTGGACACATGTAATCTGGTCCAGTTGGCTTGATAACACATTTCTGTTGACCTCCCCCCTCTCTCTGGGGCTTGTGTGTCCAAATTCACCTCCAAATTCTGTACAAATGCACAGCTGTTGCTGTATAAGAAATGGAGAGCTATGGACCTTCCCTACACCCGTCCTGCACATCCCTAGCAACATTTCATATTGTCTTTCCCTCTGCATGCCCGTTTTCACCACTTTTTTATCACCTGTTTTTCTTTTCTTTTAAAGTAATTAGCAATGGGTGTAAGTGTGAGTAAGCAAGTTGGCACGATGCTAACTGAAGCCAACACAGATTAAGCATCTGTGTGTTTAACCGTGTGTTGGCATCGCTTAACATCACACAAACCTGTGCAAACTCACTAACACCTGCTTTAATCACTGTTTCCATCAGCCAGTGTTCTGCCTAGCAACAAAATAATCAGTACTGCGAATCCAAGGCCCTGTACACAGTAGACAGAGCAATGCACTACTACACCACTTGAGTTGTAAGGAATGCTGATGCTTTGTCAATCATATCATGCAGCAAAGTCATTCAGCAGTAGGGAAAATATTCTGTAGAATCCGGTTTTGTATATATGCATATACATATACACATGTATATATGTATGGAGATGCACATATATGAAGGAAGATATACATAATATAAATATATATATATATATATATATATATATATATATATATATATATATATATATATATATATATATATATATATATATATATATATATATATATATATATATATATATATATATATATATATAGATATATATATATATATATATATATATATATATATATATATATGCTCACAACATGTAGTGGAGTCATACCTCAGAACCATACCTCTCAACTTCATAGTGCAAGAAATCTGGCCAAAGGCTGTCCAAATGGGGGGGCAATGGGCCAAAACTAGGGACATATTTTAAATATTGCTCTTATAAATGTAGAATGTTGCCAGAGTGACAAGGTTTGTTTCAGCATATATCCTGTGAAAGATGCGAGCTCTGAAATTGAAATATATGTCATAATTTACTGTCAGAAATCTTCAGATCATCACATTTACCAGGGGAATAAAGATAAATTAATCTGTGGAACACACCAGAAATATGAGCAATAAACCTGGACAGTCTAAAACAATCTGGCCAGTCGAGAGGTAGGCTCAGAACCCCTTAGTGAAACTAATCTGGTCCCAGCCTGACAACGTGGGAGGAGAAAGGCATGAAAAAAGGTGCTATATCTGAAATACTGTAGTAAATAAGCTGACACAGTTGCTGCAGTAACATCCTCCTGCCTGTCCTAACATACATTGACTGAAATAGCACAAATACAACACTGAATTACCTCTCACTAGTTAGTGACTTAAATCTTCACATCATCCCACTGATGTGTCAGAAATACACAACATGTATGGGGGCCAGACAACAGTACATCCTACAAATATCTGGACATTTAACATCACATTAGGGAAACTACATTCAGCTGCTAAGCATGTCACCAAGCACCATCCAAACTATAGTCAGAATGAGAACATTAAACCAAATCTGCTATGGCAAATTACACATGTATTTGCAAATATATCAGGCACTACAGGGATGTAACAGCACTAAAAACAGACACCAATGTGAAAGTGCATACCCACAACCAATTTCACCACAGTCACATACCTGTAAGTCAAATGAGCAGTATAGTATGACTGTGCGAACAAAACATCTCAATATGTTTTTCGCTCACACACTACCCCTACATATACTGGCCCATTTCACAGTGTAGTATGATACCTGACCATGATATGGGACATGTCTCAGTCTGTCCCTACAAACATATACAGCTGATAGACCACCAGAAACTGGAGCAGCATGCACAGGGAGATAGAAAATGAGCCATAACGCATACATCTACCCCTCCCTACACAGGCCATTCCTGATACCATCCCAGTGATGTATCAGACTGCCAGACATGTTATGTGTTAGAGGCCTTATATATGAGGACAAAGCCTGGAAATTCTGTGTGGCTCTGTACAGCTGAGAGGTCTGTGTATTTCTAGCTATTTTTGACACACTGTCAGGATTGTGCAGCAATGTAGTGTGTCAATATTATTTGGCCTGTGTAGGGAGGGGGTAGATGTATGCATTATGGCTCCTTTTCTATCTCCCTACCTATCACCCCCTTACTCCATAACATCTGGACAAAGCCTGACATACTTGGGGGACAGACGCCCCAAAACAGGGGCATATGTGAAATATTGCTGTTATAAACTGAGACAGTTGGTGTAACAGGGTTTGTTGTAACATATCTTTTCTGAGAGATATGAATTCAGAAACACAAACAGATGATACAATTTACTGACTGCAATCCCCACAGTATGCTACTGATTTTCCAAAGACAAAAAAATGTTTGAGGAACACACCAAACATAGGAGTACAAATTCTGGCCATTCTATGGATAGCCCTACAGGTGAGAGTTATGTCAAACACATAACACTGTCAGACTTAAAACCACAAAGAAAAGCCATGTCCACACAAACCCTGTTAAACTAGCATTAATTCAACTGTATAACAACAATACTTACATTCTGTCCCTATGTCTGGAACATTCTCCCCCAGTTTGTTGAGCTGTCTCCACAGTTTTTGTTGTAAGAGGTATTTCCAACTACCCACTGTGATGCTGTTGTTCACACACATCCATGAAGTTCTCCTCACAGGCAAAGAAAAGGGGCAATGCCCACATGAAGTATTCAATTATAAGAGTGTGTTGCCATGCCATTGGCTGTAGCAATAACACTGTATATAGATCAAAAAACTTTGATCTCTTTGGAAAAAGAAGCCTCTGAGGAAGTGAGAAAATATAAACAACAAAACCTGGAGGTATTTGAAAAAATATAAAAAAGAAATATGGACATGGGAAAGAAAGAGAGATTTGATATGGTACAATATTTATGCAAAGGAAAAAGCCAAGTTAACTAACGTTCAGAAGGCAGTTTCAAAGATATTCAAAGAAAAATACAGGCAAAGGCATCCAGATATGGAACATTTCACAATAAAAAGACTAAAAGCACAAAGATTTAATGTAGAAAAGATGACTAGTAAAGCAGAAGTTAAAGAAACAGAAGTTGAAGTTATGGAGTGCCTGCGAAGTGAAGAATTTAATGTAGAAGGTCTAACACAGACTACATCACAGCAGGATGGAGTGAGTCCCCAGAATAAGGAAAAGCAAGAAGATCAGAAGACATGAAGAAGAAATATGGACATGGGAAAGGAAAAGAGATTTAATATGGTGTAATATTTATGCAAAGGAAAAAGCAAAACTAACCAATACAAAAAGAGCAGCACCAAAGATATTTGAAGAAAAATACAGGCAAAGGAATCCAGATATGGAAAACTTTACAATACAAAAATAAGAAGACTAACAGGAAAAGTAGAAAAACAGATTAGTAATGGAGAAGTCAAAGAAATACAAATTCAGGTAATGGAACAGCTGCAAAGAGAAGGATTCAGTGTAGAAAATCAAATACAGAAAGCACCACAACAGGATAGAGCAATGGATATCCAAATTAAGGGGAAACCAGTGGAACAGGAAGTAACTGGTCAGGTGCCATATCAAGATATCTTGGAGCCTTCCACAGGAAACCAGTATAAACATTCACTTGAAGCTGGACAGCAAGGGAAGGAACAGGAAACTGTGGAAACTCTGACACAGTTAATGTCGAGGAGCGATAGGCCAGTGAGTTCTCATATGACAGAACAACAGATGACACAGGATGAAATTGAAGAGAATGTGTCACAGGAAGATGCTATAGAACTTTCTATAGATTGCCTGCAGGAAACAGAAAACAAGGCATGTGCCCTCAGTTTGGAAGAAAATGAGCTAAGAGAAGAGTTGCTTGATTTAATAGACAAAGACAGATATATCAAGATCAATGAGAGAAATAGACTGCAGAAGGTTAATAAAACCCCAAAAGTCAGAAGCTTGATAAAACAAATGAACACAGTACTTAGGACTGTCCATAGAGACCCATGTGATATAACAGAAGTAAACAGGATATGTTACTGTGCTGCTAAATTAATAACTGATAAAGTTCTGCCACAGGAACACAGGGTAGCGAGGGAAAAAGGGGGATGAAAGCAAATACCATCATGGAAATATTGAACAGAGAAAACTATAAAGCAGCTAAGACAAGAAGTGTCATTGTTAGAAGACTATAGAAGAGGGAACAGATCAACAAAAATACTAAGAAAGACAGATGTGATAAAAGCAACGCACAGTATTAGAACAGATCAGGATCTATTATGCTCTATTGGAGATAAACTATAAATTTCAAAATGGGTGGAAAGACTCAGAAGATAGGAAGATAAATATAAGGAAAAAGCACAAAATATGCAATTTACTGATGACCCAAAAAAGTTTTATAGAGAATTGGGAAATAAGGTAAAAGGAATTGATAGACCGCTGAAAAAAGAGGAAGTAGATACATTTTGGAGAAGAATCTATGAAGATCCTGTGGAACATAACAAAGATGCTAAATGGATAGAAGAAGTAAAAGAAAGAATAAAATGTTTAAAGGTACAGGATATGAAATGGAATGAAATAACAGCCAGAGAGATTGAAACAAACTTAAGAAAAGCCTCTAATTGGAAAACACCAGGCCCAGATGCAGTACCTAACTTTTGGCTTAAAGTATTAACTTCTTTACATGAGGATCTAGCCATGAGTAAGAACTATTTATATGCACACCCCAAACAGACACTGCACTGGTTAACAACAGGAAAAACAATGCTCCTACTTAAGAGTGAACCTGTAAGCTACCCTAAAAATTATAGACCAATAACTTGTCTTCCGACGACGTATAAACTACACACTGGGATTGACGCTGACAGAGTTTATAGTCATTTAGAAGAAAACTCAATTATAGCAGTAGAAAAAAAGGGCAATAAAAGAAAGTCATATGGAACAAAGGATCATTTGTTGTTAAATGAAGTTATAGTGGTGAACTGTAAAAAGGGGAAGAATCTAAGTATGACATGGACTGACTATAAAAAGCATTTGATAGTATCTCTCATTCATGGATAAAAGAGTGCTTAAAAATGTATAAGGTACATCCTACACTGATTGATTACATTACAGTAACCATGAAACAGTGGCAGACCACTTTGCAATTGAGCCATGATAAAGGACAGATTATTATCCCAGGGATAAAACTCCAAAAGGGATATTCCAGGGTGACTCCCTGTCACCGTTGCTATTTTGCCTTGCCATTAATCCATTAAGCTGTTTACTTAATAGCTTAGGTCATGGCTATAATTTGTCTTCTAGGAAACAACAAAGTCTAATGACTTCTCATCTTCTCTTTGTTGATGATTTAAAACTGTATAGCTCATTAGATGAGGGATTGAAAGCACAGATACAGGTTGTCAAAACTTTTTCAGATGTTATCGGAATGTAATTTGGTCTTGATAAATGTGCAAAAATAACCTTTAAAAAAGGAAAATTGCAGCACCAGGAAAACATCAGTTTGGGACGAGAATGTGATATAAAAGAACTTGAGCAAGAGGGGTGTATAAATACTTGGGAATTGATGAAGGATCAGCAATAAAACATGAACAAATGTGAATAAAGTTTGGCAAGGAGTACTTTAGAAGACTTAAATTAATCCTGAATACAGCATTGAAACCTATGAACAAGATCCAAGCTATAAATCAGTTTGCTCTTCCTCTCCTTATAGTTTTGGAGTGATTGACTGGCCCCAAAAAGTGTTGGATAGATTGGATATTAAAACTAGAAGGATGCTTCATGCTCACCAAATGATTTATAAAAATCAGTGTATACCAAGATTATATATTCCCCGTTCTGAAGGAGAGATGGACCTCCTTGAAAGTGATTACATGTATAGATCTGCAATCGTGGGACTCCACACATATCTGCTGATCTCACAAGATCCAAATGTGGTGAAAGTTTTGAAACTTGAGGAGAATAAATCTAAGATGACATCTCTGCTTAATTTAGCAGAAGCATATCACTGTCAAGCAGGAATGGAAATCAAACCAGAGGTGGATAAAAATCAGGCAGCAACTGAATGTGCTAAAAAACAAAAGAAAGAATATAAGATGAAGGACCAGATGAGAAGGCAAGAAATGTGGAAAAAACATAAATATAGTTGCAAGTATAGAAAACTTCTAGAAGAGCCTCATGTTGATCAAGAACGAATGCAGGAATGGTTAAGGAGAGGTGAATTTACATCAAGAAATAAAAGGTTAATATTGACAGCCCAAGATAGTGGGCTACGTACATGTTGGTTTACTAAGTCTATTGAACATGTGGGAGAAACAGATATATGTAGGTTTTGTGGAACAGAATTGGAAACAGTCACACACCTTATTGCTGGCTGTGACTCTCTTATGGCAGAGAGACTGTATACTGAAAGGCATAATAATATGGCGAGATTTTTACACTGGAGATTGTGCAAACATTATGGTACTGAAGTGGCTGAAAAGCACTGGAAACATGAGCCACAGAGAATCATAGAAAATGCTGAAGTTTACATCACATGGGATCACCCAATACCAACAGTCCAAAAGATAGATGCTAGAAAAACAGATATAGTGGTCCAAGAAAAGAAGACAAAAGTAGCATTGATCATTGAAACTGCCACACCTAGTGACTACAGTGTCTTGCGTACAGAGAGACACAAAGTCATAAAATACCTCGATCTGCAAGCAGAAATGAGAGCCATGTGGAAGAAAGATACCCAGACAGTTCCAACAGTAGTAGGAGCAACTGGTCTTATAAAAAAGAATTTACAGTTGTATTTAGATATGTTACCAATTCATATAACACCATACGAATTGCAGAAGGAGTCATTACTGGGCACATTGTGAGTTCTGCGAAGAGCACTTTTGGCTAACTTCAAAGAGTGAAACAATACTAATTTTATGAACTTTAATCGTACTTTGACTCTGGAATGGGGTCCATTCCTGTCATGGTATTAGAAACCCAAAAGACTTGGAGAAATTAAAATGCAAGGAAAAGGAGCAATGCCCACACGAAGTACTCAATTAAAAGATTGTGTTGTCATGCCATTGGCTGTAGGAATAACACCGCAGATGTTCTGCATGCAGTTAGCAAGTGGGGGACAACAATTGGCATGCAGACCATCAGCTTCTCATGAGCATGACCTACAAAAGGCAAGCTGCTGCCTATGCAGAGCAGATGTGTACCCTATATCCTTGAGAGAGAGAGAGAGAGAGAGAGAGAGACAAAGAAAACAAACAACACATATTGGAATAACCAGATAAAGCAAACAAACCAAACCAAATAGCACAAACAGATAGGCAGCGTAGAAGCAATCCAATAGTACTCCAAGTTTATTAAAATAGGTTAGTGCTTTCGGCTGTGACACCAGCCTTCCTCAGACAATCATCACAATAAAATCAGCTTATTATATAGTAAGCCTTACATACTAATTAAAATCAATTATTCAATTGAGTTGATTAGATATATTAAAAGACAATTTCATACATTTAAATCCAGTTATTAAAACTATGATTTTATATTATATTAAACATTGCACAATGCCGTACCTATTATAAACTTTTAACTTTAAAATGCTTGTAACAGAAGTGGAATCATTTAAACCTGGGAATTGTGTGGCATCTAAATAAACTTGCCACCAATATTCCCTTGATTCTAAAATTATTTTCCAAGGACCTTTCCTTGGGGTTTGTCAAATTTGTTCTAATACTACAAACTTGAATTTATGTATTGGATTTTGCTCTATATGTCTATAAAGTGCATTGGTATGTGAGATTTTACTGATGTCATAAATATGCTCATATATGCGTTGTTTTAACTTCCGTTCTGTTTTGCCTATATAATAAACAGAACAGTGTGAGCGTATTGCTGTATATACAACGCCCATCATATTGCAATTATAATATCCTGCAATAGTAATGTGTATTCCCATTATTGGTAACTGGTCCACTCCACAAAGGGGATGGGCTGGTAGTAATGAATGCAATGGACTATAATCAGTTAATTTTGTAAATATTGTATGAAGATGCATATATAGAAGCTTCTATTAATGAAATTAATATTTCCAATGCTAGAATTGATTATTACCTGGAGGACATGCTTATGCAAGGGAAAATAACTAGAGAGGCCCATGCATACATGCACGTGCAAAATCCCAGAATACCAATTATTTTTGGAGCTCCCAAAATTCACAAGAATTTAGAAAATCCACCTTTGCGTCCAATTGTGGATGCTGGGGGTTCCAAAACATATTTCATGGCAAAGTACATAGACATGCAATTGAAGGAAAAAGTGTTTGAATTACAATATATTTGTCGTGATTCCTGGGATTTTCTTTCAAAGGTTAACATGTTGAAAATTTCCAACATTTATGATATTACATTCATTGCAGTGGATGTTAAGGATCTATTTACATGTATACCTCAAGATATAGGCTTGGAATGGTTCACTGAATTTTTTACAGAAAAAATGGTTATAGCCCAAGATAACATCAACACTCTATCACATCTTTTGCAATTGGTATTAACCATTTATTATCTATACCATGACAGTCATTACTTCAAACAAATTAAAGGGGTAGCAATGGGCTCCCCTGTAGGCACATTGTATGTAATGTAGTTATGGCCGTGTGGGAAGATAAATATTTGTTTCAGTCACAATATATGGAACATGTACAAATGTATTGCCATTTCTTGGATGATCTCTTTTTCATATGGAATGGTCCCATAGAGGTTATTGATGAATTTATGCAATTTATAAATAATTGTACTGATTTTTTGAAGTTCACACATGGTGGGATATGACAAGATATCATATTTAGGTGTTTCGTTAGCCAAAGATATATCACAATGTTATCTAAAAGCTGGCATATTTTGGAAAAATACATATTCTAATAAGTTCTTACATTTTACCAGCAACCATCCCAATAATGTGAAAAAAGCTGTTATAAAGGGACAAATGGTCCGTGCAGCTCGGATGGTCACTGATATAGATGATTTTATGGAAGAATGTCAATATATTGGTGAAATGTTTTTAAACAGGGATTATCCCAAGCAGTTTGTAGATAGTATTATCACTGAAGTAGTGTACAAAAGGAACATAGGGTTTTACAAACCATTATTATCAAAAGGTAGTATAGTCAATCCACACTCACAGTCAGTGGAATCATCCTCAAATGCAGTACAAACAAGGGAACAACCGAATACAAATAAGTATGGCAATGTAGGTTTTATAACAACATATACCAATGATTCTGCAGATATTATTTGGCTTATGTGGAAAAATTGGACATTCATTACAGGTGACATAGATTTAACCAATGTTTTAGGCACACAACCTTTGGTTACTTATAAAAGGGATGGAACTTGAAAGATTGGTGCAATGCATGTTCTAAAATGGTAGAAAATACTCAAAAGGTAAAATGAGAAAATGCAATATGTGTACATATTGCAATTATATTTTAGAAGTGGACCAGTTATCAGCAATGGGAATACACATTACTATTGCAGGATATTATAATTGTAATACGATTGGCGTTGTATATGCAGCAATACGCTCACACTGTTTTGCATATTATATATGCAAAACAGAACAGAAGTTAAAACAACGCATATATGAGCATATTTATGACATCAGTAAAAACTCACATACCAATGCACTTTATAGACATATAGAGCAAAATCCAACACATAAATTCAAGTTTGTAGTATTAGAACAAATTCGACAAACGCTAAGGAAAGGTTGTAGATATCCATATGTTACTTGTGAATACAAATATGATATACATGTTTGTCTCGGAGATGTGAAAGACCTATACAGGGTATCTGCATAGTGAAATACTGTTGCAGCTGTGTGTGTTGACCTGCAGGTGATATAGTGAGCTCATACCATTTAAATGTCCAGTGTTATGCACGCTGACCATATGTGTGCCTCATATTTGTAGTCATTTAATCATAAAGTTGTGGTATGTCTGGCAAATCATTGGCAAATCTGTGAAGACTGACATTACAGCATTTCCTTCTCTTTCTTTCGGCTGTTCCCGTTAGGGGTCAACACAGCAGATTATCTGTCTCAATTTCCTCCTGTCCTCTGTATCTTGATCTGTCACACCAACCACCTGCATGTCCTCTCTCACCACATCCATAAACCTTATCTTAGGCCTTCCTCTTTTCCACTTACCTGGCAGCTTTATCCTTAGCATCCTTTTCCTAATATACTCAGCATCCTTTCTCAGCACATGTCCAAACCAATGCAATCTTACCTCTCTGGCTTTGTCTCCAAACCGTCCAACCTGGGCAGACCCTCTAATATACATATTCCTAATTCCGTCTACCCTCATCACACCCAGTGCAAATCTTAACATCTTTAACTCTGCCACATCCAGCACTGACTCCTGCCTTTTTGTCAGTGCCACTGTCTCCAACCCATATAACATAGCTGGTCTCACTACCCTCTTGTAGACCTTCCCTCTCACTCTTACTGGTACGAGTCTGTCACAAATCACTCCTGACACTCTTCTCCACCCACTCCACCCTGCCTGTACTCTCTTCTTTACCTCTCCCTCATACTCGTTATTACTCTGAATGTTGATCCCAAGTATTTAAACTCATCCACCTTTGCAAACTCTGCTCCCTACATCCTCACCATTCCTCTATCCTCCTTCCCATTCATACATACATATTCTGTCTTAGTCCTGCTGACTATCATTCCTCCCCTCTCTAGAGCATATCTCCACCTCTCCAGGGTCTCATCAACCTGTTTCCTACTCTAACTACAGATCACAATGTCATCTGCAAACATCACAGTCAACAGAGACTCCTGTCTGATCTTGTCTGCCATCTGTCCATCATCGCTGCAAATAAGAAAGGGCTCAGTGCTGATCCCTGATGTAATCCCACCTCCACCTTAAATGCACTTGTCACTCCCACCACAGAACTCACTGCTGTCACACTACCCTTGTACATATCCTCTAGCACTCTTACATATTTGTCCACCACTCCTGACTTCCTCATACAATACCGCAACTCCTCTCTAGGCACCCTGTCATATGCTTTCTCTAAGTCCACAAAGACACAATGCAACTCCTTCTGACCTTCTCTGTACTTCTCCATCAATGGTCTCAGAGCAAACATTGCATCTGTAGTGCTCTTTCCTGGCATGAAACCATACTGCCGATCACGAATCATCACCTCCCTTCTTAACCTAGCTTCCTCTACTCTTTCTCATAACATCATGCTGTGATTGATCAATGCTATCCCCCTGAGGTTACTACAACTCTGCACATCACCCTTATTCATATAATCAGTACCCAAACACTTTTTCTCCACCCCTCATGCATCTTCTCACTTTCCAAGATTACATTAAACAATCTGGTTAAAAAGGCCACTGCCATTTCTCCTAAACACCTCCATGCTTCCACAGGTATATCATCTGGACCAACAGCCTTTCCAAAGTTAATCCTCTTCATAGCTATCCTGAATTCCTCCTTCCTAATCCGCTGCACTTCCTGATTCACCATACCCATATCATCCATCTCTCTCTCTCTCATTCTCTTCATTCAACACCCCCTCAAAGTACTCTTTCCATCTGCTCAACACACTCGCCTCACTTGTGAGTATGTTTCCCTCATTATCCTTTATCACCCTTATCTGCTGCACATCCTTCCTAGCTCTGTCCCTCTGTCTAGCCAATTGGTACAGGTCCTTTTCTCCATCCTTAGTGTCCAACTTTTCATACAACCTTGCATATGCCTCATCCTTAGCCTTTTCCACCTCTCTCTTTGCCATGCACCTCATCTTCTTATACTCCTGTCTACTTTCTTCATCTCTCTGACAATCCCAGTCCTTCTTCGCCAATCTCTTTCTCTGTACACTCGTCTGCACTTCCTCATTCCACCACCAGGTGTCCTTGTTCTCCTTCCTCTGTCCAGATGTCACACCAAGTACCTTTCTAATCATCTCCCTTATTAGCTGTTCTGTAGTTACCCAGATATTTGGTAACTATTCACTGCCTCCCAGTGCCTGTCTTAACTCTTCCCTGAACTCAACCTTACAATCATCCTTTTTCAGACTCCCCCATTTGATCCTGGGTGCTGCCCTCAGCCTTCTCCTCATCTTCCTGATCACCAACGTCATCCCACAGACCAACATTTCATGCTGCCTAACTACACTTTCCACTGTCACCACTTTACAGTCTCCAATCTCCTTCAAACCATCCCTCCTACATAAGATATAACCCACCTGTGTGCATCTTCCTCCAGTCTTGTATGTCACCCTATGCTCCTCTGTCTTGTTAAAATATGTATTCACCACAGCCATGTTCATCCTTTTTGCACCATCTCACCTTCTGCATTCCTATGCTTAACACAATACCTACCCATCACTTCCACATCCCCTCTGTTCCCTTCACCAACGTGCCCATTGAAATCTGCTCCAATCACCAGTCTCTCACCCTTGGGTACAGTCATCACCACTTCATCCAACTCACTCCAAATCTTTTCTGTCTCACCCATCAGACACACAACTAGCGAAGCATATGCACTAACAGCAGTCATCCTCACACCATCAATTTCTTGCTTCATTAACATCACTCTATCCAACACTCTTTTCACCTCCAAAAACACTCTTGCCATACTGTTCCTTCAGGATAATCCTACACCATTTCTCCTCCCACCCACACATTGATAAAACTATTTGGACCAGACTCTGATACAACTAGCCTTACTCCCCTTCCATCTGGTCTCTTGCACACACAATATATCAACCTTCCTTCTGTCCATCATATCAGCTAGCTCTGTCACCATACAAGTCATAATGCCAACATTAAATGTTCCTACCCTCACTACCACACTTCTAGCCTTTCTCTTCCCACCAGGGTATGTCTGTGAATGTAAGAAAGTGTCACTAATTTTGACCCATCACCCCACCATGTATGTGTGGCATCCTGCAGATGTCCTGGTCTAACAGGTTGACAGGAATGACTGAGCAGTAAGAGTGTAAATACAGTGTGCCATACTGACACAGAAAATAAATGTATTTAGGTATTACTTGTGCACATGTATGTATGAGTAGGTATACCTGCCTGCCTCATAACAACAGTCATGGGATGCAAAATGTCAGGTAAATACGCTGTACATGTTGTACACATGTGTAATCTCAGTTTCTCTGCATACAACAGAGTTAGATTTCGACAGCTACTGGTTGTTGCATTGCCCTGACACAGGCATGGGTACTAGAATAAGCATGATTATCAGGTTGAATTGGAGAGGCTTCCAACTGTGTTATGATCTTGTGTCCACGCCTGATCTTGTGTCCACGCCTGATCTTGTGTCCATGCCTGATCTTGTGTCCACGCCTGATCTTGTGTCCATGCCTGATCTTGTGTCCATGCCTGATCTTGTGTCCACGCCTGATCTTGTGTCCATGCCTGATCTTGTGTCCACGCCTGATCTTGTGTCCATGCCTGATCTTGTGTCCACGCCTGATCTTGTGTCCATGCCTGATCTTGTGTCCACACCTGATCTTGTGTCCATGCCTGATCTTGTGTCCACGCCTGATCTTGTGTCCATGCCTGATCTTGTGTCCACGCCTGATCTTGTGTCCACGCCTGATCTTGTGTCCACACCTGATCTTGTGTCCATGCCTACTACAAACAGCCATATGACCAATGACATAGCTGTATGGACTCGGCAATACCTTACATGTAAAACCTGTCTCCACCAAAGTAGAATAATCCCCTTTGCTGGACAGCAGCAATACACAAACCACATAACTGGTCGCAATATTGGCTGTATAGGTCAGAGTAGGAACAGACACCAACTTGGCAGCGAGTCAACCTTTGAATGAGCAAATAAGATGACAGGTGGATTACTGTAAGGCTATGCGTACAAACTGGACACATCTACCAAGGGCAATCACAGTGCCGTCTTCACATATGTCTGCAATCTCAGAAGCAACAATCCAACCCACCCTGTAATGGTGGTCAATCACACCACATACACACACACACACACACACACACCATAGCTATAGCCAACCTGCTGCAGATAGGTTTAGGACAAACATCCCCCCCATGGCTCACCATCAGTGTAGGTGGATATGCACAGCACCCACACCCCTTCCCTCATCATCAGGGAGCAGGTGCATACTGCCTAATCAAAGTCAACAAAAGCAAGTCTCCATGGGACCTGAGAACATTCCTGTCTGCATCCTACATGAACTCAGGCATATGCTTCCAGCTCCATTACACACTGTATGCAAGCAAAGACTGAGCACCATTGATATCCCATCTGCAAGGAAGACTGACACTGTCATCCCTCTACACAAATGTGAATGATGAATGGTGGTTTATGCAATGTACTGTCCCTCATTGGGGGAAATGGCACATCAGGACTAGTATTGCAATGCAGGTTCATACTGTGCTGCTAGATGAGAGGGGTATTATGTGGTTGTAACTGGTGGCTAATGATAAGCAATATTGATGTGTTGGCTCTGTAAATAACTCTGGGTAATTTCTGAGATCCTGTGATGTGTTTCCCTGTTTGCCATCCAGGTGGCATGCAGCATCAAGCAGCATGCACTGTAGAGGAGAATGCAGCCATTACTGAAGCAATAATACAGCACCATGTGGTACTGTTCGGTCAGAGCCAACAAAATCTGCTGGAGCAGACTGCCCTGTGGGGCGACCTTCTCCACAGACTGAACATCTTGGGCCACCATGGCTGCACATACGATCAGGTCAGGCATCGTGCAACTGACCTGATACATCATGCCCAGCAAAGGGCTGCTGCCATGGCCAGGGACCGTACTGCTACAGGTGTGGGTCCAGTCACACAGGCCCCACTTACGGCAGCAGAGGAGCTCCTTACCAACCTTGGGGTAGCCCCCACACAGCTCTAAACACATGAAACACCAGTCATGGAGGTGGGTGGCACACAGGCAACAGGCGAGGAGCGTCCAGGTAAGGCCACAGTGCACATCAATGTAATCATGTAGCAGTCATACTGTCTTCAATAGACAATCTAGATGCATATGTCAGTTCAAACTGCATTTGTGGGTGGGGTTTAGTAATGCACACAAATGCACATCTATGGTGAGGGGCAGCAAATTGTGCACTATCATAGCTTGTACTGTACATGTGCAGAAAAGTAGCAATGTCAGATGTGAATCTGCTGACAATACCTCTCCCCCACAACTACATAGGTCCCTCTGGTCTGCATGTGGGACAGCAGCCTGAAGCCGGTGAGTATGGGATTTTTCTGTTGTGGCTCACCAGTACCCCAAGCATGTTAAAGTCATGCATGCAACCATGCACACAACTGTTATTTTGCAATATCTGCATGTTCACTTGTGGTGGTGTTAATTGCATTGAATCACAGTGGTCATCACAGGGGCCTACTTGCAGGAGATCTCACATATCAGTAGCATACCACAGAACCTGTCATTGCAAGTAATCTGGAAAAAGGCTGACAAAATGGGGAGACAAAGGCCCAAAACTAAGGACATATTTTATAGATTAGTGTTATACAGTGCACATAAATGGTGTACACACACCTGTTAGAATGTCAGGTATTTCTGAAATACAAAACTGAGAGCACAATAACACATTTCTGAACCCTTCCAACCTTTCTTGCAACCTATAACCTGTAAAATTCAATTGTAAAACAGACAAATCTGTTAGGGGAACAATTATGACACATAAAAAAAACTTACAAGAAGCTAGATGCATATTGTGTGCACAGACTGAAGCTAATACTGTGTTGATGTAGCCTTCAACATTATTACAGCATTACATCTTCTTGGGTACACACCTGCCATCAATTACAGAGAATCTTTGATTAACAGCAAATAACGGTCAGCTGTCCTACCAGGAGACACCCTAAATTTACCCAGTTGCCTGCTACAGCAACAGCCATTGTTCATATACAGCTTACAAAGCAGCAAAGGGATCTCATTCGTGAAAGGTATCAGCCCAGAGAAGGGTAAACACACATTTCCTTAGCATTGCATATACCATGGAACACAGTGAAGACAGTCGTCAAATGGTGGTGGATATATGGGGCAACAATGACACTGCAAAGAACTAGACATCCCTCCAAATGTGAGAAAAACCAAGACTCAAACTGGTCAGGGAGGCTGCCAGTAGACTTACAGCAACACTACAGAAGTTGCAGGAATCACTGGTAAGTACTGGTTGTGTACTACATGTCACAACAATCTCTCATATTCTCCACATGTCTGGTCTATGGGGTAGGTTTGGAAGATGGAATCCTTCTCACACAGAGAACAACATCCAGGTCTGGCAAATTTCTCTGGAAAAATACATCATGTCCCCAATAGCATGTGGGGAAATGTGTTATGGTATAATGAGATCAAGGTTGCACTTTTTGGCCATAATACAAAGGTTTGTTTGGCACAGGAACAACACTGTGCATCACTAAAATAACACATGGTGAAACATGGTGATGGCAGTGTCCTGATTTGGGGTCGCTGTTCATAAGCTGAAAGTGGGCCTTTAGCCAAGGTGGAAGGGATTAGGAACAGTTCCCTTTTGGCCCCAAATCATCATGTGTCTGCTAGAAAGCCATGGATGAAGAGGACTTTCACCCTTCCACACAACACTAACCCATAACATACATCAAAGTTCATAAAAGAATGTGTTCACTAGAAGACAATCAATGTTATGGAATGCCCAGCCACAGTCTGCACATACATCCAATAGAGAATCTGTGGGGTGCCCTGAAGAGGCCTGTGAGAAGTGATGCCCTCACGATCTGACAGAGTTTGAGGGCTTCTGCAAGGGAGAGTGTAGAAATATTGCTAAGTCGAGATGTTTCATGCTGATACACACCTTCCCAAGAGGACTGATTGCTGTTATGAAATCAAAATGTGGTTTAACAAAGTAATAGTTTAAGGGTGTGCACAGTCATGCAACCAGCCTACTGTATGTATTTCAACTTCTACATGTTACCCCTAACCGATGTGTTTGTTCTTCAATTGGATTTCATAGGTTATAGGTCACGTTAAAGGTGGGAAATGTTATCACATGATTTCTGTGGTCTCGTATTATATATCAGACAAACCTGGCATGTTAACAGGGGTGATTACACTTATAATAGCCACTGTAAGTTTAGAAGGTTGTTAGTGTAACCGGTTCTGTTGTAACACATGTACTGCAGGTTTTGAAGTGTCAGACTCAAAATATGTCATTAAATAGTGACACCAGTGCTCATATCATCCCATTAATTTGTCAGACAAATACAGGATTTATGACAAACAGACCAGAAATATGAGCCACACATATGGATGTTCAGCGACACTCTGCACAGTTGAGAGGTATGTTCTGTAGGAGTTGCCACTGTACTATACAGGTGAACAGCAATTATGTGTACATGGGTGCAGTGTGTGCTACTTGAAAGCCCATCACCTACTAACACTACTCACATATCACAGAGGTGTATATAAGTTGTAACAGGAAGTAGAATGCGCTGCACTGCATGATGTTGAGGGCCTGTCCAGGGTGTGTATGTAGTGGTCTGACTGTGTTGTGAATGTCACTAGTTGGCTATTATGAGGTCTGTGTAATGCCTGTCTGCCACCTCACCTGTATGTGTGTGCGTGTACGTGCGTGTGTGTGTGTGTGTGTGTGTGTGTGTGTGTGTGTGTGTGTGTGTGCGTGTGTGTGTGTGTGTGTGTGTGTGTGTGTGTGTGTGTGTGTATGTGTGTGTTTGTGCATTTGTAGCAGCAAATGGTATAGTGCAGGTATTAATTTACATATGTTGTCTTTCCCCCACAGGTGGTCATGGTGGTCTCTGCAGACTCTGGCAATGATGATGCTCATATTCAGGCACAGGTGGTGTTGTCAGGGGCTGAATCTGTGCCATCGGTTGGCATCCCACAGTCAACCACAATGTCCCTGCACATAGTCATAATGCCCACACATGCCCCATTCTCAGCAGCCACAGATGATGGACAGTTGGCAGGTGGTGGCATGGAACAGGGTAGTTTGGTAACTATGGCATGTGTGAGTGTAGAGACTGTCCATAGCCAGAGTGCAGGTGAGGTCCCACACAGGCAGATGGACAGGAGTGCTCACAGGAGGACTGATGCTTGTCAATTTGCTGTCAGAAGTGCCACAGCAGGTGTCACCAGACACATGTTTCAGGCTGTCATGGATGCACAGGCATGTAGTGAATTGAACACCAGACAAATACTAAGGGTGGTGGATGTAACACTTCCTGATTTACATGGTGACATATGTGACCTTGTTGAGGCCACATGCAAAAATACTGAGGTCATGAATAGATAGTGGGGTGAGACCTGGGCAATCCTCAACAGTGGCATGTCTGTGCTAGACCGTGTGGTGGGAGATGGGTGTCAGCAAAGTGGACGTTGGTCAGCACCAACATCAGCTGAGAGTCTACAGGGCCATGCATCTTCATACTCCCATAGTGGCAGTGACACCAGCACTACTGAAGGGGCAGTTGCTGTCCACATCACAATGGAGCAGGCAATGTGCATGATGCCGGTCCTGTTGGGGACATGGATCCAGCAGACAGCAGTCACCATCAGGAAGCAGTACTGCATCTGGCCTTGGGCCAGATGATGCCAGTGACACCTCTGGCAGTACCAGTTCACATGTCCATGGCCAGAGATGGTGAACTGGACACCCTGCCATGTATGGTTCACAGCTGTCCAACATACCCTTGTGTAGGGCAGCCACATGGTATGACTGTGTGCATACATGCACACACACATCTGTATGACAGGCAGGTCACCTCCAGACACACAGCACCTCTGCACAGCCCATCTATAGAATACCCCTCCAAATACACACACATGGATGTCAACCATATGGCCCAGCCTAGGCCTCTGGCAAACCCACACCACACCCTCTGCAATATGATGATACCTATGCCACATCCCTGACATCCGTATCATCGATGCAGGGACAGGCTAATATGGGTCTAGTTATTTTTACTATAGTGTTATGCAGTTATCAGACGTGCCATGGAGCTTATATGAAATCACCACACACACACACACACACACACACACACACACACACACACACACACACTTACTTGCCAGTATTGAGGTTAGAACCCCTGCCCATCAGTTATCACACGTGCTACACAGTTTACTGGGCTGACAACTGACCAAAGGTGCTGATATGGGAATGACATCAGCAGGACTGATAAAGTAGGGCACTGAGTGGGAAACATATTGAAATACTTCTTCTTACAAACCTACACACATTTGCTGGATCTGAGATTAGAACCCTTGCCTATCTAGTGATTTGTCCTACAGTATTACACAGTTATCACACATGCTACAGAGATTACTTGGCTGACAGCTGGCCAAAGGTGATGATAAGGGGAATGACATCAGTAGGACTGATAAAGTAGGGCACTGAGTGGGAAACTTATCAAAATATTTCTTCTTACAAACCTACACACATTTGCTGGATCTGAGATTAGAACCTCTGCCTATCTAGTGATTTGTCCTACAATGTTATGCAGTTATCACATGTGTTACAGAGAATACTGGGCTGACAACTGACCAAAGGTGCTGATAAGGGGAATGACAGCAAGACTGATAATATAGGGCACTGTGTGGGAAAAATGTCAGAGCACTTCTTTGTACAAACATACACACTTACACACACACACACATTTGTCGGATTTGAGATTAGAACTCCAGCCTCTCTAGTGATTTGTATTATAATGTTACGCAATTATTGACATGCTACAGAGCTCATTGAGCTGAAAATTGGCCAAAGGTGATGATAAGGGGAATGACATCAGCAGGACTGATAAAGTAAGGCATTGGGTGGGAAACTTATCAAAATACTTCTTTTTACAGCACACACTTATACACCCACACACATTTTCCAGATCTGATATTAGAACCCCTGCCGACTGAGTTGTACTATAGTGTTACACAGTTATCACACATGTTATGGAACTTACTGGGTTGACAATTGGCCAAAGGTGCTGATAAGGGGAATGACATCAGCAGGACTGATAAAGTGGGGCACTGGAAGTGTTGTGGGTGGGAATGGCCTAAACCTGTTTCACATACAAACAGAAACACTCCCTCACTCTCACACCGTTGCCAGTATTGAGATTAGAACCTCTACCAATCTAGTTATTTGTACTATAGTGTTATGCAGTTATCACATGTGCAACAGAGCTTATAGTAGATTTAGGTGTTCAATGGCACTTCTAAGGTGAATGACAGCAGCAGATCTTGTAAAGTAGGGCAATGTGAAGTGTACTGAGTGTGAGCAGTCTCCTAATACTTAGACCTATGGACATACACACACACGCACACACACGCACACACACACACACACACACACACACACACACACACACACACACACACACACACACACACACACACACACACAGGTGATGTGATATTATACACCCAACCTCAGTACTATTACAGAATGGGGCTCACCTTTTATGCTAGCAGGTTCAACTGTATACAACTGGTATGCCACTGTCCACAGTATGACATCACTGTATGCCATTCAGAGTATCTGTGTGTGTGACTCACGCTGTCTGTGTCCCCCTGTGTGTGTGTGTCTCTCTCTCTCTGTGTGTCTGTCTCTCACTTCCCCACATCTATGTGTGTGTATGCTTGACATATGTTGTTATCTGTTACTCATATATATGTCTGTGTATCTCATGAAACAGATGCAGATATATCATATCCTGTCTGATGTGTGTGCGTGTGGACAGTTAAGGTGTACATAGCTGTCTGTATGCACAGACATATATACACAATACAGTCATATAATCCGATGTGTGGTCTAACATGTCCTGTGATTCTCTAGATGTAGGAGCATGCCCAGTGTGACTTTCTATAGTTTGAGTATGACTCCATTCTAGAAATATGTGTACTCCAGTCCAGGGTTTTGTGTGCTACAGCCATACCTCTCAGGTGTATACAGAACTTTCCTCAGAGTACTGAGTTTGATTAGCAGACATTTTCTGACATATCTGTTGTCTGATACTGCAATGTATTGTGTCATTACCTAGTGCCAGACATCCTCAGATCATCACAATGCATTGCTCAATATTATGAGTGCAGCTATGTACATTCTTGGCCATCAAGGCCATTTGTGAGGTGTGGCTACAGCCAGTTGAGTGATGACACACTGTGTAAACAGTCCAGCAGCTTGGTGATATACTGGCTGGGGATCTCCTGCTTGTGTGGTATCTTTCTAACCTGAATTGTCATATCCTTGTGTGGCCATACCTCTCATCTGTACGTTATTTGGCAGGTTGTCCAGGTGTTTGGCTAGAGGCTTCATCCTGTCTACCTAAACTTGTGTTTTTATGCAAGTTAGTTACATATAATTGAAGAGTGATGTCCTGCTACTGCAAATCCCACAACCTACCAACTTTCTCAGTATGTAAGGGCGATATTTACACCACATGCCTATCATTGTGCCTTTGTTCCACTTTTATTTCTAACCTTGTCCAGACATCTTGCTGTCAGAGATAGGGAGTTATGGGTGTGGGTACAGAGTGCATTCTACTGTGCAGGCATGTCCATTATATGTAAAAGCAAACATAAGATAAAAGGGTTATTGAAAATAACCACTGGCAACACTACCAAACAGCACTTATAGGTTCATAGGTTCATAGGTTTATACTAGGCTATCTGCCCTAAGGCATTTATAAGCCTAGCCCAAATTTTTTTTAATTCACGCGCCACCTTATATGAAAAAATTTGTTGTGCCTCTGTCCAGCAGTGACACAGATATGATTCCCGGGGTAAACCTACGATCTCCCATCCACAGGTCTAGATTTCTCTTGAACAGCAGAGAGTTTGAGCTCTGCTGCCTCACATGGGATTTTTTTTATTCCCACAGCATAGAGTCTCTGAGTGGTAATCCATATCCCAGCACACCTATTATTTATAGCCGTGCTAAGGTTAAGTCGCTTGCTCTAGTGGTTTTGGTGGATTTGGATTTTTGAGGTGGAGCATGTCCATTAATTCCGTTGTTGACATACCTTGTATCAGGCACACATGCCCTCTGGAGCAGACGTGGTGCGCACTGAATAGAGCTGAGTTTCTTCAATCTGGCAGCATATGACAGATTTTGGAGTCTCCTTTTGAGGAACTTTTGGGGTCTCTCCAATTGCTGCAGATGTCGGGTGAGATACATCCCGAATGGGGCATTATCATTGGTCTGATAAGTGAAGAGTACAGGACAATGACCTCACTAGATCTGGATGTGAATCCCTTCATGATCAGGTGGGCAATGTAGAAGGTCTTTCTAACCACTTTAGCAACGTGAGTGTCAAAGAAAGGCCACAAACCTGGGTGGGTCCCTCCCTGATAACCTCTTCTGTGCTTAGTGGATTGCCACCTATATGGTAGCTTGGGGTTACCTTTTTTTCCAAGGGTATGACTATACATTTTTAACTTCTCTGGCACCAGCTATCTGTTTCGAGTCCCTTCTGAAGGATATCCGCCACTATCAGTTTGCAGTCGTCTGCAAACTTTGTCAGCCAAAGTCCTCCCAGGTTGGCCTGTACTTCTGAGAATTATATTCACAAAAGCCTTAGCACCTTGGCTACACACCCTTCAAGATATCCATTATATGTGTAGTATATTCCACATAGCACTGCGACTTCCAGGTATGTCAGTGGCAGAGCAGTGGGTGTCACTGACATGCATAACAGTTGGCAATGCAGTTATCTGTAAATGGCCCTGTCAAAGATAGCACTGTACCTACGGCGCTACAAGATGACTGCCAAGAGAACATGCTGGCCAGATCCTGACAGCATTAACCACACATACAAATAGCTCATTGACCCCTGAATATTGTGGACAGGCAACATGTTTTCATGTGTATTGGTACAGCCCTGCCAATGTGTGCTATGCTGCTATTTCCATGCAAACATAAATGTTATTGCATTTCTGTGGGTATATGGGGTGGCATACCTGTCAACTGTACACATTTTCTCAGACTGTGCTGATATTTGCTTTACATTTTGGTTATATTTACCATACTATTGTGCCCTGTCTTGGGGACTAGAGGCATATCAGTAAAGGACGTGGGTTAGATTGTAATGGCATACATTTGAGTTTCAAACTTCTTACCCTTCATAGCCTTCCTGCAACTGTGAGTCCTGCTGTGCTATCACTGTGTGAGTCTGTAGGGGGGTAATTTGACATTGCCACCATTTGTGTGCCATTACCAGACATTTCTCTCTGGTTTTCTACATATGACTTGCTGTGTGGGTGTGAGGGTGGGTACGGGACTGCCACACTGACATCCATGCTTGTGACCTATGACTCCCTCCCCTAGTTAGTTGTCCTGACACATATACTGCAGTGGGATTTGCCACCTTGAGTACTACTGCATAGTGTGTGGAGGCCAGTTTTGGGCAGACATTTCTTGGTGTCCCACATAGCTGTCAGTTGTCTGCTGCTATCCCAGTAAGCCACCGCATTCCCTTGCATGCATACAGCATTACCATAGATATGCTAGCAAAACATACTAATCCATTCAGTTATTGTTAAGAAGACTGACTTACCTTGGGCCTGTGGCAGTTGTGAGGATGGTACTTGAGGGCCACCTATGTTGGATGCACACAGTACACTGCCTGTACATGGTAAGTTACAGGTAATGTGATGTGCGTGTCATCCATTTTACTGTGTGTGCAAGTCAGAGAGAGGTGTCAGCCCCTGGGGTCCCTACACTGTCAGTGTGAATTCTATGCACTGCCTCTTTCCAAGGCCTGAGCATACTGGGTATGCCTCCATCTGCCTACAGGAGCAGGGTCAGGGGCTTCCTCCTCTGAGATCCTCTGTGCCCGTGGCAACCTTGGCAATGGTGGTGGGCTGTGTGGCCCTTCGCTGTGCTGTTCCTGCTGCAGCTCTTTACGCAGGATCATACTATGTAGCATGGCACATACTATGAACATGTGTGCACATGTGGCTAGAAAGTGCTGCCAGGCTCCGCCAGATATGTCAAGGCAGCAGAAATGTGACTTGAGCATCCTAAACACATGCTCTATAATGATCCTGGTTTCTGTGTGTGCCTCATTATGGCATTCTTGTGTGGGTGTGCATTTCTGGTGGGTGTCATCATCCATGGCTCCAGTGCATAGTCAGCATCCCCCATCAGATGGCCGTATTGGATGTCCCCCTGACAAATGCCTGGTACAGCTGTGATGAATGCCAGATATGGGAGTAGTGATAGCTTCCAGGGCTGCCAGCACATGCATTCATGATAACGCCCTGGGCATTGCACATGACCTGGCAGTTGATGGAGGGGAATCCCTTGAAGTTTATGTAGACCCTACCCTCTTCACCTGTTGGTGCTTTGATGTGGATGTGTGTGCAGTCTATCACATCCAGTACTTTCGGGTGTTCTGCTACACAGTGGAAGAGACACATATTGCTGGTCCTCTCCTCATGGGTGTTGGGGAAGTAAATGTGCTCACTGGCATGTGGTAGTATGGCATCCAGGAACTGGTGGAGTACTCTGGATACAGATGCCTGTGAGACCCCCACCATGTCCTCAGTAGGTCTTTAGAAAGTACCTGTAGCTAAAATTCTTAAGGCTACACATACCTTGGTACCACTGGGATGGGTTCCCCTCTGATGGCTCTAGGTCTGAGTTGAGGCTGTCACAGCTCAGTGATTTGCTGAAGTATGTCTCTGTCCACCCTGTAGCACTCTACTATCTCCATATCATGTAGCCCCTGGTAAGTTACCCTAGGTCTGAATACTCTTTTTCTCCTCCTCTGTCTCTGGCAGTTGACAGCATTATCTTCCTCTCCGCCCTCAGCCTCTAGCATATACTAATGGATCAAAGCAATGGCAGCCCTTAACATTTTCCCAGTTAAAATTCCCCCACGTGTACACCAATGGTGCAGATTTGTGGGAAAAACAGACTGTAAGGTGTTTCCATAGTTTATACTGTTGTGCTGCAGATGCTGCCAGTATGATTGGATGACTATGATGCATTCTGCCTGCTAGCTATGTAATTTGTTCTTGATTGCTTTTACTCTGCTATTTTCCTTTTTTTCCTTTTTTTCCCTTCCCATTTCTGCTCCTTTTAAGCCCTGAGGTGCACCGCTCAAACGCGGTGCCCAAATGTAAACAGTCCTGCTATTTCTGGGGGTTTTCTGCTTGTTTTAGACCCAGTGTGTGCCATGCATACATGTTTAGCTAATGTAAACACAAAGAAACGGCCCTCCCTGGATGTGAATATGCTCTTCATTTCATTGGATAAGTCAGTACAGCCTCAGACACACACCCTTGCTTAGCTTATCTGGGTAGCATAGGGCTCCAATGTGCTTACACCATGCATGACACACCCCATTTTCATGTCTGTTCTCCTCCTACTTACACGATCATGTTATAGCACCTACACAGTTAGGTGCAGTTTGGCACTTAGAAGATTTTTGTGATTCAGTAAATTTCCCCTCATTTGCATACCCCACTGCCTTAATCCCTAGTTACTGCACTTTCCCAGAGCCTTTCCCTTTAACAACCATTGTTCCCTGGTATTGTTTTGGTTCTGCATGCCATAGACTATAATGGCAAAATGCAGATTTCACTTAAAATTGAGTTTTCATATTTTTGTTTTATTTTCAGCACAATCCCATTTGCGTGCCGGCCTCCGTTTTACTTTTTGCAGAAATGTATTCTGCTAGTAGCCGAATACAATTCTGCAACTAACACTATTCTTGCACAGATGTCTGCCTGCTTGCTTAATTGCTAATTCACCTTATTTGCCTGGTTTTCATCATCAAATGAGGTAATTAATGTCATGCAGTGGTGTTTGTGCAGGAATAGTATAGGCAGGCTCGTGCACATCAAAACAGCAGTTTACTGACTTGATCGGCGGCCATATTCCTTGCAAGAGTGGCTACACTGTTCTTGCATGGTAAAAAGAGGTTATTGAATCCTGGGGCTTATTTTAATTTTCACTTTTAATTTCCAAATGTTTCCTTATACAGAATCAAAAATCTTCATTTAATGGTGTTTTCAGAACAGATGGCACAGCTAATAGCTTACATTGACTCCATAGTTGTCCAGTGCACAGTAATGTTTCAGTAACATGATGCCAAAAGGATCACACTGGTGAACAACAAAGATTACACTGTCATGTTCCCAAACTGGGCACTCTGTTCAAATCTCAGCTACAATTTGATATCTGGTCACTGAACATCATGAACTGGAGGACAGGCAAATTTGTCAGCTTTATTAACTTTAAATTCTACTTAACCAATGATCATATCAAGATTTTAAGTATAGATTTGGTTTTTGTGTCCTCAAAAAGGGCAGACTCGATATAGAGTATTAACTCATTAAGTGATTATGTTAGAAAGTTACATTTGAAATGCTTATTCAATGCTAAAATGAGTTTAAAAATGGAGCAATTTAAAAACCAAACTTATTCAACCCATGTTTAAAATCTGAGCTAGAAGCTTTTCTTTTAACATGTGAAAGTGATGTGAGGAATTTATTAGATTCTAAAGCACAGGATAGATTTTATAATTTAACAATAAATATCCAGGGAATTGTTATGGCTAGGCTTGCATAGGCCCTAGGGCCGATAGCCTAGTACCAACCTATGAACCTATGAAGAAATGCATTATTTCAGCTAAAAAATAACAATAGTTTATATATAACAAAAGTGAACAAAGGGAATGGTGTAGTAATATTAGAAATGAGCTATTATTGTAAAGCAATTGAGGAAATGTTGAGTGACAAAAAATTTTATGTGAAGGTTTCGTGGGAAAAAGTGATAAAATCCTATAATGTTATTGATGTGTGTATTAAAAAATGGTGGATGGAAGGGTTAATTACAGTAGATATTATTTTAAAATATGGAATCCCAAATTGGGGAGGTTTTTTGGCCTACCCAAAGTGCATAAAGATTTAAATATGCCCAGCTTCAGTGGTCAGCCAAGATGGAAAAACAGAGTTGATGTAAATTTTTGCAGTCCACTTTTGCAAAAATTAGTTTGTCACAGTGAATCATAAATTAGGGATTCCTTTCATTTTAAGAATTTAATTTCTAATATTAAGGTAGATAATTCCACGATTTTAGTAACAGCAGATATTGTGTCCTTGTATACAACTATCCTGAATTTAGAGGGACTAGAAACAGTAAATAGAGAATGGCTTTTATCAAATCTTTATACTACTGATGAAGGTAGGTTGTTAATTGAAATTTTGGATGTAATTTTGAGATTTATTTTTTTTACTTTTGGACGTAAAATTTATAGACCAACAAATGGTGTAGCTATGGGGGCTGTAATGGCTCCCAGTTATGCTAATATTTTTATGATGGGCTGGGAAAGAGAATTTGTGTTTAATTCTATATTTTTTAAGAATGTAAGTTTTTGCAAACATTTTATTGATGATTTGTTTTTTTTTTTGTATGGAAAGGTACTTTAAAACATTTAAATGAGTTTTTAACTTATTTGAATAGTGTTTCTAGTAGTATAAAGTTTGTGCATAATGTGAATCAAGAAGAAATTACCTTTTTATACTTGAAAGTCTATAAATCTGCAAACAATTTGAAAGTTAGAATAATAAACAGAGAATTGCATAGTGATAGTTATTTATAATATAGTAGCATGCATAATAGAAATTTAAAGAGAAATATAGTACAAGACAATTTCAAAAATTAACTGAATTAACAGAAGATAAGTGTTACTTTCAAATAGAAAGTAATTTAATGGAAGAAAAGTTTTTAAAAAGAGGATATCCGACTGGTTTAATAAAAGAAGTAATAGACGAGATAGGAAAAATAAGGGAGACAAAACTGCCAGCGAATAAGTTGGTTGAGAATAATGCCAAATTTAGGGATTATACTTTAGCTTGTGTGCTACAAAATTCTACAGATGCTAATAGCATTAAGCATATTATTAAAATAATTGGAGGTTTCTCTTATATTTTAATGAGATATGTAACATTATTGGAGAAGCCCCAATTTTTTGTTACAAAAAGGGGGAAAAGCAAAAGGGAATATTTTTATAAAAGATAATGTTGATGGGTTGACTACAGAGGTTACTAAAGGGATGACAAAATGTGATAGTTGCAAGTTCTGTCCATTTATTTTGGATGGTAAAGAGATTAAGGTGGTTGCTAGAAATTTTAGTATTAAATTAAGACATGACTACAGTTGTAAATCAAAAATTGTTGGATAAATAATTTTGTGTGGATTATGTCCAGCCTTTTATATAGGGAGAACTAGTAGAGAATTTAATAAAAGAATACATGAAAACGTGAGGGTGGTTAACATTAAAGAAACAAAATAGTTTAGCTAAGCATGTTATGCATAAACATGGTTCTGAAATTGGAAAAATTTGCTGTAGGATTTCTGTAGTTGACCAAGTTTTAAATTATACTACTAGGTTTGAAGCTGATGATGAGGTGAATTGGAAGGAGTATTGTTGGTAGATAAAACTAAATCCATGCAATTTTCCTGGGTTAAATAAAAGGGAAAATTACAAGGTGGTCCTTAAAAGGAAAAGGTTAATTCATTGATTCATGGTTTGTCATGTGATTATGATGAATTGCCTTTATAAGGGCTTTCTTTTTATGTTAGCTTGGTCTGAAAAAGTTCCTTTTAGGAATGAAAACACTTACCAGGTTTATTGAATAAAGTTTGTGTTTGTTTTAAGACCATTAGTACATTTTTATTTTTTTATTATGGTTGATTTTGTATTATTCATGAGGCTTCTTTGGATTATATTTAACACTTGTTTACTGGGAAAGTTCAACTTGGACAGAGCCCATTTTAAGCAGAGGCCTGGGGAGAAACACTCCAGATTCATGTTTTTGGAGTATGTGAGGAAACCAGAGCACCCATAGGAAACCCACCCAAATACAGGGAGTCCATGCAGACTCCACACAGAGTGCACTCCAGCCAAGAATTTAACCAGAGAACCTCTTGTTATGAGGTGACAACCCTAATTGCTGCACCACTGTGCCACCTTGGGTGTCTAAGACCTCACCTATATCTCATATCTTGCAAAAAAATAACATAAACCTTATTTCTACAATAAGAGATGCATGAAAGAAGTGGTAAAGGACAAATAACATGATCTGCCATGCCCACAGTTTTGAGTGTATTCTGGTTGACATTATTAAGGATTACCCAAGAAGTAAGGTCTAGCAACGGACAGAGCCAGGCATATGTAAGTTCCAAACTCCAGGCAAAAACTCACAAAATAAAACTGTGAAAATTAAGGTTCAAATATGAACAGACTGCAGGCACAAAAAATCCAACTGGATACGAAACCATATAAAACTCTTTTATTGTAGTTGACAGGAGGTAAGCACTTTCACTATTCAGCTTCATCAGACCATAAAACAACTATCAACATAGCCACTATTTAAAACCCAACCAATTAAGTTGCATCCAATGGTTCAGTCACAGCAATCAAACAATTAAAAATATAACAAAGCAATTAAAACTATCTGTGTGGAAATGCTAGCATAGAAATACAATATATATATATATATATATATATATATATATATATATATATATATATATATATATGTCTCTATATCAAACACTCAAAACGAACAAAAAACATACATAATACGAATAAAAATAAAATACATAAAAGAAGACATAAAATTAAGATTTCCACTTATTGAACCAGTATAATGGAGAAAACCAAGATGATAACTAACAAAAGAATCAATGAAAAAAACGAAAAAATGAAAAAAAGCCTGCTTACTTATAAAGCCTCCTTTTCTTTAAAATAGGCTTAATGGAGGCCCTTTCATTCAACCCCTTGCCCCTGGCAGCATGGAGCATGATGATCCAGCAGGCCTCTCTATGTTCTGTATGTGTATGCAAATCAACTCCCCTAATACTAGGATGAATACTCTCAATGACTCTAAAGGTAAAAGTGTGGGTGGTCCCAAACTCCAAAACATGTTTGGAAAGTGCATTATGCAACAAACCCTTCCTAATGTGGTATAAATGCTCCCTCATCCTGTCCCGTAGGACCCTGTTGATTTTACCAACATAGAAGGAGTGGCAGGTGGAACATTCAGCCAAATATATCACATGGGGGGGTCATACAATTTGCAGAGGCATGAAAAACAAATTCTTTACATAAATCAGGATGAAAAAAGAATTCAGAGGTGTTAATGTAAACACAAAAACTACAATTACCACAAGATGAGGTAAGCCCAAAAGGCTCAGGTACATTGCTATGATTATTATCATAGCACAAGAGTCTTTTCAAGTTTTTACAATTCCTAAATCGAAACATCTGTCTATCACCCACGATCCTGAGTATGTCATCATCCACTTGTAAAATAGCCCAAAACTGACTGAAAAGCCGAGTCACATTGGGAGGGTGGCCTAATGGTTAAGGTGTTTGCCTTACATACACAAGGTGCAGGGTTCAAGTCTCACAAGGGATCATTGGCTAGGCTTAAAATGGCTCGCAACAGCAATTAGCTTAGTACTAATCTATGAACCAATGAACATCCTTATGATCACTCGTGTAAAATAGAGGTCCTTTAACCTCTCTAATATTTGAACCCATATCCCTACCAACAACTACTTCTGGTAAGGGTCCAAAATAAGGACTTGCTGTGGTCAGTCTCAATAGACCTAAGTCTGACCATTGCATCTCAGTCTCGGACGAGGTATAACCTTGTGCCAAAATCTTACATTCCAAACTATTAACCTCTCTTAAAAAGCCAGATGTAGTGGGGTTCAAACTGGAAGCCCTTATCCCCTGACCTCTAATCAAATTTTTAAAAATATAACCAGGGTGCATGCTAGATCTAAACAAAAATGCATTTCTATGACAGGTCTTACAATAGACCCCTGTATTAATAATATTGCCTGGTAACTTTTCAAAATACAGGTCCAAAAACTCAATACGATCAAATGACCAAGAAAAAGTAAATTTCAAACAGTCAAGCAAATTATTCATCATGTCATGAAACTCTATCAACCTATCAACAGGGCCTCTCCACAACAAAAACAAATCATTGACGGAACGTTGATAAACAGTACATACTCCCTAAAGCCCTGAGTGGTTAACAAACTATTGTTCTCCCAATGTGCTAAAAACATATTGGCGTAGCTATTGGCACATGATGTGCCCATAGCTACGCCATGTTTTTGAAGGTACATATCATCATTGAATGTAAAGACATTGTTTTCAAGCACCATCTCCAAAAAATAGCAGGTCAGATCTATCTGTGCCGGAGTGTATTCACTATGTGACAAAAGATATTCATGCACATACTGAATACCCAAACCATTGGGGATCATCGTAAACAAAGATTGAACATCAAAGGTGACAAAAATGACATTCTCAACATCACATGTGGAAGATATGCACTGATAAAGATTAATAAAAACTGCTTTGAATCCTTCAAAACCACAGGATTCAAATTAATTACAGGTCTTAGCACCTTCTCAACATATAAAGAAAGTGGCTCTGTGACCCACCCACCACCTGCTACAATAGGTCTCATGGGTGGATCAGTGCGATGCTTATGAATTTTGGGGAGGCCCTGTATGATTGGAATTAAAGGACTGACAACCTTCAAAAATGAAAAAAACATCTTCTGTAACTAAATGTGTATGAAAAACCTCTGATATACATTGCCTGACCAAAAACATCACTCTCTGAACATCATTTATTGTAATTCCCTCATAAAAACTGCCATCACTTAACATAGAGTACATAGACTGCTCATAATGTGACCTATCCATAATCACTATAAGGCGACCTTTGCCCGCTGGCCGAATTACTACACGATCATTATCCTGCAGGGCTCTCAAGGCTACCCTCTCAGCATAAGACAAATTATTCTTATAATGTCTATAATGATTGTCACGAGTGTCATAAAAATTAAACACTTGGTCTTCAGTCAGTTTCAAATATGCTTCAACAAGGGGATGATTGTTAGGAACATAAATACTTGGTTTCCTAAGGCAAGTTGGACCATGAACATCCATGCCTAAAGGCGGTCCATCATTGGCATCACCATAAATCAAACGTAACATAATTCTTCTTCAAAAAACCCTCAGGTCTAAAATGGTATCAGAGAGCTTACTCCTACTAGTTGGAATAAAGCTCAGACCTTTAAGTAGTACCCGACTCTCATCTAAAGAAAGCTCATAATTAGAGATATTTAATATCAGTGAGTTGGAGCCCTCCCCCACATCTTCTTCAGAGTTTGGGACTGACTCGGTTCACCAGACAGTTTGCATTTCTGGCGTCCTCTGCTTACTGATCTCAGATGCCCTCCCCCTCTCTCTGATCGAACAGGTAGAGGAAAAGGGAGATCATCCACATTCCCACTCCTTAGAATATTTAATGAGTCAATATCAGTCAGAACAGTGCCTCGTCATTTGGGCCTAACAACCCTCTCCAACTTATCAGCACCATGATTATTATCAACTATAATATGCGGGTATAAACCACTCATAGATGACACCTCTAAGGGTAAATCACCATTGTTCCCCACACTGGATATTGGAGCAGGTTGTACAGGGCCTCCCCAAAATTCATAAGCATCGCACTGATCCACATATGAGACCTATCCGCTGTTCCTTAACATTACAGTTTCTATCCACATTAACACTTTCACCAACCCCAATAACATCATTAGATGTATTTAAACTAGCAGTAGCATTCTCCAAAGGTAAACAATCTTGAATATCACCAGAGACAGAGCCCACCAACTCTGTCACACATTGATTAGAAGCCACAGTCTCAGTCATTCTGTTAACCTGGATCCAATGATTAACTGTGCCATGTCCATCCACACTCTCTCCAGAACGTGGCCACATAAATACATGACCTGTCCTAAAGTCACTGATATCATCCAAAAGCTTAGTCTTTTTTTGATAAATCAGTTTCCATTCAAAGACGGCAATGCCATCTAACAAACTCTCAAACAACGGATTCAAGACGTCCCCTCTATAGTTCTTAAGAAGAGCTTCCTGCCTCTCTCATAAAGACTCTCTCAATTTATCCTCTTCAGGACAAAAGTGTTCAATTAACAGGCGCATATAACTAGCGCTTACCTCTAGATTCAGTTTCCGCCACCGAACCAATAAATCAGGATTCTGTGCTCCCTGATTATGCATATTAAGCACACGTAGGCCCCGTGGCACAACTTTCTTCTCTAAACAAATCTCAAAATGTAAGCATTGTGCCTGCAACCTTTTAAGTTTCAAGAAATCAAACTCAGTACCTTCCATTGTCTGTTGGAGGGTCTCCAGATCTCCTGTCTCATGTAACACGTCATTGCCGATAGTAGGAACATCAAGTTGCCATAAACAACTCCTTTCTCTCTAGACTAAGACTAAGCTTTTGCATGATATTAATGACTTTAGGACAGGTCATGTATTTATGTGGCCACGTTCTGGACAGAGTGTGGATGGACATGGCATAGTTAACCATTTGATCCAAGTTAACAGAATGAGGGAAACTATGGCTTCTAATCAATGTGTGACAGAGTCGGTGGGCTCTGTCTCTGGTGATATTCAAGATTGCTTACCTTTGGAGAATGCTACTGCTAGTGTAAATACATCTAATGATGTTATTGGGGTTGGTGAAAGTGTTAATGTGGATAGAAACTGTAATGTTAAGGAACAGCGGATAGTATAAAAGTCCATACAACCTGCTCCAATATCTAGTGTGGAGAACAATGGTGATTTACCCTTAGAGGTGTCATCTATGAGTGGTTTATACCCTCATATTATAGTTGATAATAATCATGGTGCTGATAAGTCGGAGAGGTTTGTTAGGCCCAAATGGTGAGGAACTGTTCTGACTGATATTGACTCATTAAATGTTCTAAGGAGTGGGGATGTGGATGATCTCCCTTTTCCTCTACCTGTTCCATCAGAGAGAGGGGGTGGGCATCCGAGATCAGTAAGCAGAGGACGCCAGAAATGCAAACTGTCTGGCGAACTGAGTCAGTCCCAAACTCTGAAGAAGATGTGGGGGAGGGCACCGACTCACTGATATTAAATATCTCTAATTATGAGCTTTCTTTAGATGAGAGTCGGGTACTACTTAAAGGTCTGAGCTTTATTCCAACTAGTAGGAGTAAGCTCTCTGATACCATTTTAGACCTGAGGGTTTTTTGCAGAAGCATTATGTTACGTTTGATTTATGGTGACGCCAATGATGGACCGCCTTTAGGCATGGGTGTTCATGGTCCAACTGGCCTTAGGAAACCAAGTAGTTATGTTCCTAACAATCATCCCCTTGTTGAAGCGTATTTGAAACTGACTGAAGACCAAGTGTTTAACTTTTATGACACTCGTGACAATCATTATAGACATTATAAGAATAACTTGTCCTATGCTGAGAGGGCAGCCCTGAGAGCCCTGCAGGATAATGAGCTTGTAGTAATTCGGCCAGCGGACAAAGGTGGCCTTATAGTGATTATGGATAGGTCACATTATGAGCAGTCTATGTGCTCTGTGTTAAGTGATGGCAGTTTCTATGACAGAATTACAGTAAATGATGTTCACAGAGTGATGTTTTTGGTCAGCCAGTGTATATCAGAGGTTTTTCATACACATTTAGTTACAGAAGATGTTTTTTTTTCATTTTTGAAGGTTGTCAATCCTTTAATTCCAATCATACAGGGCCTGCCCGAAATTCATAAGCATCGCACTGATCCACCCATGAGACCTATTGTGGCAGGTGGTGGGTGGGTCACAGAGCCACTTTCTTTATATGTTGAGAAGGTGCTAAGAGCTGTTATTAATTTGAATCCTGTGGTTTTGAAGGATTCAAGACAGTTTTTATTAATCTTTATCAGTGCATATCTTCCACATGTGATGTTGAAAATGTCATTTTTGTCACCTTTGATGTTCAATCTTTGTTTATGATGATCCCCAATGGTTTGGGTATTCAGTATGTGCATGAATATCTTTTGTCACATAGTGAATACACTCCGGCACAGATAGATCTGACCTGCTATTTTTTGGAGATGGTGCTTGAAAACAATGTCTTTACATTCAGTGGTGATATGTACCTTCAAAAATATGGTGTAGCTATAGGCACATCATGTGCCAATAGCTACGCCAATATGTTTTTAGCACATTGGGAGAACAATAGTTTGTTAACCACTCGGGGCTTTAGGGATTATGTACTGTTTTATCAACGTTCCGTCAATGATTTGTTTGTGTTGTGGAGAGGCCCTGTTGATAGGTTGGTACAGTTTCATGACATGATGAATAATTTGCTTGACTGTTTGAAATTTACTTTTTCTTGGTCATTTGATCGTATTGAGCTTTTGGACCTGTATATTGACAAGTTACCAGGCAATATTATTAATACAGGGGTCTATCGGAAGACCTGTCATAGAAATGCATTTTTGTTTAGATCTAGCATGCACCCTGGTTATATTTTTAAAAATTTGGTTAGAGGTCAGGGGATAAGGGCTTCCAGCTTGAACCCCACTACATCTGGCTTTTTAAGAGAGGTTAATAGTTTGGAATGTAAGTTGTTGGCATGAGGTTATACCTCGTCCGAGACTGAGAATCAATGATCAGACTTAGGTCTATTGAGACTGACCACAGCGAGTCCTTATTTTGGACCCTTACCAGAAGTAGTTGTTGGCAGGGATATGGGTTCAAATATTAGAGAGGTTAAAGTACCTCTATTTTACACGAGTGATCATAAGGATGTGACTCGGCTTTTCAGTCAGTTTTGGGCTATTTTACAAGTGGATGATGACATACACAGGATCGTGGGTGATAGACCAACGTTTCGATTTAGGAATTGTAAAAACTTGAAAAGACTCTTGTGCTATGATAATAATCATAGCAATGTACCTGAGGCTTTTGGGCTTACCTCACCTTGTGGTAATTGTAGTTTTTGTGTTTACATTAACACCTCTGAATTCTTTTTTCATCCTGATTTATGTAAAGAATTTGTTTTTCATGCCTCTGCAAATTGTATGACCCCCCATGTGATATATTTGGCTGAATGTTCCACCTGCTGCTCCTTCTACATTGGTAAAACCAACAGGGTCCTACGGGACAGGATGAGGGAGCATTTATACCACATTAGGAAGGGTTCATTGCATAATGCACTTTCCAAACATGTTTTGGAGTTTGGGACCTCCCACACTTTTACCTTTAGAGTCATTGAGAGTATTCATCCTAGTATTAGGGGAGGTGATTTGCATACACATACAGAACATAGAGAGGCCTGCTGGATCATCATGCTCCATGCTGCCAGGGGCAAGGGGTTGAATGAAAGGGCCTCCATTAAGCCTATTTTAAAGAAAAGGAGGCTTTATAAGTAAGCAGGCTTTTTTTCATTTTTTCGTTTTTTTCATTGATTCTTTTGTTAGTTATCATCTTGGTTTTCTCTATTTTACTGGTTCGATAAGTGGAAATCTTAATTTTATGTCTTATTTTATGTATTTTATTTTTATTTGTATTATGTATGTCTTTTGTTTGTTTTGAGTGTTTGATATAGAGACCTAAGAGATTTAAATTTTGCTAATCGTGCCTACCATGTTTTAATAAGTATGGCAGTGGTATGCATGTCTGGTAGGCATAAGTAGCGAAATTTAAATCTCTTACCTGTTAAATGTTCGTGATTTGCGGTGTCGATTATTTCAGATGTCGGTGAAGTGGATGTCGATATAGTAAGTTGTCGATCCGTAGACATGAACCTATACATATATATATATATATATATATATATATATATATATATATATATATATATATATATATTGTATTTCTATGCTAGCATTTCCACACAGATAGTTTTAATTGCTTTGTTGTATTTTTAATTGTTTGATTGCTGTGACTGAACCATTGGATGCAACTTAATTGGTTGGGTTTTAAATAGTGGCTATGTTGGTAGTTTTTTATGGTCTGATGAAGCTGAATAGTGAAAGAGTTTACCTCCTGTCGACTACAATAAAAGAGTTTTGTATGGTTTCGTATCCAGTTGGATTTTTTGTGCCTGCAGTCTGTTCATATTTGAACCTTAGCTTTCACAGTTTTATTTTGTGAGTTTTTGCCTGGAGTTTGGAACTTACATATGCCTGGCTCTGTCCGTTGCTAGAGCTTACTTCTTTGGTTTATTTATCATTATTCCAGCAACGGAGGACTTACCACCTGGTTTCCACTATTTTGCCTTTATTTTTATTGTTATTATTAAGGGTTAGCCATTGATGAATTGTCTTCTTATTATTTGCAATGAAATATACATTTGTTATTTGTTCTGATGAAAGTGGAAATAAATCTAGGTGTTGTTGATGTAACAATGTAATGCTAAACTTATCTGTGTAATGAAATCCATTAGTAGATCCATAAATATAGTGAAAAGTAACATGTCCAGGATAAGCCCTGTAGTACTTCAATGTTCAGAGAAAGCGGAGTAGTAGAATATAGTGTTGAAGGCATCCGCAGTATATGGTCAGTCATAAGAGATTTAAAATATTCACAGAGAGTAGAAGAGCATGATGCCATTACACTTTTCTGCCCAAAATGTCATGATCAATAGTGTCAAATGGCAGCAGGATCAAAATGGAATAAAAGCATTGGTCTCTGACAAAGTGTTCCTTGTTTGTTGCAATATATGGATTTTGATAAATCAGGTTTTATAAGAAAAGCTTTGATCTGTGTACTTCTTATTCACATTTTGAAACTGGGCAGATTTTTGAAATTTTCACATAGTATATTGTCAACACCAAAAGTTTTTTTTTTTCTGAAAGCTGCTGAAAATAAAATCAAATAGCTTCATTATGCTATTAACATTTTTGATGGCCACAAATATGAGGTCAGAGCAAAGAAAAACAATGCAAGACTGAGATGGTTACTGGATAGATTATGAAAGAACGATTTCAAACAGAACAAATACTCAAAAACAGAAATTGAAAAAAATAAGGCCAGTAATGCAAATACACCCCCACAAAACAAAAGGCATTCGTGGGATTTCTTGCAATGATGCAGTATGTTTCTAAGATTATTGTAAGTATTACCAATAAGGAAGTCACTAGAATGAAATATGGAATGGTACTGGAGCACAGAGAAGAAAAGTTCTCTGATGTGCCTAAACATTTAGCAGCTGATGCATCCATGTTAACATATTTTAATATGAGCGAGTCAGTTATATTCCAAGTAGATATCAGCCAGAATGGAACTGCTACCGCAATTCAACAAGAGAATTAACCAGTTTCCTATGGCACCAGAGGTTCTCTGAAACGCCCGAGACGATATATTCAGATAGCAAAAGAGCTACTTGCAAAACTATATAGCTGTGGAATGTTACGTGCATATATTAGAGGGAAATAATCATCTTTTATGTACGTTGTCGATTGATTCTGTACTACATTTTAATCACACAAAATATTCGTCGAGCCAGTTATCTATAAATGCCTTATATACCCAAATAATGTATCCTCTTAAATATCTGTATGAGATACTATACAAGTTCAAATATTTTAGTCTTACATAGACCCCATTCAAAGTGAGAAAAAGCCCCCATATAATCCAGCTGAGTTACGGTTGGAGAGTTTCCTCAAAATGATTCAGAAAAGCAAACATGACAGGTTTGGGTTACTACAATGTAAGGACAAACTGGTGAAACAGAATTCACCCATTAGACTTATTACCACAGAAAAGCAAGAGCCAACAAAACAGTGACAATAAGATTTATTATAGTAATATAAGGAGAACAAACAGATCGGTTTCAGATGAAAAATTACAAAGCCTTCATCAGTGTATCAAATGCTTGTAAAACATTCTCCCTTTGTATAGTAATTGGTCCACCCGGAGGTTATATAAGACATTACACTTTGTGTTTTTAAAGTTCAAGGATACGAGCAAGGTTATTTCAAAGTCTTATGGAACCCATCAACAGTCATTCAGACATTGCTAGCCAGAATATTCATATTTTTCACTGAGTTAACCCATTAGTGACTGTGTATGCATAAGTACAAATTATATGAATATTATCTGTGCATTATTAATATGTTATGAAGGGGATAAGACGGATTATTATTTTAAAGTTGAAATTTATATCTTTCAATTTCATTTATTCCCCATACATTGTATATAGCTCAATGTTCAACATGTTTTGGTGATTGAAGGGATGGAAATATATATATCATATTTCTACGTTAGGTTGTATACTATAGCAGTGTTCCCTTTACTATACTATATGTTGTTGCTTAATTTAGATATTGGGCAGATTCATTCATAATACTTTACTAACGCTATAAGGGTATTATCCTAAACTATACTGGACTGTATTCATTATACAGGTCACTGTGGACATCCACTATAGGGATGTTATATATTTAGTGTCTAAATACCCTTAGTATTTAATTGACATATATTATCGATACCTTATCTCTTTGGTGAACTGGACTAGAACTTTTGTTGGCTAAGCTACTAGAACTAGGATCGCTCACTCCCATCTTATTTCTACTCTTCTTTATGCCTCACCCATCTTTACCAACCTCAAGAAAAACAACCTTAACAAATTAGCTACCGTAACCCCTACAGAACCCATCATTGTCTTAACCTGAAACAACTAGGCTGGCTTGAAATTCAAAACTATCTCGCTATCCATCAACTCATTCTGGCCCATAAAATACTGTACCAACCAAAAAACACTCCTGTACTCTCCCAACTCATAATCCCCTATAGCAATCTTAACTCTCTAAACTATTGACTATTTCTATAAAATCTAATAATACTGGTAACTCCTATTCACCAATTCTGTAGGTACAAAATGGAATTTGTTACCTACTAACATAACAATGATTTCCTCTCTGCCTCTTTTCAAACAAAACATTAAACGACACTTCCAAAATCACTGGCTTTGTTCCTGTTGTAAACCTGATTAACCTTCCACTATTACTACTTATCTTAAACTATCTCTCTTATTCTTGTTTCACTCTATTCTCCACTAAGCTTTTCTTTTCTCCCTCTTCATCCTCTCCCTGCTTCTTTCCCTGTTAACTTTCTTAACCTGCTTTCTTCACCTCTAATCCTTTATTTTCCCTACCCCACTCTTATTGTTCCACTTTCATTACTTGTTTATCTTTGTATCTTTATCTCCAAGTATTTTTATTTCCTGTATGATGTTATTTGGAATTTCTCTGTGTGTGGTAGTAATTAATTAATGTTATACTAACTATTTAGAAGAGTTTTGAAGATGTTTGCTGTTTTTTACTAACCTGTTTTCTAAATGGCTTATTGTTATCTATGTTGATTTTTATGTATGTATATATTTTTTACTTCTGTGGAGCTTTTCTCCTCGGGCCTCTACTGAAAATGGAAATATATCCAGCTAGACTAGCCCGGTCAACAAATGTAAAATAAAAATAATAAATAAAGAATTCCTTATTAATGGTTATTTATAATTGTTGGATTAACTATTGCCCTAATGCAGTCTCCATATTGGTTTCTATATATACTCAAATGGGCCTTCATTTGGGGCCCAGTACATTTTGCTGATGTTTTTCCATTACTTACAATAATACAAATTTAGAAGGTGGACATAGCACTGCTTAATAAGAAAAATACAGGCAGGGGCTATTATAGTCCACTTTGATCTGACTTTACTGTTAATATTCATAGGGTTGCAGCAGGGGTTAATATTGCTCCCATATTTTTGGCCATCTATGTACAATTTTGGGTGCTTAACACTGCATATTATGCCCTTTTTGAAATACAGGTTCATCAGCTATTAGTAATACAAGAGCCATTATACTCTGTTTGAACCTTTTGGATTTGTTCTAATTGTGGACATATATGGCTTTGGCAGGGGTTAATATTGCTCTCACTATTTCATATATATACGTATACAATTTTGGGGGCTTAACACTGCTAATAAAGGCCTATGTGGGATAATAACTATATATTATATCCCTATGGTCCAGAATAATATGTCTTATTATTAATTTGGTTGCTATTGAACTAACTAAGGGCAATATTTTATACCAACAACATTTTATATTTAAATATTATTTGGATATATTGACCAACAATGGATCTTCCAGTTTACTCAAAGGGCTCTATTTGGATAGGGATGACTTAGCCATTTTTGGCATAAACAGTACACCAAATACTTCTGATTGGACTGTACACTCCAACACTTGTGAAATAGAATTTCACAAACTTAATAAGAGCACGAAGGCCCTATGGGCCAACATTTGGCATGCCAAGCTGTTTAAGGCATACATCACCAAGGATATTTCCCCTAGAGGCTTGAGGGTGCGTATTCAACCATTAGTGACAGAAGCTGACCCTACCCTCATACAGCATTGGGCAGAAGTGCAACATAAGGCATCTATGGATCTTGTTGCGGCACTAGCTTCATATTAAGGCAGGACCATTGATAGGAACATTTCTGAAATTACAACCATATGTAATGATATTACCCAATTTGAAAGTGATGAAGGATATAATCAATGTTTGAGGAAATTGAACCAGGACCTTTTAGTATTGGAACAACTAAAGGAGAAAAAGACCAGGACGTTCCACAGAGATGTCTCAGATCATGAGGCAGGTCACTCATATGCAAATAGCAAACATTTTAGATTTGTACCCTCCAACAGGAATGTGAGCAAAAGAAAGAGGCTCTCGCTCTATACTCAAATAATCTACTGCCTCCAGTGGTGAGGGATCAGGGGAAGAATCTGTCCTATGCACAGAATGTTACAGACTCACCTACAGCCAAAAAAAGTAACATG
>NC_056735.1:100904045-101022238 GCF_019279795.1 Protopterus annectens
GATTTTATGAGTGATCGTAGTTTTTTACTAGTATTGATCAGAGATGCCTTCCCATTTAGGGATTTTGCTCTGTCATGTAGTAGCTTTCTCCTCTTGTTGTAGAGTTTGTTTATGGCTGGAGTCCACCAGACCGGGTGCCTGCCTTTGGTGGAAAGGGTCTTGATTTTATTAGGGATTGCTTGATCCATACATTCCTGGAGGTGCTCGTAGAAGGCATTTGTAAGGGTTTCAGCAGCGTTGGTTGTGGTTTCCACTGGCTCAGGGGCCTTGAAGGATACCACTCCAGTTTTAAGAAGTGTGAAGTTTGCTTTTGAGAAGTTCTTCACTGTGGTCTTTTTGCTGGGGTGGGGGCGGGATGTGGATCTCCAGTGAGATTAATTTATGGTCTGATCTCACCAATGAGGGATATACTTCCGGTGTGGAGCATTTTGTCCCCATGTTTGTGATGATCAGGTCTAGTATATTTTCTCCTCTTGTGGGAATGGTGACTAGCTGTTCCATAGCATTTGAGTTTATGAACTCAAGGAACCTTTGGGCTAGGGTGTTGGGGCTTGAGTAATGTTCCCAGTCTATGTTTGGGTAGTTGAAGTCACCCAATATGATGGTGTTTGGAGAGACATTTATACTCTCCAGTGTCTTCAGGAAGGCTGTGTGGGTTTCCTGAGTTTGAGAAGGTGGTCTGTAGCATGTTACAAACTGTAGGGCAGTTTTACCTATGGTTAATTGCACCTGGATGGTCTCCGATGCTTCGTGCGTTGCCACTAACCTGGAGGTGTGGGTATCCTTTATGAATATGGATACTCCCCCTCCTTTTGTGGTTCGGTCCGGATTTTGGGGCTGGAACGCATGATATGAGGTATAACCTGATAGTGCTGGGGTGCTCTCAGGAGCCTTGAACCAGGTTTCAGTCACAGCACAAACATCGATGTTCTCCATACTGAGGAGGGCTTCGAGGGCGTGCATCTTGAGGTTTAGACTTCTGGCATTGAGCAGTATTACCCTTAGTTTTTCTCCATTTTTGTTTTCTAGGGCGGTAGGTTTATCATTTGAGCCTTGCCTAAAAAAGGCACTATGGGGGTGGCAAGAGCCTTTGCCGATATCCGGAAACCCAGGGGTGACAGGTGCAAGCCATCCCTTACAAAGCAGCGTGGCTTGTCAAGCATGTCATCCCAGGCAGACAGACATTGATCCCTTAGAATGACACCAGTAATTAAGCCAATTATTAAAGCTGATCATTTTGTCTCTGTATTGTGGCATCATTCTTGGTGAGGGTAGGATACTGCTCAGGGTCAGGGTCATACCGGCCTGGGCTACATAATCTGAGAGCTCCTCTATGTCTCTTTTCATGTAGTCCAGGGAGGTACGTCTCAAGTTGTTCACACCGGCATGTACAATGACTGAGTCATACTTGTACTTGCTGTGGAGTGACCTGAGTGCTTGTGTTATGTGGCGGATTCTAGCGCCTGACAGGCAGCTAACTATGATCTTTTCCTTGTTCAGTCTGGTGAGTGGGACGTCAGTGTGTCTGACTATGGAGTCACCTATAACAAGTGTGTCTGACATTGTGTTTGGCCTTAAGGGCTGTGACTGTTTAGCACACTGACTTTGAGAACTATGTGTTGCATGTCTTATGTCTTGAGGTGGCAGTTGCTTGGGTGTCTGCTTTGGAGGCCTCTGTAGTTTTGGTAGATTTTTGATCAGTGCCTCCGAGTATGTCTTTGTGTGTTTATGTGTTTATTTTGCAGTTGTGATAGTTCTATGTGAAACTGGGTTTGTGGTGTGCGTGGTTTCCTTCTCCTCCTGTCTGGTCTTGCCAGTCCTGAGTTGAGAGAGCTCAGCCTCCAGTTTGGCTATATAGTTGCATCTCTCACATGTATTTGTGTTTTGTGGGAGAAGGAGTGGGTTGTCTGTGTACATGAGGCAATTGTAACATTGCCTCAAGATGCCCAGATTCACCAGCTGAACAGGAGAGGACGCTAGCAACTGACCCTTCGACATGCTAGAAAAAGTGAAAAAGTTTGCTGTGTAACTGAGTCAGAAGGGATCTATAGGGAAATGGGTACTCAAGGGGATTCTAGGCTAATGTAGTACTTTGTTTAGTATACAAGTACTTTACCTATATAAAAATGCTTTAGGAGCAAGTGCTGAGCTATTGAGATAGAGAATAGACTGTTTAGATTGCAAGTAGAGAAGTTCTAAGGGAAAAATTGAAGAGCAGACTTTACGGAGCCAGAAATAGTTTAACCTTGTTTAACCGGGCTGCCCGATGGTGCTCTATGGGCAACTCTGCTAAATCACGCAAAGCGCTAAAGCGGGCTTTATAGCATGGGGTTGAAAAGACCTAGGAATTGACCCAAAATGGCCAATAGACTACAAGTTTCTGGCTGGAACCACTGCTCTAGGGACAAATAGGCTGCTCAGTGCTCCCCACTCCCACTGGTGAACAAAGAAGCTTCCCTTTATCCAAATAAGGATATGGAATAGCACAGGAACCAAGCCAAAGCCCAGAGATCAGCAAACTCTGAAGACTGGACTATTCTAGTTCAGTAAGGCGGGAAAACAAGATTTTTTTTTTTTTTGCAGAAAACAGAGGAAAAACAGACAGTAAATGCTATAAATGCTTTTAAACGGCTAGCGCACTTGAGTGTGTTAGCCTACAGGTAAAATTAAGCAACAAATAACTTTTTAATAGTGCAAAACAGTTAATCAACACAAAAACAGTTTAAATAGAATGCAGAGCTGTATTAACAGGCGAAAATGCAGTCGCTAAGCAGTAAATAATCAAAAGCCAGAAAAAATACTTAAATCAGGAAAAAGTCACTCTTTTGCTCTCTGCTGCTTGTAGAACTCTGCAGGACACCACGAGGAGCTGTGCTGAGTTGAATACAAGCGAAAAAGCACGCTAATGCGGGCTTTATTACAGGGGGCTGAAAAGAGCTAGGAATTGACCCAAAATGGCCAATAGACTACAAGTTTCTGGCTGGAACCACTCCTCTAGGGACAAACAGGCCGCTCAGTGCTCCCCACTCCCACTGGTGAACAAAGACGCTTCCTTTTATCCAAATAAGGATATGGAATAGCACAGGAACCAAGACAAAGCCCAGAGGTCAGCAAACTCTGAAGACTGGACTATTCTAGTTCAGTAAGGCGGGAAAACAAGATTTTTTTTTTTTTTTGCAGAAAACAGAAGAAAAACAGACAGTAAATGCTATAAATGCTTTTAAACGGCTAGCGCACTTGAGTGTGTTAGCCTACAAGTAAAATTAAGCAACAACTAACTTTTTAAAAGTGCAAAACAGTTAATCAACACAAAAACAGTTTAAATAGAATGCAGAGCTGTATAAACAGGCTAAAATGCAGTCGCTAAGCAGTAAATAATCAAAAAGCCAGAAAAAAATACTTAAATCAGTTATAGCAAATACAGTAATAACAAATGCTCTGAAATATACTGTATATTTCCAAAATGTTTGAGAAGGACAGTCAGAACACAAGAAGGTTCAGGCGATAGAGAAAAAAAAAAGTTTTGTTTTACTTTTTGAAAGGGAAAAAGGAGGAACAGAAGGCCTTATCAAATGTTCTCTCTGTATTAAGCAGAATGAGCTAATGACACTAGACTGGGAGGTGTGTCACAGTAGGGGCGGGCAACTGCAAAGCCACAATAGCCTACAAGACAGCAAGCACTACAGAGACAAATGAAAGTTTTTAAACAGATAAAGATTTGTGAAGATACTGAATAGACAAAGTGCTTTATATATATTAAATTGTAAAAACAGTAATCTGTAAAAATAATCAAAAAAATCAAGATGATACTTATATTTTGTAGCTCAGTTGCAGTCACAACTTCTCTAGTCTGCACTGTGTGCAAAAGACAGAAACTTTTTTTTTTTTTTACAAGAACACAAAAGAACCAGCCCCCACTAGCCAAGAGATAATTATACAGAGGAGATGTTTCAGTTTACACAATAGCCTACAAGACAGCAAGCACTAGAGACAAATGAAAGTTTTTAAACAGATAAGGATTTGTGAAGATACTGAATAGACAAAGTGCTTTATATATATTAAATTGTAAAAACAGTAATCTGTAAAAATAATCAAAAAAAATCAAGATGATACTTATATTTTGTAGCTATATCCATACACATATACATATGCATATACAGTATATATATACTTACCCCAGGATTCAAGAAACGCCATGGAAGAATAGCAGTATTCTTGCACGGACTGTTTGTGCCTGTGTAGTATAGCAGCAGACCTTGCATATACATGAAGGCACACTGCTGTTTAATCTACACAGATAGAAGCCATGAACAAGTGCTGCAGGGGGCATGTCCAAGCAGTGCATGGACACTAAACATGCCTGTTGCACTCAGAAAGTGCAGTCCAGCACATTCTAAGCCTTCCTTTAATATTATGCCAGTATTTCAGTGTCCGCAGACGCTGAAATGAAAAAAGATCATTTCAGTGCCCACGGACACTGAAATAGAAATTGGCAACAAGAAAGAAATGCAGGGGGTGTGTGACAGGTTGGGTTTATATCATAACATCGAAGTAGTAAAACATCGAATGTTATAATATCGAACCCAAAATAGCGAACGCTGAAAATAGCGAAGCTGCAGAACATCAAATTCTTTCCTAGGGAAAGAATTTGGTGGGCTGTTTCTGCCGCTTCGCTCCTTTCTCCACTGTGGTGCAATGGTTACAGACCGGGTTAAGGGAAGTGTGCGAATGGACCAGGTTAAGGTGAGTGTGGGAATGGGATAGTTAGGGACCTTAGGGTTAGGGAGCGGGTAAGATGCATGCGCGATAGGGAACTTAGGGTTAGGGAGCAGGTAAGGTGAGTGTGTGATAGTTAGGGACCTTAGGGTTATGGAGTGGTTAAGGTGAGTGTGCGATAGTTACGAAAATTAGGGTTAGGGTTTGGGTTAAGGTAAGTGGATAGATAGTAGTGTATGCATGGTTTAGTCTAGGGTTAGAAGTACGATTTTAAGTGTATATGTGTGGATTACTTTTTTTTGGTGTGCTTGTGTTGTGCGTGTGTTTCTCAGTATGGTGTTCAATATTTTGGGATTTTGATTATATGATATACACTCGGCAGGTTCTTTGACACACCACCTGCATTGCTAAAGTGCCGTACAACACTTTTGCAACCTGCTAAAGCAGGAAATGTGTGCAAATGCACACATAATGGGGGACAAATCCCCCAAAAGTGAAAAACACAAATATAGCCCCACAAACATAGAAAGATGATGGAGAACAAGTCATTCATTAGCATGAATTATGTAAGGGTAGAAGTCTGAAAGCAAATGTACGCCAATATTTCTTACAGCAGTGCATGTTAACAAAGGCACAAATGATGGGGGGAATAAATATTACATTACGGACACACCTGAAAAATTGCCCTCGCACACTTAGAAAGTTGATAGATAAGAGGATATGTATTAGCAGGAGTGCCTGAAAGATAGAAGCCTGAAAGCCAAATGAAATGCCAGTATTTCATGATTGCAGTCCCAATTAGTTGTCAGAACACCACAATACACACCCATATAACATAATAATATAATAATAATATATACTTTTTTTACTAGCCTAAGGAATGTTTATGTGTAGCCATAACCCAGAATGATACCACAGTACAAGCAGAAAATGAATGATTTCAACAATTGGCTAAGTTTTTGGTGCCATTCTAAGGGGATCCAGTATCTGTCTGCCTGGAATGACATGATTGACAGACCTCGATGCTTTGGCAGAGATGGCCTGCATCTCTCATCCTGGGCTTCCAGATACGTGCCAAGGAACTTGCCACCCCTATAGTGCCTTTTTTAGGCAGTGTTCCAAAGATCAAATTATCACCATAACAGCTACAAACAAATGCAATTTGAGGGTCATGCTGCTCAATGCTAGAAGTATAATTCTCAAAATGCACTCACTAGAAGTACTCCTTAAAATGGAGAACATTGACTTTTGTGCTGTAACAGAGACCTGGTTCAAGGCAGCAGAAAGCAGCCCTGCACTACCAGGCTACAACTCTTTCCACACCTTTTGGCCCCAGAACTTGGACCGAAGCTCCAAAGGTGGTGGTGTTTCCATATTCATAAAGGGCATGCACAGCTTCAGACTGGTAGCCCAACATAATGCATCTGAGATACTTCTGGTGCAGCTAACAATAGGTAAGACAGTAATTCAGGTTGTAGCCTATTATTGATCCCCAACCATGTCCCAAGATTCATACTCCACATTCCTAAGCACCCTGGAGAATATTAGGGTCCAACTAACACTCTCATACTGGGCGACTTCAACTACCCCTCTATTAAGTGGAGAAACTACTCATGTACCAATACACTTGCCCAACACTTTCTGGAATTCATTAATTCCAATCCCCTGGACCAGCTCGTTCTTACCCCCACTAGAGGTAGCAACATCCTTGACCCGGTCATTACTAACATGGGCAACCGTTGCTCTACACCAATAGTCAACTCCTCCCTGGTTAGATCCAATTAAAGTTAATCACCTTGGAAATCCACACCCCTCCCATCCCCCAACAAAGTTCTCCAAAGCTAACTTTGGTCTCCTAAAAACAAAGGTGGCTAAATTCATGGCACCCATGCAAATGGAGAATAGTTGCATGACCGCCAAATCATACACCAGTACACTGTACGAACATATTCAAAAATCCATGGAACTCGCCATACCCAATAAAACTAGGATGCTCTCCTCAAAAAAGGAAGCCAATCTGGTGGTTCCCTGCCATAAACAAACTCAACAACAGAAGGAGGAGGAAACAGATGCAGAATAAGGTAAAGTCCCAAGACTGGAAAAAAACCCTTATCAGCCTCAACAAAAGGTTGAGATCCCTCATCAAATCCTCTAAAGTTAGCTATGAAAACAGAATTGCAGCAGATAATAAAAGCCAACCACAAGGCCTTCTATTGTTATGTAAAGACTATCAACTGCAATAACCAGATTTGCTCTGAGATACTGCAAATTGTACCTCCTATACTGAGCCAACAGATATTGCAAGTAAACTGGCGGACAGATTCAGTGCCAACTTTACCCCTTCCCAAAGGACATGTCACAATACCAGTAGATTGCCAGGCACCCAGTATTACTGTTGCACAGGTTAAAACAGCACTGTCCAAGACCAAGAATACAGCTTCTATGGGGCCTGATAATATCCCTGACTGTGTTCTACATGAACTACAGAGTGAACTGATGCCTCACCTGTGTGCCCTGTTCAATCACACCCTCACCTCCTGCTTTGTCCCTAACAAATGGTGCACTGCTACAAGTCATCCCTCTCCACAAAGGAGGAGTGACTACAGACCCTGGGAACTATCGCCCCATTAGCCTGATGAGTCTGATATGCAAATCTATGGAATGCATCATCATGAACCTAATAAACAAGGATATAGGGAATCTCCAAACTCTGGATCCCACACAATTTGGTTTTGTGAAGGGTAGATCATGACTGCTCAACTTGGTCAACTTCTTTGATTCAGTCACCAGAGCTGTGGATGAAGGCAAGGTGGTACATACAACCTACCTTTATCTGGTCAAGGCCTTTGATAGCATTCCCCACTCAGGAATACTGGCAAAACTCACTTAGCTAGGCATAAATCTCTATATCATTAGGTGGGTTTCAAACTGGCTCACATGTGGGACCCACAGTGTGAAAGTAGCTGACTCCAAGTCAGAGTGCCAACCAGTCACGAGTGGAGTCCCACAGGGTTCATTCCTAGGTCCTCTCCTGTTTGATATCTACTTCTTTGAAGTCCAGGCCAACACTAAGGAACTCGGGTGACAAAGTTCACAGACAATTGCAAGTTGGGAGCTATTATTAACTCCACAAGTGATGCTGACACCCTACAGAAAAGCCTTGAGACCAATGACTGGTGTCAGAACCATGGCCTCAAGCTCAATGCCAAAAATATGTGTCATCATCCCCTTTGGGAAAAACCCGGTTCCCATTCATTACACATCGATGGTAGTCCACTGAACACAGAAGGCATTATAAGAGATCTGGGAACATAGGTTGACAGCAACCTCTCTTTTGACCACCACATTGCCACTGTGGTCAGAAAGTCCTTCTATGTGGCATATCTCATTACTGAGGGTTTTGCATCCAGGAAGAAAGAGGTCTTTGTCTCCTTCTGCAATTCCCTCATTAGGCGAATCATTAAGTACAATGCCCAATTTGGCAGTTATATCACTAAATACCTACGACAACTATAGAGGCTGCAGAAGTACCTCACAAAGAGGATCCTAGGCCTTAAACATTTGTCCTATATGGACAGACTCAGAAAACTCCAGCTATTCTCTATCTCATATCACCTACTTAGAGGTGATCTCTGCTTGACTTACAAAGCCATGTTTGGCCCAGCACTGTTAGAAATGCTACAAAAAAATCCCAATCCCTCTCTACCACATGCTCCAGATACCTCAACCTCATTACCACAATGAACAGAACATGCTGGAGGGACAGGTTCATAACCTAGCGACTGCCCATGCTATAGAATAGACTTCCTATACATGTCAAGAAGAGCACCTCATTGGCCCTCTTCAAAAGAAATATATGAGTGGATGGGAAATAAAAAATTCACCCCAGGGATCACTCCACTGGCTTTACTCGACAGAGGCACTGGGAACTAAGGTCGGGTGGCACAATGCTAGGGTAATCCTATGGGCTAGGCTTGTAAAGTCTCCATGGCCATTAGCTTAGCACACATTTCTGAACATATGAACCTGTGTATGTAGATATATATATATATATATATATATATATATATATATATATATATATATATATAATGTGTGTGTGTGTGTGTGTATAACATGCAGTGCAGTAATACCTCAGAACCATCCCTCTCAACCTGTTAGTGCAAGAAACCTGTACAAATGCTGTAAAAGGGGTAATGGGCCACATATATGGACATATTTCAAATATTGCTGTTACAAATTATGACATTTGCAACAGCAACAGGGTGCTTTTAAGCAGACAATTACTGAAGGATATGAGAATGAAAACTGAAATGTTATGTCATTATTTACTAACACAAAGCCTTGGATCATCACCATGATATACCAGACAAATACAAATAAATTATGAACTGAACAAAAGTATGGGCCAAACATCTGGACATTCTGTGAAAATCCTGGCACTGGAGAGGTATGCTCAGAACCCCTTAGTGCAATGAATTTGGACTAAGCCTGACAAAGTGGGTGGATAAAGACCTGAAAACAGGGACATATCCAAAATACGTGAGTAGATAAGCTGACAAAGTTATATAGTAGCACTGTCTGTTCTAACATATATTGACTGAAATATCACAATTCCAGGACTCACTTGCTTCTCATTAGTTAGTGACATCAATCCTCACATCATCCCACTGATGTGTCAGGAATACACAACAGTTATGGGGACCAGACCAAAGATATTAGCCAGAAAACTGGACATCCTATAAATATGTAAAAATAACACAACATTAGGGAAACTATGCTGAGCTACCAAGCCATGTCCAATCTACAATCATACTATCATAACACTACCTAAGTCCAGCTCTCACACTGTACACATGCATTAGCAAATGTAACTGGCACTACAGGGATGTAACACTAGTGGTAAACAGACACTGGTGTGAAAGTGCATACCCCCAACCAATTGCACCGCAGTCACAGCGACATACCAGTAAGCTAAGTGAGCACTACAGTATAATGACTGTGTGAGCAACAATATCCCATTCGCCACTCACACATTGCCTCTACATATACTGCCCCAAGTGACAGTGTAGTGGGAGTCTTGAGGTGTTACGGGACATGTCACGGTTTGCATATACAAACACATACAAGCGATAGGGAACCAGAAACTGGAACAGCATGCACAGTCAGATAATAAGGGCCCATGACACTCACATGTACTCCCTCCCTACACAGCCCAAGTAACATGTACACACTACACTGCTACACAATCCTGACAGCCTTTTAACAATGGGTAGGCATACACAGACATCTCAAATGTACAGTTTCCCACAAAATGTATAGGCACAGGACTCATATCTATGACCACTTCCTTGTTACATGTCTGGGGATCTATGACATCATTGGGATTTTAGCAGGAATGAATGCATTAAATAATGATACTACATACTTCTGAACCTCTTAGTGCATGACATCTGGACAAAGCCTGACATAATTGGAGGACAAAGGCCCAAACATGGGGTATATTGGACATATTGCTGTTATAAATGTAGACAGTTTCTGGCTTTGTTGTAACATATTTTTTTCTGAGGGACATGAAGTCAATAACACCAATTGATTTTAGCATTTACTGACTGCATTCCCCAGAGTATCATACTGATTAGCTAAGGACAACAACTGTCTGGGGAACAGACCAAACATATGAGCCACGCATCTGGACAGTGTAGAGGTATGACTGCAGTGATGTAATAGAATGGCAATCCCCTGAAAGCTGCCAAACATGTCACACAACACCTTATGAAGCACAGTAAGACCAACATGACACTCCCCCACATTTATATATATATATATATATATATATATGTATGTGTGTGTGTGTGTGTGTGTGTGTGTGTATGTATACATATTGATCTACTGTCTTTTATCAAATTTACGTTTCAGTGAAACATAAATCTGCGAATGCATTTACACGAAAGTGCATTTCAATGAAAATGCACTTTCATGTAAATCGATGAAAAAAACACAAACACTTTTATGCAGGGGGCAAGCCACCCTGCACCCCCCCCATGTGGGGGGATGTGCCCCCAACACACTCCTACTTTAATATTCCCACTCCGAGATCACACTACAGTGGGGAAAAGGGAATGTACGATCACAACAACAGTCCTCTTAGTTGTACATCAACAACTAAGTTAACATGCAAATCACATGTTTTTATTTATTTAACTAATTTATTTTTTCTTTTACCTACTCATTTACGTGAAAGTGCGTTTTCGATAAAACGCACTTTCGTGTAAATGTACTCATGAATTTCACGTTTCTGTGAAACGGAAATTCACCAAAATCAAGTAGATCCATATATATATATATATATATATATATATATATATATACACACACACACACACACACACACACACACACACATATTCATGTACATATACATATACATACACATACATATTTACATATCCATACACATATACATATGCATATACAGTATATATACTTACCCCAGGATTCAAGAAACGCCATGGAAGAATAGCAGTATTCTTGCACGGACTGTTTGTGCCTGTGTAGTATAGCAGCAGACCTTGCATATACATGAAGGCACACTGCTGTTTAATCTACACAGATAGAAGCCATGAACAAGTGCTGCAGGGGGCATGTCCAAGCAGTGCATGGACACTAAACATGCCCACTGCACTCAGAAAGTGCAGTCCAGCACATTCTAAGCCAAACTGGGATAATATTAGAGCTTTCCTCTAATATTATGCCAGTATTTTAGTGCCCGCAGACGCTGAAATGAAAAAATGATCATTTCAGTGTCCACGGACACTGAAATAGAAATTGGCAACAAGAAAGAAATGCAGGGGGTTTGTGGCAAGTTGGGTTTATATCATAACATCGAAGTAGTAAAACACTGAATGTTATAATATCGAACCTAAAACAGCAAACGCTGAAAATAGTGAAGCTGCAGAACATCAAATTCTTTCCTAGGGAAAGAATTTGGTGGGCTGTTTCTGCCACTTCACTATTTTCTCCACTGTGGTGCGATGGTTACGGACCAGGTTAAGGGAAGTGTGCGAATGGACTGGGTTAAGGTGAGTGTGGGAATGGGATAGTTAGGGACCTTAGGGTTAGGGAGCGAGTAAGGTGAGTGTGCGATAGTTAGGGATCTTAGGGTTAGGGAGCGGGTAAGATGAGTGCGGGATAGGGAGCTTAGGGTTAGGGAGCAGGTAAGGTGACTGTGTGATAGTTAGGGACCTTAGGGTTATGGAGCAGGTAAGGTGAGTATGCGATAGTTACGGACCTTAGGGTTAGGGAGCAGGTAAGGTGAGTGCGTGATAGTTATGGACATTAGGGTTAGGGTTTGGGTTAAGTTAAGTGGATAGATAGTAGTGTATGTACGGTTTAGTCTAGGGTTAGAAGTACGATTTTAAGTGTATATGTGTGGATTATTTTTTTTGGTGTGCTTGTGTTGTGTGTGTGTGTTTCTCAGTATGGTGTTCAATATTTTGGGATTTTGATTAAGTGATATACACCTGACAGGTTCTGTGACACACCCCCTGCATTGCTAAACTGCCGTACAACACTTTTGCAACCTGCTAAAGCAGGAAATGTGTGCAATTGCACACATAATGGGGGTTAAATCCCCCAATAGTGAAAAACAAAAATATAGCCCCACAAACATAGAAAGATGATGGGGAACAGGTCATTCATTAGCATGAATTATGTAAGGATAGAAGTCTGAAAGCAAATGTACGCCAATATTTCTTACAGCAGTGCATGTTAACAAAGGCATAAATGATGGGGGGGATAAATATTACATTACGGACACACCTGAAAAATTGCCCTCGCACACTTAGAAAGTTGATAGATAAGGGGATATGTATTAGCAGGAGTGCCTGAAAGATAGAAGCCTGAAAGCCAAATGAAATGCCAGTATTTCATGTTTGCAGTACCAATTAGTTGTCAGAACACCACAATACACACCCATATAACATAATAATATAATAATAATATATACTTTTTTTACTAGCCAAAGGAATGTTTATGTGTAACCATAACCCATAATGATACCACAGCACAAGCAGAAAATGAATGATTTCAACAATTGGCTAAGTTTCTGGTGTCATTCTAAGGGGATCCAGTATCTGTCTGCCTGGAATGACATGATTGACAGACCTCAATTCTTTGTCAGAGATGGCCTGCATCTGTCACCCTGGGCTTCCGGATATGGGCCAAGGCTCTTGCCACCCCTATACTGCCTTTTTTAGGCAGTGTTCCAAAGACTAAATTACCACCATAACAGCTACAAACAAATGCAATTTGAGGGTCATGCTGCTCAATGCTAGAAGTATAAATCTCAAAATGCACTCACTAGAAGTACTCCTTAAAATGGAGAACATTGACTTTTGTGCTGTAACAGAGACCTGGTTCATAGCAGCAGAAAGCACTCCTGCACCACCAGGCTACAACTCTTTCCACACCTTCGGGCCCCAGAACTTGGACCGAAGCTCCAAAGGTGGTGGTGTTTCCATATTCATAAAGGACGTGCACAGCTCCAGACTGTTAGCCCAACATAATGCATCTGAGATACTTCAGGTGCAGCTAACAATGGGTAAGACAGTGATTCAGGTCGTAGCCTATTATTGGTCCCCAACCATGTCCCAAGATTCGCACTCCACATTCCTAAGCACCCTGGAGAATATTACAGTCCAACTAACACTCTCATACTGGACAAATTCAACTACCCCTCCATTAAGTGCAGAAACTACTCATGTACCAATACACTTGCCCAACACTTTCTGGAATTCATTAATTCCAATCCCCTGGACCAGCTTACCCCTACTATAGGTAGCAACATCCTTGACCTGGTCATTACTAACATGGGCGACTGTTGCTCTACACCAATAGTCAACTCCTCCCTGGTTAGATCCAATCACATGCTAATCACCTTGGAAATCCACATCCCTCCCACCCCCCAACAAAGTTAACCACCATGAAAAACTTCTCCAAAGCTAACTTTGGGCTCCTAAAAACAAATGTGGCTAAATTCATGGCACCCATTTAAATGGACAATAGTTGCATGACCACCAAATCATACACCAATACACTATACGAACACGTACACAAATTCATGGATCGCGCCATACCCAGTAGAACTAAGATGCTCTCCTCAAAAAAGGAAGCCAATCTGGTGGTTCCCTGCCATAAACAAACTCTACAACAGAAGGAGGAAACAGATGCAGAATAAGGTGAAGTCCCAAGACTGGAAAAAAAACCCTTATCAGCCTCAACAAAAGGTTGAGATCCCTCATCAAATCCTCTAAAGTTAGCTATGAAAACAGAATTGCAGCAGATAATAAAGACAACCACAAGGCCTTCTATAGTTATATAAAGAATCTCAACTGCAATAACCAGATTTGCTCTGAGCTACTGCAAATGGTACCTCCTATACTGAGCCAACAGATATTGCAAATAGACTGGCGGACAGATTCAGTGCCAACTTTACCCCTCTCCCCCCAAAGGACCTGTCACAGTACCAGTAGATTGCCAGGCACCCAGTATTACTGTTGCACAGGTTAAAGCAGCACTGTCCAAGGCCAAGAATATAGCTTCTATGGGGCCTGACAATATCTCTGATTGTGTTCTACATGAACTACAGACTGAACTAATGCCTCACCTGTGTGCCCTGTTCAATCACACCCTCACCTCATGCTCTGTCCCTACCAAATGGTGCACTGCTACAGTCATCCCACTTCACAAAGGAGGAGTGACTACAGACCCTGGGAACTATCGCCCCATTAGTCTGATGAGTCTGATATGCAAATCTATGGAATGCATCATCATGGACCTAATAAACAAGGATATAGGGAATCTCCAAACTCTGGATCCCACACAATTTGGTTTTGTGAAGGGTAGATCATGACTGCTCAACTTGGTCAACTTCTTTGATTCAGTCACCAGAGCTGTGGATGAAGGCAAGGTGGTTCATACAGCCTACCTTTATCTGGTCAAGGCCTTTGATACCATTCCCCACTCAGGAATCCTAGAAAAACACACTTAGCTAGGCATCAATCTCTATATCATTAGGTGGGTTTCAAACTGGCTCACATGTGGAACCCACAGTGTGAAAGTAGCTGATTCCAAGTCAGAGTGCCGACCAGTCATGAGTGGAGTCCCACAGGGTTCATTCCTGGGTCCTCTCCTGTTTGGTATCTACTTCTCTGAAGTCCAGGCCAACACTAAGGGACTTGGGTGACAAAGGTCACAGACAATTGCAAGTTGGGAGCTATTATTAACTCCACAAGTGATGCTGACATCCTACAGAAAAGCCTTGAGACCAATAACTGGTGTCAGAACCATGGCCTTAAGCTCAATGCCAAAAATATGTGTCGTCATCCCCTTTGGGAAAAACCCAGTTCCCATTCATTACCACATCGATGGTAGTCCGCTGAAGACAGAAGGCATTATAACAGATCTGGGAACATAGGTTGACAGCACCCTCTCTTTTGACCACCACATTGCCACTGAAGTCAGAAAGTCCTTCTATGTGGCATATCTCATTACTGAGGGTTTTGCATCCAGGAAGAAATAGGTCTTTGTCTTCTTCTACAATTCCCTCATTAGACGAATCATTAAGTACAATGCCCAGTTTGGCAGTTACCTCACTAAATACCTGCAACAACTGTAGAGGCTGCAGAAGTACCTCACAAAGAGGATCCTAGGCCTTAAACATTTGTCCTATATGGGCAGACTCAGAAAACTCCAGCTATACCCTCTTTCATATCACCTACTTAGAGGTGATCTCTGCTTGACTTACAAAGCCATGCTTGACCCAGCATTGTTAGAAATGCTACATCTAAAGAAATCTCAATCCCTCTCTACCACATGCTCCAGATACCTCACCCTCATTACCACAATGAACAGAACATGCTGGAGGGACAGGATCATAACCCAGAGACTGCCCATGCTATAGAATAGACTTCCCATACATGTCAAGCAGAGCACCTCATTGGCCCTCTTCAAGAGAAATCTTGATGAGCAGATGGAAAATAAAAAATTCACCCCAGGGATCACTCCACTGGCTTTACTCGACAGAGGCACTGGGAACTAAGGTTGGGTGGCACAATGCTAGGGTAATCCTATGGGCTAGGCTTGTAAAGTCTCCATGACCATTAGCTCAGCACACATTTATGAACCTGTGTATATATATATATATATATATATATATATATATGTATATATATATATATATATATATATATATATATATATATATATACACATATATATATATATATATATATATATATATATATATATAAAATGTGTGTGTGTGTGTGTATAACAAGCAGTGCAGTTATACCTCAGAACCATCACTCTCAACCTATTAGTGCAAGAAACTGTACAAAGGCTGTAAAAGGGGTAGTGGGCCACATATAGGGACATATTTCAAATATTGCTGTTACAAATGATGACATTTGCAACAGCAACAGTGTGCTTTTCAGCAGAAAATTACTGAAGGATATGAGAATGAAAACTGAAATGTTATGTCATTATTTACTAACACAAAGCCTTGGATCATCACCATGATATACCAGACAAACACAAATAAATTATGAACTGAACAAAAGTATGAGCCAAACATCTGGACATTCTGTGAAAATCATGGCACTGGAGAGGTATGCTCAGAACCCCTTAGTGCAATGAATTTGGACTAAGCCTGACAAAGTGGGTGGATAAAGACCTGAAAACAGGGACATATCCAAAATACGTGAGTAGATAAGCTGACAAAGTTATATAGTAGCACTGTCTGTTCTAACATATATTGACTGAAATATCACAATTCCAGGACTCACTTGCTTCTCATTAGTTAGTGACATCAATCCTCACATCATCCCACTGATGTGTCAGGAATACACAACAGTTATGGGGACCAGACCAAAGATATTAGCCAGAAAACTGGATATCCTATAAATATGTAGAAATAACACATTAGGGAAACTATGCTGAGCTACCGAGCCATGTCCAATCTACAATCAGACTATCATAACATTACCTAAGTCCAGCTCTCACACTGTACACATTCATTAGCAAATGTAACAGACACTACAGGGATGTAACACTAGTGGAAAACAGACACTGGTGTGAAAGTGCATACCCCCAACCAATTGCACTTCAGTCACAGCGACATACCAGTAAGCTAAGTCAGCACTACAGTATAATGACTGTGTGAGCAACAATATCCCATTTGCCACTCACACATTGCCTCTACATATACTGCCCCAAGTGACAGTGTAGTGGGAGTCTTGAGGTGTAACGGGACATGTCACGGTTTGCATATACAAACACATACAAGCGATATGGAACCAGAAACTGGAGCAGCATGCACAGTCAGATAATAAGGGCCCATGACACTCACATGTACTCCCTCCCTACACAGCCCAAGTAACATGTACACACTACACTGCTACACAATCCTGCCAGTCTTTTAACAATGGGCAGGCAGACACAGACCTCTCAAATGTACAGTTTCCCACAAAATGTATAGGCACAGGACTCATATCTATGACCACTTCCTTGTTACATGTCTGGGGATCTATGACATCATTGGGATGGTACCAGGAATGAATGCATTAAATAATGATACTACATACTTCTGAACCTCTTAGTGCATGACATATGGACACAACCTGACATAATTGGGGGACAAAGGCCCAAACATGGGGTATATTGGACATACTGCTGTTATAAATGTAGACAGTTGATGGCTTTGTTGTAACATATTTTTTCTGAGGGACATGAAGTCTGTAACACCAATTGATTTTAGTACTGACTGCATTCTCCAGAGTATCGTACTGATTAGCTAAGGACAACAACTGTCTAGGGAACAGACCAAACATATGAGCCACGCATCTGGACAGTGTCTAGGCATCTGGACAGTGTAGAGGTATGACCGCAGTGATGTAATAGAATGGCAATCCCCTGAAAGCTGCCAAACATGTCACCTAACACCGCATGAAGCACAGTAAGACCAACATGACACTCCCCCACATTGCCTGTGGGCAATTACCCATGTATATTCAAATATTGCATGCACTACACGGATGGAAAAGTAGAGAGTGGTGCAAAAATGTCCACCCAATAATATTTGCACCACAGTCACAACATATCAGTACACAAAATGAACTCGAGTAGAGTGACTGTCTGAACAAACATATCCTGATTGCCAGTCACACACTACACAGGCACATACTGTCCCAATTTACAGTGTACCGGGAATCCTGAGGTGTTACAGGACATTTCACAGTCAGCCCCTACAAGCATACAGACCTGATAGACCACCAGCAGCTGTAGCAGTATGCAGAGTCAGATAGGTAAAGGATGTATGGCACTCACATCTGCTACTCTCTCTATCTAGCCCAACAGACATCTACAAACAACACTGCTACACAATCTTGGCACTCTGTTCACAATGGCCAGATATACGTAAATAGAATATGTACAGATTTCCAAAGAATTACCAGGGTGTGGAGCCATAATCCTGGCCACTGTTGCATACCATGGCCAGGAGTCTGCCAGGTCATTGGGATGATAACTGGAGTGCAGTTGGTAATTAATAATATACTGTACCTCTGCACCTTGTAGTGCAGGACATCTGGACAATGCATGGCATACTTGTGGGACAGGGGGCTGAAAAGAGGGACATATCACACATAATGGTGTTACAAACTGAAACAGTAACTGGTGTTACATGTGTTGTTGTAACATAACATCCCTGTAGGATATGATGTCTGGAACACCAATGGATGTCAACAGTTACTGACTACAAGCCTCACATTATCCTACCAACCCAACAAAAATAGACATTGTTTGAGGAACAGACCAAACATAACAGGCACACATCTGCCCAGTCTGTGGACAACATGCCAGTTGAGAGGTATGTCAGAGGCATATCACTGTCAGATGTAAAGTCACCCAGTAAATGGATGCCCAGATGAACCCTGACAACCTATTAACCCTCCATGTCTATAACAGAACTAATGACATACAATATGTACCCAATTCTGTTGCTTTGTTCCCAATGTTGTTGGGCTGTCTCCACATGTCCTGTCCTGTGAGGTATTTCCACATACTGTCTGTGAAGCTGTAGCCCCCACACCTCCGTAATGTCCCTCACACAGGCGAGGAAAATGGGCAAGACCCACATGAAGGGTGTCTCATATGTTGGAACAAGCAGCAGTGTCCAGGCCCACACCACAATACTGTATGGGCACCTACATAGTTTTATGGCCTCAGCAATACTCGACAGGATAACATCAACCCTCTCAAGCTAGGCTGAACACCTGTGGTGGACAGCAGCAATATACAACTACCATCATATTTGGAAATAATCACAGGACAGGCCAAGAAGGAACAGGTGCCCCATTGGAAGCCATGTCATCTTGTTCTGCACAAGCAAATAAGGACACTGTTGATGTACCCTAAGGCTGTCTTTGAGTGCAAACTGGAGACATCCACCAAGGCCAATCACTAGGCCTTCCAGATGTGTGTCTGCAATTCCAGAGGCAACACACATATCTGCTCTGTAGTGGTGGTCAATGACATCACACACATATATGCCACGGATATAGGCAAATGGGTGAAGACAGGTGAAGTGTAAACATCAACCCCCTGCCCCCCCATAGATGCACATGTGCATGTGCAACATCTGCCCCCCTCCTCTCATGATTAGGAAGCAGGTTCATAACACCCTCTCAAAGGCAACACGTAGAGAGCTCCATAGGCCTGATACCATTCCTGGCTGCATCCAACATGAACACAGGCATGGGCTCTCAGACCTTTTCTGCAGTGTAGTCAACCACAGCCTGAGCACCAGTGCCATCACATCTGCACAGAGGACAGACAGAAAGTTGATAGAGAACAGGTTATCCATTAGCATTAATGTTCAGAAGGATACAAGTCTGAAACTGAAATGTATGCCATTATGTCATGACAGCAGTCCTCAATGACATGGCCGAAAACTTCAATACTCTCCATTTAATATAGTAAGATAATATTAATATCCAATAGTCAATAAATAAAAATATACAGCTCAAATTCCCAAACAAAGATAGTTTAGTGGTCAGAGTCCCAACTTTGCATGCAGGCATACATGGTTCGAGTACGACAACAGACAATCCAATTCTACATGCGAAAGCAGTGTTAAAAGTACTATGTTCATATTAAAATATGTGGTAAGTTATTTTTGTCACCCAGGGTAGTATAGCTGGTGTAAAATGGAAGTGAGTGTGCATATAACATGTGAAAATACCCATGTATACATGTGTCCCTATCAGTATAGTTACACCCCTTGCTACAGTAATGAAAGCACATACAAGCATGTCATGTAATGGCAATCATATACACTTACTAAATGAAGTCAATAGTGTGGTATATTATGAGAATGAACTGTGAGCAATGGTTAGCAATGCTCAGCTATGCTAAACAGGTTTAACAACACATTTCTGTTGTCCTCACCACTCTCTGTGGGGTTTGAGTATCCAAATTCAGCTCTAAATTCTATACAAATGCACAGCTGTTGCTGTATAAGAAATGGACAGCTATAGACCTTGCATACACCCATCCTACACATCTGTAGCTATCTTTCATATTTTTCTTCCCTCTGTGTGCCTCTTTTTCACCACTTTCTTATCACCCCTTTTTCTTTTCTTTTAAAGAATTAGTGTGGGTGTAAGTGCAACGAAGTTATCAGCCCTGCCAGTTCATGAACCCCGGGCCCTGTACACCACAGTTAGACCAATGTACCATTGCACCATTTGATATATAGGGATGACTGATGCTTTTTCCAACATATGCTCATTCAACAGTAAGGAAAAGATTCCATAGAATCAGTCAGGTTTTGTATTTATACATATACACATGTATATATGTATGGAAATGCATATATATGGACAAAAATATACATAATATAAAAGGTGATAGACATATAAAATTTACATATATACATTTATATATATATATATATATATATATATATATATATATATATATATATATATATACTTCAGAATCTTGAATTACTTGAAACTCGAACTTCATATGGTCGAGACCATATGATCGAGTTTTCAGAAAATTGAAATTCGAAAGTGAAATAAAAAAAACCCAAGCACATAATTTCTTTAGGGGGGCAAGCCCCACTGCACCACACCCTACTTAAATATACCATCTCCGTGATTGCACTATAGTGAGGAAATGGGAAATCTCACGTTCTGCACTTCTGAATATAGCGCGGAATAGGAGATTTCCCTTTTCCCCACTGTAGCGCAATCTCAGAGTTGGTATATTTAAGTCGGGGGTGTGGAAGGTGCAGGTGGACTTACCCCCCTTCAGAAACAATGTGTTTAATTATTTTTTTTTTTATTTCACTTCGGAATTTCGAGTTTCTGAAAACTTGATCATATGGTCTCAACCATATGAATTTTGAGTTTTCAGTAATTTGAGATTCTGAAGTGAAACTATATATATATATATATATATATATATATATATATATATATATATATATATATATATATATACTCATAACATGTAGTGGAGTCATACCTCAGAACCATACCTACCAACCTCTTATTGCAAGAAATCTGGCCTAAAGCTGTCCCAATGGGGGTACATTGGGACAAAACTAGGGATATATTTTAAATATCACACTTATAAATGTAGAATGTTGCCAGAGTGACAGGATTTGTCAGCATACATGTTCTGAAAGATGTGAGTTCTGAAAACTGAATGTATGTTATCATTTACTGTCAGAAATCCTCAGCTCATCACAGTGATTTACCAGGGATATGAAAGTAATGCATCTGTGGATCAGACCAGAAATATGAACAATAAACGTGGACATACTGCAATATTCCAGACAGTCCACAGATCATCTCAGAACCCCTTAGTGCAATGAACCTGGGCTAGGCCTGACAAAGTGGGTGGAAGAAAGCCATGGAAATAGGGACATATTTGAAATATTGGCGTAGATAAGCTGACACAGTTGCTGCAGTAACATCCTCATGTCTCTCCTAACATATATTGACTGAAATAGCACAAGTCCAGCACTCAATTACCTCACACTATTTAGTGACTGAAATCCTCACATCAGCCTACTGATGTGTCAGAAATACACAGCACTTATGGGGGCCAAGTAATATAATGTCTTACAAATATCTGGACATAACATCACATTACGGAAACTACACTCAGCTGGTAAGCATATTGCCAAGCACTGTCCAAATTACAGTCAGACTGACACAACACTAACCCAAATCTGCTAGGGGGAATTACACATGTGTTGGCAAATATATCAGGCCCTACAGGGATGTCACAACACTGAAAAAAGTACACCAGTGTGAAAGTGCATATCCACAACCAAGTCAACCACAGTCACAGTGACATACCAGTAAGCCAAAGGAACAGTGCAGTGTAAGGACTGTGTGAACAAAAACATCTCAACAAGTTTGCCGCTCACACACTACCCCCACATATACTGGGTTAATTCACAATGTACTATGATGCCTGATCATGGTATGGGACATGTCTCAGTCTACCCCTACAAACATATACCAGAAACAGGAGCAGCATGCATAGGCAGATAGAAAAGGAGCCATAACACATACATCCACACCCCTCCCTACACAGGCCAAATAGCATTGACACAATACACTGCTACACAATCCTGTCTGTAAACAGTTGCCAGAAATACACAGACCTCTCAACTGTACAGAGTCCCACATAATGTCCAGGCTTTCCCCTCATATATAAGGCCTCTTCCACATAACATGTCTGGCAGTCTGATACATCACTGGGATAATGTCAGGAATGTAGGCACTAAATAATCATATATCATACCTATCAGCCTCTTACTACATGACATCTGGACAAAGCCTGACATTATTGTGGGACAGAGGCCCAAAAACAGAGGCATATTTGAAATATTGCTGTTATAAACTGAGAATGTTGCTGTTGTAACAGGGTTAGTTGTAACATATCTTTTCTGAGGGATATGAGTTCAGAAACACAAATGGATGTTAGCAGTTACTGACTGCAATCCCCAAAATATGCTACGGATTTTCCAAAGACAAAAAATGTGTGAGGAACACACCAAACATAGGAGTCCAAATTCTGGCCATTCCTTGGATAGCCCTACAAGTGAGAGTTATGTCAAACAAATAACACTGCTAGAGTTAAAATCACAAAGAAACTCCATGTCCACACAAACCCTGTTAGACTAGCATTAATCCAAATGTATAACAGCAATATTTACATTTGGTTCCAATATCTGGAACATTCCCCCCTATTTTGTTGGCCTGTTGCCACAGTTCTGGTTGTAAGAGGTATTTCCAAATACCCTCTGTGATGTTGTTATTCACACACCTCCACAAAGGTCTCGTCACTGGCAAAGAAATGGGCCAATGCTCACATGACATACTCAATGATGAATAACAACATAGCTGTCCTGCATGCAATTAGCAAGTGGGGGACACCAACTGGTGCCCAGACCATCAGCTGCTCATGAGCATTACCTACAAAAGGCAAGCTGCTGCCTATGTAAAATACATGCATACCCTACATCCTTGAGAGAGAAAGAAACAGCAAAAAGAAAAAGAAAAAACAAGCAGAACATAATCACCTACACTTGAATAAAACAAACAGGCATATCAAACAAGCATGTAATGGACTGCAGTAGGGGGTATGTAAGAATGGTAAATAGGAACTGTAACATATATGTCTCAATAAGACTTGCTGCACTGATATATTGCTGATCAGAACCTATGGCAATAGCATCTAAGTCTCTGTCTGCAGTGACATACATTATAGGTCAGGCCCCTGAGTCACCCCAGGAAAGGATGGCTCACATATGACTACTACTGCCGTGTGTGTTGAACAATACTGACTGTGACAATGCCAGGCCAGCTACTGGGATGTTGTACATATCCATTTCTTACTTGTGAATACAACTATGATATACTTGTTTGTCTCAGAAATGTTAGAGAACTATATATGGTATTTGCATAGTAAAGTACTGTTGCACATGTTTGTTGAAGTGTATGTGATATACTGAGCTCAAACCATTAAACTGTCCAGTTTTATGCACACTGACCATATGCGTGCCTCATATGTGTAATCATTTACTCATACAGTTGTGTTATGTCTGGCAAATCATTGGAAAATATACTAAGACTGACATTGCAACATCTCTTTTTTTTCTTTTGGCTATTCCCTTTAGGGGTTGCCACAGTTGATCATATGTTGCCATTTCCGCCTGAACTCTGTATCCTGCTCTGTCACAACAACCACCTGCATGTCCTCTCTCACCACATCCAGAAACATTATCTGAGGCCTTCCTTTTTTCCTCTTATCTGGCAGCTTTATCCTTACCATCCTTTTCCCAATATACTCAGCATCCCTGTGCAGCACATGTCCAAACTGATGTAATCTTGCCTCTCTGGCTTTGTTGCAAAACCGTCCAACATGGGCTGACCCTGTCATATACACATTGTTAATCCTGTCCACCCTCATCACAACCAGTGCAAATCTTAACATCTGTAACTCTGCCACATCCAGCTCTGACTCCTGCCTTTTTGTCAATGAAACTGTCTCCAACCCATATAACATAGCTGGTCTCATTACCCTATTGTGGACCTTCCCTTTCACTTTTACTGATACTCGTCTGTCACAAATCATTACTGGCACTCTTTTCCACCCTCTCCATCTTGCATGTACTCTCTTCTTCACCTGTCCTTCACAGTCATCATTACTCTGAAATGTTGATCCCAATAATTTAAACTCATCCACTTTGCCAACTCTACTCCCTGCATCCTCAACATTCCGCTACCCTCCATCACATTCACACACAGATATTCTGTCTTAGTCCTGCTGACCTTCATTCCTCTCCTCTCTAGTGCATATCTCCACCTCTACAGGGTCTCCTAAATCTGTACCCTACTCTCAAGTACAGATCACAATGTCATCTGCAGACATCATAGCCAAAGGGGACTCCTGTCTGATCTCGTCTGTCAACCTGTCCATCACCATTGCAAATGAGAAAGGTCTCACAGCTGATCCCTGATGTCATCCCACCTCTACCTTAAACACATCAGTCACTCCCACCGCAGACCTCACCACTCACACCACTTTTGTACATATCCTGTACCAGTCTTACATATATCTCTGCCACTCATGACTTCCTCATACAATACCACAACTCCTCTCTAGGCACCCTGTCATATGTGTTCTCTATGTCCAGAAAGACACAGAGCAACTCCTGACCTTCTCTGTACTACTCCATCAACACTCTCAGTGCAAACAACACATCTGTACTGCTCTTATCTGGCATGAAAACATACAGCTGACCACTACTCATCACCTCCCACTTAACCTAGCTTCCACTACTCTTTCCCATGACTTCATGCTGTGAATGATTAATATTATCCCTCTGTAGTTACTACAGCTCTGCACATCAACCTTATTCTTAAAATGGTACACAAACACTTTCTCTCCACTCCACAAGAAACCTCTCACTTTCCAAGATATCATTAAAAGCTGGTTATAAAGACCACTGCCATTTCCCCTAAACACCTCCATGCTACCACAGGTATGTCATGTTGACCAACAGGCTTTCCAGTATTCATCCTCTTCATAGCTATCCTTATGTCCTCCTTGGTAAGCCATTGCACTTCCTGATTCACCATACCCCCATCATCCAAGCATCTCTCTCTCTCATTGCCTTCATTCATCAGCCTCTCAAAGTACTTTGTCCATTTGCTCAACACACTCTCCTCGCTTGTATGTTTCCCTCATTATCCTTTATCACCCTTATATGCTGCACATCCTTCTAGCTCAGTCACTCTGTCTAGCCAATGATACAACTCCTTTCATCCCTCCTTAGTGTCCAACATGTCATACAACTCTTCATATGCCCATCCTTAGCTTTTGCCACCTCCCTCTTTGCCATGCACATCATCTCCTCATACTCCTGCCTGCTTTCCTCATCTCTATGACAATCCCACTCCTTCTTCACCAACCTCTGTCTCTGTATACTGTCTAGTACTTCCTCAGTCCACCACCAGGTGTCCTTGTACTTCTTCTTCCATCCACATGTCACACCAACTACCTTTCTAGCTGTCTCCCTTACCAGCTCTGCTGTACTTACCCAGATATTTGGTAAATCGTCACTGCCACCCAGTCCCTGTCTAAACACTTCCCTGAACTCCACCTCACAATCGCCCTTTTCCAGTTCCCACCATTTGATCCTTGGTGTTGCTCTCACATTCCTCCTCTTCTAGGGTTACCACCTGTCCCACTTTGTGAGGGACAGTCCCTCTTTGGGCAGTTGTGTCCTGCAAAAGAAATGTAAAAATAGCAAATTTCCTGAGATTTTAGGGCAGGATTATTTCCTATATTTTATATAATAGTTGCATAAAACTTATTCTGTATCTGAAATACCTAAATGTTATCAGAAACAGAATAAGCAACTAAAATGCTACAAGAATAACCTTTTATTTTTGGCAAAAAAGTGAATTTCTGTCCTTTGTATTGGCTGTGGGTATGTTTTCCTGCAAAATCTGATGCTTGTACCACAACTGTCCCACTTTGGGCATTTGAAAAGGTGGCAACCCTATCCTCTTCTTGATCATCAACGTTATCTTACAGACCAACAGTCTCTGCTCCCTAACTATACTTTCCCCTGTCGTGACTTTACAGTCTCCAATATCCTTCAAACTGGCCCTCCTACATTGGATATATTCCACCTGTGTGCATCTCCATCCACTCTTGTATATCACCCTATGCTCCTTCCTCTTGTTATAGTATGTATTCACCACAGCAATGTCCATCCTTTTTTGCAAAATCCACTACCATCTCGCCATCTGCATTCCTTTGCTTAACACCATACATAACCATCCCTTCCTCATCTCCTCTGTTCCCTTCACCAACATGGCCACTTAAATCTGCTGTAATCACCACTCTCTCACCCTTTGGCACAGTCATCGCCATGTCATCCAACTGACTTGACATTTCTCTTTCTCATCCATTGTACAAGCAACTTGTGTAGCATATGCACTAACAACATTCATCATTACACCATAAATTTCCAGATTCATAAACATCACTCTATCAGACACTCATGTCATCCTCCAAAAACACCCTTGACATACTGTTCCTTTGGGATAACCCCTACCACCTTTTCCTCCCATCCACACCCTGATAGCACAATTGTGACCTGCCAAAGATACACCTATTTGTACTCCCTTTCCATCTGGTCTCTAGTACATGCAATATGTCCATCTTCCTCTGGCCATCATATCAGCTATCTCTGTCCCTATACCAGTCATACTGCCAACATTAAACATTCTTACCCTCACTAGCATACTCTAGCCTTTCTCCTCTTTTTCTGGCATGAGTGTTGGACATCTTCCAGGGTATGTCTGTCAATGTAAAGGCTGCCATGCTATTGAATGACTCGGGTGTGCTACAGCAATATTAAGACAGTGTCACGAATTTTGTCCCATTGCCCCCCATGTATGTGTGTCCTGCTCTAATGAGTTGAGAGGGATGACTGGGCAGCAAGAGTGTGAATACAGTGTGCCATACTGACATAGAACAGAAATGTATATCAAGTCTTAACTGTGCACATGTCAGTATGAGTAGGTGTATCCGGCTGCCTCAAAACAACAGACATGGGATGCAAAATGTCAGTTGAATAAGCTGTACATGTTGTACGTGTGTAATCTTAGTTACTGTGCATCCAACAGAGTGACATTTATACAGCTACTGGTTGTTGCATTGCCCTGACACAGCCATGGGTACTACAATAAGCATGATTATCAGTTTGAAATTGGAGATGTATCCATCTGTGTTATGACTGTGTGTCCATGCATACTACAAACAGCTATATGAATACCAACATAGCTGTATGAACTCAGCAATACCTTACTTGTAAATCCTGCCTCCACCAAAGTAGAGTAATCCCCTTTGCTGGACAGCAGCAATACACAAACCACTGACTTAGTCCCTATATTGGCTGTACAGGGCAAATTAGGAGCAGGCACCAACTTGGCATCAAGTCAGCCTTTGTCTGATTAAGCATATAAGGTCTCAGGTGGAGTACTGTAAGGCTAACTATGAGTACAAATTGGACACATTTACCAAGGCCAGTCACAAGGCCATCTTCACATATGTCTGTGGTGGGAATTTTGAACAGTTCCAAACAATACCCAATTCTCTGGCCCAAATCCATCAGCCATCTGCAAGAATGCTGAGGAGGGGGAGGGGTGTCAGCCTTCAACATGACAAAGACCCAAAGCATACATCCAAAGCTGCCTAAGAATGGCTCCACCTGAACACACTCATGGTTATGGATTGGCCCAGCCAGAGCCTAGACATACACCAGATAGAAAAAACCCAGTGTGGCCTGACGAGGGCTGTGCACATGAGCTGCCCTTGCAATCTGACAGAGTTGGGTGACATTTGCAAGGAAGAGTGGCCAAATAATGCCAAGTCAAGATGTGCCATGCTGATAGTCACCTTCCCAAGAAGAGTGAGTGCTGTAAGTCACTTACAAGGTGCTTCAACTAAGTATCATTTTATGGGAGTGCACTTATGCAACCACCATATTGTACATATTGCAGTCGTTATATTTTACATGTAACACTTTTGCTTGTTTATCAATTAGATTGCACAGGTCATATGTCACATGAAAGGTGGGTAACATATTTTAATGCATTATTGTGGTCTCATCTTATATATTAACATGGCATGTTAACAGGGTTGTGTAGACTTATCATATCCACTGTAAGCTTAGAAGATTGGTGGTGTACCAGGAATTGTGTGACCATACATTTACTGCTTGTTTGGAGGTCTAACACTCAAATATATGTCGTTAATCAGTGATGTCACTCCTCAGATCATCCCAGTTATGTATCATACAAACACAGGGGTTATGAGAAACAGAGCAAACATATGACCCAGACATCTACACATCCTGCAAGGATCTGTACAGTTGTGAGGTATATTCTGTAATACTTGCCACTGTGCTATATAGGTGAATAGCAATGATGTGTACATGGGTGCAGTCTGTGCTGGGGAAGGGCCATCACCTACTAACAATAATCACGTATCCCAGAGCTCTATACTGTTAGTTACATGTAGTAAAACTGGCTGCAATGCATGATGTTGAGGGCCGTGTGTCATGCATGTCACCATTTGGGTAATGTGTGGTCTGTGTAACAGATTTGTGCCATATAACCTGTAAGAGTGCGTGTGTGTGTGTGTGTGTGTGTGTGTGTGTGTGCATGCATGTGTGCATGTTTGTGTGTGTGTACCAGCCAACCTCAAAGTGCAGGTATTAATGTACATATGTTTTCTTCCCCTCACAGGTGGCGATGGGGTTCAGGGTCCCTCCAGCTTGGAAACTGATGTCATTGTCTCTGCAGACTCTGACAATAATGATAGGAATAGTGAGATACAGGTGGGGTTGTCAGAGGCTGAATCCGTGCCATTGGTTGGCATCCCACTCTTGTCCACATCATCCCTTTACACAGTGACAATGCCCACACATACTCCATCACCAGTGGCCACAGATGATGGACAGTTGGCAGGTGATGGCATTGAACAGGCTAGTATGGTGACTATGACAGGGGTGAGTATAGACACTGGCCATAGCCAGAGTGCAGGCGAGGTCCCACATAGGCAGATGTACAGGGAAGCTCACAGGAGGACCACTGTTTATCAAGTTGCTGTCACAAGTGCCACAGCAGAAGTCAACAGATGCACATTTTGGGCTGTCATGGATGCACAGGCATGTAGTGAATACCACACCAGACAAATACTCAGGGTGGTGGATGCAACTCTTCCTGATTTACGTAGCGACATACCTGACCTTGCCGAGGCCACACGTCAAAATACGGAGGTCATGAATAGACGGTAAGGGGAGACCTTGGCAATCCTCGACCATGGCATGTCTGTGCTAGAGTGTGTTGTGGGAGATGGGCATCAGCCACATGGATGTAGGTCAGCACCAACAACAGCTGAGAGTCTATGGGGCCATGCACCTTCACACTCCCATAGTGGTAGTGATACCAACATTACCAAATGGGAGGTTGCTGTCCACATCACACCGGAGCAGGCCATGGGCACATGGTCCTGTCTGGTCCCACCTGGAGCATGGATCCAGCAGACAGCAGTCACCATCAGGCAGTAGTACTGCATCTTGCCTTGGGTATGGTGGTGCAAGTGGTACCCCTGGTAGGACCAGTTCCTGTGTCCATGGCCAGAGATGAAGAACTGGACACCCTGCCATGTATGGTTCATAGTTTTCCAACATACCCCTGTGTAGGGCAGACACATGGCGTGACAGTGTGCATGCATACACACACACACACATCTGTATCACAGGCAGGTCACCTCCAGACACCAGTAGTGACTGGTGACTTCAAATCAAAGGGAGGGACTACAGGAGACAGATGAAAAGGTGAGGCCAATGGGAAGGGGAGTGACCAACTAGAAAGGGGCAAAGCTATGCTCAAAATCACAAAAACATGGACTTTAATTAAATGCACTGTCCTGGCTGCCAAACTGTCATTATGAGAATCCAATCAAGACAAAATGAAGTGTAGAAGAAAAAAAATATTTCAATGCATTAGCTACATGACTGCTTACTTAATATCTAGATGGAAACAAAAAGGTTGTGAGGCATGAAAAAACAAATTACTTTTTAAATACATTACTGGAATGCCAGTCAAAATCAAGTATAAAAAACAAGCAGCACTCAACTCAAACCACTTCTCCTTGCACTGCAGTTCTAATTATAATTTATATTCAGCTTTATAAAAGTACCAAGTAACATGCTGAAAGTAGCAATCTCTGTGATACCCCCACTTGTAAAAATGTTTATTATCCAAAAAAGACCTGCTGCCTGACAACAACTACCTACTTGCTTCATAGGGAAAACAGGATCAAAGTAAAAAATTAACAGCAAAGAAGAAACATGGTCAAGATAAATTGCTTAAAGGATTATTGCACAGGTTATGGACCACACATGATAGATTGGCATTCTGTTTAGTTTATGGGTAAAGCCTGTAAAGATGACTGCAAGTCTCCACCAAATGTAGTGAGCTTCTGAAAATACTGTAATCCTGTCCTCTATTACAAATACTGCCATATGCATTGCAATACCCAAGGCTTATATATTATCTAATTATGTAAATATTCTCTGCATGGCAACAACAAAACTTATTTCAATGTTGGTAATTATTTAACAGTATGCTTATTAAAGCTTACTTACAATCCCAGACAAGCTTACCTGATGGTCATTAAAGCATTGCTACTTAAACACAGGCCAACAGGCACTGCAACATGCATTTTCCGAATAATAAGAAGCATAAATCAACAGGATAAAAATATGACACAAAACCAGAACATTCTGCAAAATCAAGGATAGATGAAAAGCCACTGTAGCAGTTGTGTATACCTTGGATGGGGGGGATACTCTGCACACTTACACTGCATAACTGCTCCTTGCCTTGTTTGGACACAGCCAGAGTCACTACATGGGGGAGTGGGTTGCAACAAGCATGTCACAATTTGAAATGTCTCTGGCTAACGGTAATGACCCTGGCACATTTGTCATACCTCTCAACCTCAGAGTAAGAAATCCGAACAAAGCCATAAATAGAAGTGGGACAAAGGCCCAAAAATAAGGACAATTTTAAATATTGCTCTTATAAACTTAGAAAGATAATAGAATAGTAGGTCCTGCATTAGTATGAATTTTCTTTTTTTATTTTTTTTATTAGTATGAATTTTCTGAAGGGTGTGAAATCTGAAACTCAAATGTCTGTCATTATTTTCTAACTTTAGTCTTTAATGATTTGCTACTCATTTGCCAGAAAACCACAATTTTATGAAAAACGAGCCAAAAATGCGATGCAAAAATATAAAATAACCACACAATACAGCTGAGAACCTTTCAAAGAAGGGACTCTTTTTAATATTAGTACTGTTAAGTTGAGAGGGTGACAAAATAAGAGAAACTACATGCATTTCTGAAATAAAAGTAATCTATAACTCTGATCATTACAATTATTTCTTAATTGTAAACCCTCCACATTATCTTCAAAAATTGCCATTTTTCAGAGGGATTATTACGGGGAGATCAACATTTTGAGCCAAAGTCAGGGACAGTTGAGAGGTTTGGATATACCTAATTCTGTAAAGTGATTTATTTGCATGTACCTCTCAACCTCTTAATGCAGGAAATCTGGACAAGGCCAAATACATTGGGGGAACATACAGACAGTACTAAACATTGCTGTTGTATAAACATAGACAGTTGATAGAATAACAGGTATTGCTTTAGCATGCATTTTTCTGAAGGGTATGAAGTCTGAAACTCAATGTCTGTCATTATTTAGTGACTTCCTTCCTAAATGATTTGCCAGGAAAACCACAAATTTTATGAGGAACAAACCAAAAATAAGAAGCAAAAATCTATTTATTCTGTGAATATCTGGACAGTTGAGATGTGTAGTTCAGCCGGTGCTGTCTTTGAGTTTGCCACCCATCTTCCCCTCACAAAATCATGGTCGAATGGGGCCTCCCCCCTGCAGTGATTCCAATGTCGCATTACTTGGCTAGTTTGGTCCATTTACCATGAACACTGTAATGTGCATACTGCATTACTTCTACGATGATTTGGGATTCATTTAAAAGTTTTATTTTACATTTTACCACACAAACACTAACAGACTTGCTAAACAAAGCAATGCAGTCTCACAATGAAAATAGACTTAGCATTAAAACATCTCTGCCACTGAAACTCACATTCATTGAAACAGCACTGAAACCCACATTCAAAGAAAATACATCCGGACAGTGACAGATAAAGATTAACTTTGGGCTGTTTTCAAATTATAGGCCCCTTCCACACGAAACATGCATGTGTTCTTTGTTACACCTTGTGACGACCGTGCCCTGGCCCAGCAATCAAGGAGCCTCAATCCTCACCACTAACACCAGGGAGGTTGTCTCATAGAAGAGGAAAGGATAACTAATACACACATTAAAGTACAATTTCCCTTAAGTGCACACAGAGATCACACTCAGTCTGGGGCTGGTTGTTCCTTTGCTCACCAGGTCCCCAATAAGACTCCCCAGTGGCACAGCTTTATGGTCCATGTCTCAGCCTAGCTGGGCAATCTAAAACCTCCAGTACCCTCTCTGTCCAACCAGTGCTTTGTGTCCCTGCCAAAGTAGCTGACACAACACACACACACTTTGAGACAAGTATTTATACAACTTCACAGACACTCCTGGGAAAGGCTGACACAGATTCTCCATCTGTGCCCCTTTACCCAGACCATGCAGTAGTAATCCCTGCCACCATCCAGCTAATAATATCAGCTACTAAAAGGCCCTTAAAAGGATGTCCAGTTATTACTGTGCAATATTATTATCCAATGGCAATGTGACTATTCAGTCTAGGCTTATTGGAAGGGCTTAGACAGTAAACTCTATAAATATATAATATACTCTAAAGTATACTCTATCTCTACATAAACCAGCCACAGGTAGAATGTTTTAAAATATTTAATAATAAATAATTAAAACACAAGACAAAGCTACTACACCACAGACATATCTAAGAGTTCAAAGATCACACAAAACTTAAAATAATAAAGTAGGACAGGTCTGATGTCAAAGAAAAATACCTAATTAATCTTTACTAGCTTTAACTATTCCTACAAGAAATCACAGTGCTAAAACTTACATGTGAGCATAAGGCAGAGTGCTGAGTTAGATATCCAAGATCAAAATACCTCTGTCTCTCACTGAACAATAGTTTTTAAACACTAACCAACAGCTCTGCTGAGGCCCTCCCAAATTACATAATTTTGACACTTAGATTTTCTCAGGCCACAAACTGCACTATTTATCAATCTAGCACCTGCTCAGAAACTTACAACAATAAAAGACATTTCAAATATATACTCTAGCAGAAACCAGAGCAGTAAAGCACCATCCACATGTAAATTCTGGTCATAAACTTTAGCCTTAAAACAATGGGCATGAAACCTTCATCCAGATGCACTGGAGTCGAATTCTAACATGAAAGGGTCACAGCATGCTTCACTGGGCCAGTAGAGTACAATGTTATCACATATTTTGCAGTTCCACATTTCACAGTATTCTTTTACACTCAAGAAAACATGCCTGTATTTTACATTTATTTACAAATGCCAGAATTATATATCAAATTCTATATGACTAGGCTGACAGCCTTCGTCCATCTCTCCCAATCGTCACACACCTTCCTGATTGTATTAAATTAAATTCCTTTTATAATACAGTACAGTTGTTAGAGGGCATTTTAAATTTGTTTTGAACATTTTTCCAGTAAACAATGAAACAAAATGCATGCACCAGTAATGACAAAACTGCCCAATTCAGAACATTTCCATCCTAAAAGTCCACTCAAATTTTGACAATCCACCAATATCAGTAAATATGCACAATATCTGCAGAAGTAAAAGTCATCTTATTAATTCCACATTAAAGAGATCTATGACTAATGAAGAGGTTGGTGCTAGCAAACAACTTTAAATTTCATTGTTTCATCTACAAATAAAGTGCCCGTTGCCTTTGAGGAATAAATTGCCCATGTTACATTAAAAAATAAGCTACTAATATTGCAATAGGTAATGGATGGCAAACTGATAAGAGGTCCATAGTTACTAGGTATCTCCACCAAAGAGGACATTCTCAGGACTGCAGCATCCACCACCTTTAAAAGCACAACACAGTACAGTATCAGCAATGCATCTAATTACTGCGGGAGTAGAACCCACAGCCTTCTGCATCAAAAGCAAGTACACTACCTGTTGTGCTGTTAACAATGCTCACCATAGCTCTTAACCTCTTAGAACAAAACATCTAGACAAAGCCAATAATGGTGGAATAAAGCCCTCAAACATATTCAGTGAATTCAGTTCTCACAATAGCTCTCAACTTCTTAGCACAAAAAACCTGCACAAAGCCAATAATGGGGGAATATAGCCCCAAAAACAGGGACAAATTTCAAATATTGATCTTATAAATGTATAAAATTGCTAGAATAAAATGTTTTGTGTTACCATGTACTTTCTGAAGAATGTGAAGTTTGAAATTCATATGTCTGGAAATCCAGAAAACCACAGATTTTATGAGGAACAGAACAAAACTATGAGGCAAAAAATCTGAATGCTTTTCACAAGTGGTGGTGGGTAGGGAATTCAAGTTCTTGCTACCTGTATCTAAGGGTGAGGGTTTGAACCTGGGGTTCTCTCTAGCCACACACACACACACACACACACACACACACACACACACACACACACACACACACACACACACACACACACCTAAAGCAATCCGTTTCCAACAGCATAAATAACTAACATTTCTCCTTGCAGCTCCATTAAGCAGCCTGTTTCTCCTCCTCATAGTTCCATTTCCAAGCCTCATAATTAACGTTTCTCCTCATTCAGAAGCAGCCTGTTTGCAGCCATAACCATCCTCCATAAAGCAGCCCATTTCTCCTCATAGTTCCGTTCCCAGAATATCATGCATGTGTGTGTTCCAAGCACAGACTGCAGATCTTGCAGTCTGATCCCCTTCCAGTCTATGCGGCTGCAACCACACAGACTTCGGGTCTATATTAGATCACCGAATGCTTAAAAAAGTGAACGGTGATTAATCGACCGTATGTAAGCGAAAGCTTACAACTTCGAATTGTCAGAACAGTGATTTTTTTCCTAGGGAAAACAATCGCTGTTCCAACAACAACAAAAAAAAGAAACGCTTTACACATTACATTAAGTGGGGGGCTTTGCCCCCACAACCCCTGTACTTAAATATACCAACTCTGAGACCACACACTACAGTGCTGAAAATGGCAAAGTAACGAAGTGGTCAAGCAAATTCTTTCCCAGGGAAAGAATTTGCTCTAAAGCTGCTTCAATATTTTGCCTTTTCAGGCTTTTGAGTTCGACCAAGACGCATTCGAAAGAATGCATTTTAGGTCTTCTAATAGGGCACCCAGCCTTCTGTGTCATCTGTAAGCTTACTTGCAGTCTTCCAAATATGGACTGGTTTAACAGCAGTCTGTATTTGAGTTTCCACTCACGCATGCATCAGTTTTGATTTTCTTTTTCCTTTTGGTTTTCAGCTGGGGGGATGCCGTCCTGCAGTCCAATAGGATGAGTCACCACTGCCAAACACACACAGCACCTCTACACAGCCCATCTATTGGATACCTCTCCAAACACACACACATGATGTCAACAGTATGGCCCAGCCTAGGCCTCTGGCAAACCCACACTACACCCTGTGCATACAATGATACCTGTGCCACATTACTGTCATCCATACCATCAATGTAGGGACATGCTAATATGAATCTGATGCACAGGGTGAATATAGTACAGTGTAGCTATGTAATACTATGTAAGGTGCTGTCTGCTTGCATTTGTTATGGGTACATATACAGGTGTATGTACCTTATTAGCCAGGATGCATTATTGCTGTTAGTATCACTGACTGTAGTCTGACATGCTGTATTCTGTTTGTGTTTTAGGTGCCTGTGTGTCTGTAGCTGTGGCCCTGCAGACATTCCCAAAAGGGAGTATGGCAGAGTGGGAATACACCGACCAAGTCATGGGCAAGGTACAGCTTTATATGCACATGTACCAGGTGTGTATGCATGCAACAGTGTGTGAGAGACACTGTTGTCAGACAGTGTGACTTTGCATACATACCCCTTGTCACAGACAGGCAGCCTTCAGACATGTCAGCTCAGTGTTGTGTAGTATCACAGGCTCATACATACAGAACAGGTTACTGCTGTACTGTCAGTGGGTCCCTCACAGGCATAGCCATTACATTAACTGCAACAGATTCACCAGTCAACACCTGTTGGCTCTGCCATTTCTATCATATACACTCAACCCTGATGCAGTTGGTGAGGGCATGCATGATACTGTGTATGACAGGTTTGTGGTATGTATTCCTGAGTTCACCAGGTGGAACAGGGAGACAAAATGGTATATCCTTTGCTTACACACAGTTAAGGACTGATGCAGGGGATGTGCATACAGTAACACAAACACAATTGTCAATAGAAAGATTAGTAAACCTACATTTCCATTTTGATGTATTGTAGTACTACATACACATGACATGCCCCACATAGATTATATGCATGGGACATAACACCCTATCTCTTACAACATGTAATGTTCTGGATACCTTCATGGATGGTGAGATAAGCCACCAGAAATATAATGTGGAGTCATGTATTGCTCCTACAAGCCTGGACAAGTGATAGTGTAGCAGACATTGTATCAGAATGATGTTTCAGTCAAGTATGATGCCTGATGCTGGCATGCGTGTCACTACACTCACTGTGGTAGATTTGGCAACAATATCACATACATGGTCATTGTTAAGGGACACAGACCACATATAGCTTGCAAACAATGTTCCATAGACATCTGTACAGAGGACTGGTATGGCCTGCACAATGATTTAACATGTTGTATGTGAGGTAGATGCTGTTGCCATGCTATATAAAGTAATGTCATCAGGAGGTGGCAAATAGGCTTGAATGGTACACAAATCAAAATGGTATCAGCCAAACAGGATATGATCTTCACTGAAAGATGCACACACAGTTGTTAGTATTGAGTTTAGAACCTCTACTTATCTAGTTATTACTACTATAGTGTTACATGGTTATCAGACATGCCCCAGAGCTTACATGATTTCACCTAGTCCCAATGTAATTCTAAGGTGAATGACATCAGCACACCTAGTAAAGTAGGGTTATGGGACATCTACAGGGTGGCACACAACTCAAAATGGTATAAACCGCACAGTATATGATTCTTACACAAACACACATACATACACAAACAGTTGCCAGTATTCACATTAGAACATTTACCTATCCAGTTATTCCTACTATAGTATTATGTAGTTATCAGATGAGCCACAGAGCTTACATAATTTCACATACTCCCAAGGTAGATCTAAGGTGAATAACATTGACAAGCCTAGTAAAGTCGGGTGATGGGAAGTTTACAGGGTGGTACACAACTCAAAATGATATAACCCACACAGTATATAATTATCACACACAGTTACCAATATTGAGATTAGAACCCCTACCTATCCAGTTATTTCTACTTTAGTGTTACACAGTTATCAGATGCACCATGGAGCTTACATGATTCCCCTACTCTCAAGGTACTTCTAAGGTGAATGACATTGGCAGGCCTAGTAAAGTAGAGCTATGGGAAATTTACAGGGTAGTACACAACTCAAAATGGTATAACCTACACAGTATATGATTTGCACACAGTTACCAATACTGAGATTAGAACCCCTACCTATCTAGTTATATCTGCTATAGTGTTACACAGTTATCAGACGTGCCATGGACCTTACATGATTCAACCTAGTCCCAACATACTTCTAAGGTGAATGACATCAGCAGGCCTAATAAAGTAGGGTGATGGCAAGTTTACAGGGCAGTACACAACTCAAAATGGTATAACCTACACAGTATATGATTCTCACACAAACATAAACACACTTGCCAGTATTGAGATTAGAACCCCTGCCAATTTAGTTATTTGCACTATAGTGTTACGCAGTTATCACACATGCTACAGAGCTTACTATGCTTATAACTGGCCAAAGGTGCTGAGAACTGCACAGCTGAGGTAAACTATTACAGGTGTCAGAAAGTCTGACTTCAGTGTTTCCCTTAGAGCTTGCCAGTTGATTCTCTCCTGCACTTCAAATAGCCTAATAGCTTTGCACTTCAACAGGTTTTTGTATCAATTATTCTTGCACACCTGAGAGCCATCAGCAGTACTCATTCCTCATGGTATTAGCTCCAGTACTTAGTAGTTATGACCATCCCTCCTGGCATGATTAAAGTGCAGTTTTCTGTGCTTTTGCCCATTAACCTGGTGCACTTGTGCATTCTGATGCACTGTTTTAACTGCCTCATTTATGTAGACAACCCTCTCCTCTAAATTTCCAGCACTTAGACTTGGGAGAGATACCCCTATACCACCAAATTGGAAGATATGCACTCTCCAGTGAAGACTGGACTAGATGCTCAAGAGGAGAAGGGTCAACACCTATATGACACCACAAGGAACACATACCCCTCAAGAACACCCACTATCACAGCTCTGGCATACAAACAAAAAACACACACCCACCTTCACAGTGGCACTCAATAGACATTTACCTAAACAGCAGAGGCCACCAAGATAGACACCCACTCGACCACCACAACACAGCAAAAACCACAGGACACATATCTCACCTACACATTGTGCCCATCAACCTAAGACCCTAAGACTAACCACCTTGCCTAATACAGTAATCGTAGGTGGCTTAATCATGAGGCACACAGATGTCCCACTCACTAGGTTGAACATGGAGGAGGTAACAGTCAGCTGTCTATCAGGTGCCAGAATCCAACACATAACACACTCAGTCAGGTCAGTCCACAACAACTACAAGTATCACTCTGTCATTGTCCATGTGTGTGTGAATGACCTGAGACACACCTCCCTGGACTACATGGAAAGAGACATGGTGGAGCTCTCAGATTATGTGGGCCAGGCAGGTATGACAGTAGCCCTGAGCAGCATACTACTGTCACCCAGAATGATACTGTAGTACAAAGAACAAATGACTGACGTCAACAATTGGCTTAAGTGTCTGGTGTCACTCTCATGAGATCCAGTATCTGCCTGCTTGAGATGACATGATTGACAGACTGCGATGGCTTGTCAAAGATGGCCTGCATATGTCATCCCTGGGTTTCCAGGTACTGGCTAAGTGTCTTGCCACCCATATAGTGCCTTTTTAGGTGGTGTTCTTAATCAAATTACCATCGTAGCAGCTATACATATATGCAATCTGAATGTCATATTGCTCAACACTAGAAATTTACATCTTGAGATGCAGCCACTCAAAGCACTCCTCAAAATGGAGAACATTGACATTTGTGCTGTAAGGGAGACCTGGTTTACAGCAGCAGACAGAACCTCTGCAATACCAGTCTATAACTCATTCCACACCTATCAGCCCCAAAACATGGACCACAGCTCCAAAGGTGGTGGTATCGCCATATTAATAATGGATATGCACACCTCCAGAGTAGTATCCCAGCATAATGCATCTGAGATACTTAAGGTACAACTGATTGTGGGTAATAGTGCAATCCAGGTCATATCCTGCTATAGGTCCCCATCCATGTCCCTAGACTCTCAATCCACATTCCTCAATATCCTGGAATCTATCAAGGTCGAACCCAACACTCTCATACTAGGAGAATTCAAATACCCCTCCATCAACTGGGAAAGATACTCAAGCACCAATACACTGGCCCAACTCTTCCTGGAATTCATCAGTTCCAATGCCCTGGACCAGCTCATTCTGATACTCAGTACAGGAAACAACATCCTTGACCTGTGCTGATTACTAACATATGGGACTGTTGCTTGACAACAGTAGTCAATCTCTACATGGTCAGATTGAACCATAAAGTAATCGCCATGGAAATCCACATCTCACCCACACCCCCCGCAAAGGTAACCACCTTGAAAAACTTCTTCAAAGCTGACTTTGGACTCCTAAAACAGAGCTGGCTAACATCACAGCACCCATGCCAATGGAAAGTACCTGCATGACCGCCGAATCATACACAAATGCACTGTACAAACATGTACATCAATGCATGGAACTAGCCATATCCAACAGAACCATGAAACTCTCCTCCAAACACTGGAGGCCAATCTGGTGGTCCCCTGCCATTAATAATCTGCACAACAGAAGGAAAAAACTGTTGCAGAAAAAGGTGGAGTCCCAAGAGTGATAAAACTCCATTATTAGCCTCAACAACAACTTGAGCTCTCTCATGACATCATCTAAAGCTAGCTATGATGGCAGAATTCAGCAGACACTGACAACAATCACAAATCCTTTGATAGTTATATCATGAACCTCCACAGCAATACTCAGAAGTGCTCTGAGTTACTGCACAATGCTACCTCCTATACTGAGCTAACATATATTGCCAACATTCTTGCCAACTCATTCAGTGCCAGTTTTACCCCTCTCCCCCCTAGGGGAACAATCAGAATGCCAGAAGAATGCCAGACACCCAGGATTACTGCCACCCTGGTTACACCTGCATTGTTCATAGGCAAGAATACAGCTTCCATGGGACCCAAAATTATCCCTGGATGTGTTCTACATGAGCTACAAAGATACCTGGCACCACATCTGTGTGCCCTGTTCAGTCACAGCCTCACCTCAGGCTTTGTCCCTTCCAAATTGCGCACTGCTAATGCCATCCCTCTCCATAAAGGTGTGGCAACTACAGACCCTGGGAATTGTCAGTCCATTAGCCTGATGAGTCTGATATGTACAGCTATGGAGCTCAACATCAAGGACCTGATCAATAAATGCATAGGTAATCTAACTCTAGACACCACACAGTTTGGCTTTGTGAAAGGAAGGTCATGCCTGCTCAACCTGGTTGACTTCTTTGAGTCAGTTACCAGGGCTGTGTATGACAGTAAGGCACTGCATACAGCTTACATCAATCTGGCCAAGGCTCTTGATACCATTCCTCAGTCAGGAATTATTAATAAACCCACCAAACTACGCATCAACCGCTATATCACTGGGGGGGGGGGTTGCACATTGGCTCACAGACAGAACACACAGTGTGAAAGTAGCAAGCCCCAAGTCAGACTGCCAGCCAGTCATGTGTGGAGTCCCACAGAGATCACTCTTGGGTACTCCCCTGTTGAACATCTACTTCTCAGGAGTCCAGACCAACACAAAGGAACTCTGGCTGACTGAGTTCACAGACAACTGCAAGTTGGGAGCTATCATTAACTCGACAAGTGATGCAGACATCCTACAGAAAGTCCTCACTGACACCACTGACTGGTGTGGAAATCATGGCCTGAAGCTTAACACCACAAAATGCATCATCAGCCCCTTTAGTAAAATCTCAGTTCCCACTAAGTACCACATCAATGGGAGCCCACTGAACACTGTAGACATTATAAGAGACCTGGGAACACAGGTTGACAGCAGCCTTTCCTTTAACCACCACATTGCCACTGTGGTAAGGGAAATCCTTCTTTGTGGAACATCTCATTACCAAGGGTTTCACATCCAGGAAGAAAGAGGTTATCATCTCTTTGTACTCTTCCATCATTAGAACAATCATCAAGTATAATGACCCATTTGGCATGTACCTCACTAGACACCTGCAACAGCTGGAGAGGCCACAGTAGTACCGCACAATGAGGATCCTAGGCATTAATCATGTGTCCTACACAGACAGACTCAATAGACTCTAGCTGTTCTCTGTCTCATATCATCTACTTAGAGGCAATCTATGCTTGACTTGCAAAGCCATGTCTGACCCATTTCTTTTACAAATGTTACATCTAAAGACATCCCAGTCTCTCTGCACCACAGACTGCAGGGACCTCAACCTCATTACCACAATCAACACAACATGCTGGAGGGACAGGTTCCTCACCCAGAGACTGCTTATATACTGCAATAAACGTCCCACACATATCAAGCAAAGCACCTAGAGGACCCTGTTCCAGAGAGATCTTGATGAGTGGATGGGTAATAGAAAATTCACCCCCAGGGATCACTCCAATGGCTCTACTTGATGGAGGCACTGGGAACTAATGTTGGGTAGCACAATGACAGGGCACTTCTTCCGGCTAGAATTGTAATAGCTCCAGAGCCATTAGCCTTGTACACACCTATGAACCTATAAGGGGAGTGACATCAGCATGAATGATAAAGTAGGCCAGTGGGTGGGTACCTTATCAAAATACTTCATCCTACAAACATACACACTTAAACACCCACACATACATTTGCCAGATCTGAGAGTAGAACCTCTACCTATCTAGTTATTTGTATTATAGTTTTACACAGTTATTGCATGCACTACAAAGCTTACTGGGCTGATAACTGGCCAAAGGTGTTGATAAGGGGAATGACATAAGCAGGACTGATAAAGTAGGCCAATGGGTTGGTAACCTATCAAAATACTTCTTCCTACAAGAACACACACTTTCCCACACTTATACACTCACACACACCTTTGTCAAATCTGTGAATTGAACACCTGCCTATCTATTCATTTGTACTATAGTGTTACACAGTTATCGCATGCGCTACAGAGCTTTCTGTGGTGACAACTAGCCAAGGGTGTTGATAAAGGGAATGACATCAGCAGGACGACAAAGTAGTCCAGTGGGTGGGAAACTTATCAAAATACTTCTTCCTACAAACTTACAGACTTTCACACACACTTATACACCCACACACACCTTTGTCAGATTTGAGAGTAGAACCCCTGCCTCTTACTTATTTGTACTACAGTGTTACATAGAATTTGCATGCACTAGAGAGCTTACTGGGCCAAAGCTGGTGATAAGGAGAATGACATCAGCAGGAGTTATAAAGCAGTGCAGTGGGTGGGAGACTTATCAGACTACTTCTTTTTACAAACATACACACACTCATTTGTCAGATCTGAGATTAGACCCCCTGTCTATCTAGTGATTTGTGCTATAGTATTAAGCAGTTATCACACATGCTATGGAGCTTGCTGGGCTGACAACTGGCCAAAGGTGCTGATAAGGGGAATGAAATCAGCAGGATTGATAAAGTGGAGCACTGGGAAGTGTGGGTCGGAATGGCCTAAAACTGTTTTGCCTACAAACACACATTCCCTCACTCTTACATACAAAACTGTCACACACTGTCACCAGTATTGAGATTAGAACCCCTACCTATCTAGTTATTTGTATACACACACACACACACACACACACACACACACACACACACACACACACACACACACACACACAGGCAGGTGATGTGATATTATAAACTCAACCTCAGTACTGTTTTACACACACACACACACACACACACACACACACACACACACACACACACACACACACACACACAGGCAGGTGATGTGATATTATAGACTCAACTGCACTACTGTTACACAATGGGGCTCATCTTTTATGTTGGCACTTGCAACTGTTTACAAGTGGTATGCCACTGTCCACAGCAGGATGCCACTGTATGCCATTCAGGTTATCTGTGTGTGTGACTCACACTGTCTGTGTCTCCCTGTGTCCCTCTCTGTATTACTGTCTGTCTCTCAGTTCCTCACATCTATGTGTGTGTATGCTTGATATATGTTATCTGTTGCCCGTATATATGTGTGTGTGTGTGTGTGTGTATCTCACATAACAAATGCAGATATATCACATATGGGCCACCTACAGCTAACTGAGGGTACTCCTGTCTGATGTGTGTGCATGGGGACAGTTGAGGTGTACATAGCTGTCTGTATGCATGGACATAGATACACAATACAGTCATATATTCCAATGTGGGTTCTGACATGTCCTGTGATTCTCTGTAGGAGCATGCCCAGTGTGAACTTCTATAGTTAGGGTGGGACTCCATTCCAGAGATAGGTGTACTCCAGTCCAGGGTTTTGTGTGCTATAGCCATACCTCTCAGGTGTACACAGGGCTTTCCTTGGGGCACTGTTTTGTTTAGAAAACATTTTCTGACATATCTGTAGTCTACTGCCAGACATCAGACCATCACAGTACTTTACCAAAGGAATACTAGTTGTATGATGCATAGACCAATATTATGAGTGTAGCTATGTATATTCTTGCTCAAAAAGGCCATTTTTGAGGTGTAGCTACAGCCAGTGTAGTAATGACACACAGCTGTGTGAACAGTCCAGCAACCTGATGATATACTGGCTGGGGATCTCCTGCGTGTGTGGTATCTTTTGTTAGATTTTATGAATATAAATCTGAAATTAATTATGTTGTAAATATGCTGAAAGAAAAGGCTTGCTTAAATGCAGAAACAAAGTTTAGTAATATGTGATCAGCAGTCATACTAAATGACCATGGCTTGGAAAAGGAATCTGCTGAATGGACATTTTTCCCTAACAGACTCAGAAACAGGATGTATGCAAGAGCAAAAATGCAAAATCTGCTTTTAAAGAACACTGACATGCTTTTCTGCATATATAAAAGATGGACACAATGTGTTTTCTCAAAAATATGTTTTTCTGCATGGAAAAACAGGATATGACACAAGAACAGATGTTTTTTTATACAAAGATCCAAATAAAATACAGGATGTTCACACTGTCAGAAAAGCTGGTCTCTTACAAGACATTGTTAAACAAGGAAGCTTAGTATTGTTTCTACAGGATAAGCAATTCTCCAAAATAGAATACAGAACAATGTGTTTCCTCAAAAATATGTTTTTCTACATGGATATCAGGACACTGTTACAGGATATTCACACTGTCAGAAAAGCTGGTCTCTTAACAAGGAAGCTTAGTATTGTTTCTACAGGATAAGCAATTCTCCAAAATAGAATACAGAACAATGTGTTTCCTCAAAAATATGTTTATGCATGACTAAAAACTGTATATAAAGAGCTGTATAAATCCAGCTATGTTAGAGGTATGGTAGGGACACAAGTCCTAAGGTAAATGTTATATCTCTCACATCATCTGTACTATATGAGAAGTAAAGTTGGAACAGTACTTTAAGCCTGCAACGTGTTTCCGTTTGCTTTATTATAAAAAGTTATTTGTTACTGCTCTCTAAAGTTGATGCTGCAAAGTATATTCTCTCATCAGTGTATATTCTGCAAGTTTCTGTATGCAACAGACTGTGAATGCAAATATAACTAGACTTTGAATTTTAGCAGAATCCAGCAAGCAAGACTGAGTGTCTTAAGAACACTGCAGATCCATCACACCAAGCAGTAAGCAGAGAGAGCTCAAAATATTTTTTCATCTTTCTAACCTGAAATGTCATATTGTGTATGCATACCTCTGACCTGTACATTTTTTGGCAGGTTGTCCAGGTGTTTGGCTAGAGGTTTCATCCTTTCTATGTAAACTTGAGTTTTTATGGCAAGTTAGTTACATGTAATTGAAATGTGATGTTATAAAATAGTACAGACATTACTGTTTCTGAATACATAACCGTCAGACAATTCTCGCTACTACAAACCTCTCACCCTACCAACTTTCTCAGTATGTAAGGGTGATATTTACAAGACATGGCTATCATTGTGTCTCTGTTCCACTTTTCATTTTGCCCTTGTCCAGACATCTTGCTGTCAGAGGTTGGGAGTTATGGGTGTGGGTACAGAGTGCATTCAACTGTGCAGGCATGTCCATTATTTGCAAAAGCAAACATAAAAAAAAAGGATTATTGAGAATGACCCCTGGCAACAGTACCACAAAACACTTATATTCACAAAAACTTTGGCGCCTCTTCTACACATCCTTCAAGATGTCACTAATATGTGTAGCATTTTCCACATAGCACTGTGACTTCCAGGTATGTCAGTGGCAGAGCAGTGGGTGTCACTGACATGCATAACAGTTGGCACTGCAGTTAGATGCACATGGCTCTGTCAAAGGCAGCGCTGTACCTAGGGCAGTACAAGATGAGTGCCAGGAGAATGTGCTGGCCAGACCCAGACAGTATTAACCATACATACACATAGCTCATTGACCCCTGCATATTGTGGACAAGCAACATGTTTTCATGTGTATTGGTACAACCCTGCCAATGTGTGCTATGCTGGTATTTCCATGCAAACATATATATTACTGCATTTGTGTGGGCATATGTGGGGCACACCTGTCCACTGTACACATTTGCACAGACTGTGCTGATATTTGCTTTACATTTTGGTTCCATTTACCATACTATTGTGCCCTGTCTTGGGGACTGGAGGAATATCAGTAAAGAGCACAGGTCAGATTGTACTGGCATACATTTGAATTTCAGACTTCTTACCCTTCATAGCTTTACTGCAACTGTGGGCCCTGCTGTGCTATCCTGTGTGAGTGTGTAGTGGGTTAATGTAATATTGCTGCTATTTGTGTGCATTTACGAGACATTTCTCTGTGCTTTTCTACAGCTGACTTGTATAGGCGTAAAGGGTGGTTATGGGACCCCCACCCTGTGACCTATGACCCCCCCACTTAGTTGTCTCCACACCTATACAGCAGTGGGATTTGCCACCTTGTGTACTACTGCATAGTGTGTGGAGGCCAGTGTTAGCCAGACTTTTCCTGGTGTCCCACATAGCTGTCAGTTGTGTGCTGCTATCTTAGTAGGCCACCCCATTCCCTTGCATGAATGCAGCATTACCATAGATGCACTAGCAGAACATACTGTTCCATTCATTTATTGTTGGAAAGGCTGACTTACCTTGTGCTTGCAGCAGTTATGAGGACAGTGTTTCAGGGATGCCTGTGTTGGATACACACAGTACACTGCCTATACATGGTAAGTTACAGGTAATGTGATGTGTGTGTCATCCATTTTGCTGTGTGTGCGAGTCAGAGAGAGGTGTCAGTCTCTGGGGTCCCTGCCTGTTTGTGCTATGCATTGCCTATTTGCCAAGGCATGAGCATACTGGGCATGCCTCCATCTCCCTACAGCAACAGGCTGGGTCCTCCTACTGTGAATCCCTCTGTGCCTGTGGGGACCTTGGCAATAGTGGTGGGCTATATGGCCCTTCCCCATGCTGTTCCTGCTACAGCTGTTTCTGCAGGATCATATTGTGTAACATGGCACATACTGTGAACATGTGTGCACATGTGGCTGGAGAGTACTGCAAGGCTCCATCAGATATGTCAAGGCATAGAAATCATGACTTCAGCATCCCAAACACATGCTCCATAATGATCCTAAGTTGTACATGTGCCTCATTATGGCGTTCTTGTGTGGGTGTGTGTGCATTTCTGATGGGTGTCATCATCCACGGCTCCAGTGCATAGCCAGCATCCATCACAAAATGGCCATATGGGATGACCCCACTGGCAAATGCCCGGTACAGCTGAGATGAATGCCAGATGTGGGAGTTGTGATATCTTCCAGGCCTGCCAGCACACACATTCATGATAATGTCCTGGGCATTCCACATGACCTGGCAGTTGATGGAGTGGAAGACCCTACCCTGTTCACCGGGTGGTGCTTTGATGTGGATGTGCATGCAGTCTGTGGCACCCTGTACCTCTGGGTATTCTGCTACACTGTAGAAGAGACGCATATTACTGGTCCTCTCCTCATGGGTGTTGGGGAAGTAGATGTGCTCACTGGCATGTGGTAGCATGTGGTAGCATGGCATCCAGGAACTGGAGTACCCTGGATGCAGATGCCTGTAAGACCCCCATAATTTCCCCAGTAGGTCTTTGTAAAGTACCTGTAGTTAGAATTCTTAAGGCTCCACATACCTTGGTATCCACTGGGATGGTTTCCCTCTATTGGTTCTAGCTCTGTGATTTGCTGAAATATGTCTCTGTCCAGCCTATAGCGCTGTACTATCTCCAGATCATGTAGCCCCTGGCAGGTTACCCTGGGTCTGAACACTCTTCTCCTCCTCCTTGGTCTGTGGCGGTTGTCAGCATTATCCTCCTGTCCACTATCAGCCTTTAGCACATGCTGATGGATCAAGGCAATGGCAGCCCCTAACATTTTTACAGTTAAAATTCCCCCTCATGTATACACCAATGGTGTAGAGTTTGTGTGAAAAAAACAGACTGTAAGGTGTTTCCATACTTTATACTGCTGTGCTGCAGATGCTGCCTGTATGATTGGCTGACTATGATACATTCCAGCTGCCACCTATATTACTCATGGCTTTGATTTGGCCACTGTGAGTGTTAGAGGCATTAGTGGTAATTTGTGCATGACTGCCTTTATTCTGCTGGTGCCCTTTTTTTAATTATTTTTTACTTACATCTCCTCCCATTTTCAGCTATGGAGCCACCTGCCAGCTGTATTATTGAGTGCTTTCAATGGCCCATTGTGAGTTGCAGAATCCCATATTGCTGATTTGTACTGCATTTCCCTTGTTCTGCTATTTGCCCCCCCCCCCCCATATCCTTCCTGTTTAAGCCCCAGGGCATGCTGCACAAATCTGTTTAGCTAGTGTAAACAGCAAGAAATGGCCCTCCCCTGTGTGTGAACACTCTCCTCAGTTCATGGAATATGACTATGCAGCCTCAGACACACACCCTTGCTTAGCTAAGCTTATCTCTGTCTGTTAGGGCTCCAATGTGCTTACAACATGCCTTGCACACCCCGTTTTCATGTCTGTTGCTTCTTCTAGTTACACCATCATGCTAGACCACCTACACAATTAGGTGCAGTGTGAAAGTTAGAAGAATTTTGTGATTCAGTATAAGGCCCCTCATTAACATACCCCCTGCCTTAATCTGTGGTTACTGCAACCACTGCTCCCTGCCACTGGTTTGATTCTGCTTGTCATATAGTATAATGGAAAATGCAAGTTTTCCTTAAAATTGACTTTTCACCTTTCTTTTTTTTTGTTTTCCCCATGATCCGTTTGCATGGTGCTATGCTTCAACAGCCAAGATTGGCCATAAAAAAATAAACTTTTATTTTTATGAAGATTAAACAGTTTTCCATGCCAATGGCCATAAAGTTAGCCTTTGGAATGTCTACAGATTAGGGTACATACTTTTATTGGAGCTATCATGGCTCTGTTTTCATTTTTGCAGAAATGTATTCAGCTAGTAGCCAAATACATTTCTGCACCTTACACTGTTCTTGCACGGTTACGTGCTTGCTTCCTGGATTACTAATTCACCTCATTTGCATGGTTTTCACCAGCAAATGAGATAATTAGCATCCTTCATGGGTTTTCATGTAGGAACAGTGTTGGCTCGCTCGTGCACATCAAAATGTCATATTCCTGGATTGCTCGGCATCCATATTCCACGCAGGAGTGGCTACACTGCTCCTGCATGGAAAAATAACATTCATGAATCCTGGGGATACACATATACACATACAGATGCAAATACATATACATAGACACATACATAGATATACACATATACATATATAGATACATATACGTGTACAGATAGATATACATGTGCATGCACATATACATACACATAGACATATACAAAGATACATACATATACACATGCACAGACATTTGATTGTAGCCATGTATCCTGATCTTGGACTTTAAATTTTAACACTGAAATTTAATTTCAAACTTACTTCTCAAAAGTAAACCCACAAAATTATAAGAACTGTTACAAATAAAGACTTAGCAAGAAACATAACCGGTGAAACTTTTATGAAACATGAACAGTATGGGAAGTCTTAGCCATGTAAGGGAGAGAAGTAAAAATAATCGATCCAAATGTCAGAGCATAAGGAGCAGGCTGAGAAGGACACGTGCTATTTTACATTGTTATGGTGTCCTGCATGAGTTGTTAAAGAGATACATGCTCATGCTTTTACTTTATCAGTACAGGTGGGAGAAAAATGGAAATATGCAATTAAATTTAAAAAAAATCTCATATGCAGGATTAAAGTATACAGCAAAAATGGTTAGAAACCACAGGTAAAAGAACCTGGCATCTCCTCTAACACAAGTTATCAAGGGCCGATGAAGGTATTGCTCAAAATGCAAGAATTAATGTAGGGGGATCCTCTTCAACAAGTTGTATTTGAGCAGAGAACCAATCAGGAGTCTCCTCTTTCCCATTGGCTCTTTGCTTTATATTTAGAGTCATTGGCAAAGAAAATAAGGGAACCAAAAATCGATCTCAAGCGGTGACACCATGGTATCAGGCTGCAAGGGCTTTACTTCTGTAAAACAATAAAACTATGTGAGCGCTTTCACATTTAGAAATGAATGCTTATTCAGACATATTAAAACAAACTGAAGGAAAAGTAGCTAGGGCGTCCTGGAGCACAAGAAGACCAACCAGTGTCTAAACGCTGTTTTATTTGTAAAAAATACTGTAGCGTTTTCGCCACTAGAAACAAAGTAGCTTCCTCAGAGAAAACAGAAAAAAGGCGCCAAAACCATTTAAATACCAACGTACTAAAACAATTAGATCTTGATGTTTAAATACTAATGTCAACCAATCACATCTTTACATCAATTAACTCACTCTAATAGATCTATTATTCCAAGTCCTAAAGAAATCATATACCCCTCCCTATAGCAATAAAACTCCTAAAATAAACCAGATAAAAACATCAACATCAACATATTATACAACACACATCGCTAAACAAAAATGATCAATACATCAAATATATTAACTCGTTACTAAATAGCTATAAGTGTGTATATACTACTAAGACATTATGAATGAAGCTTAAATGTTAATGATACATAGTATCTAAAATCAATCAGCACAATACTAAAAACACTTTAAAACATGTACATATAGAAATAAACTCATTAGTATATAAACTTAATGTTTAAGGGGTCTATCCATTAAAAAGGTTTCAAAGAAATCCTGTCGTTGAGTCCATAGGCTTTGTCAGCTTGTAGTCTAATAATCCATTTGATCTCTAGTTGTTCAGTGTAATTCTTAAAATTGCCGAGCCTTAGACTCGTATTCACAAGTTCTATTACTAAAAATGTAAAGCTATGAGAGAATGAGAGAGACCATTTTCTAATACATGTCATATCAATATGTCTGAAGAAGCATTCGTTTCTGAACGTGAAAGTGCTTACATAGTTTTATTGTTTTACGTAAATAATATAAAGTATTTGCAGCCTGATACTGTGGTGCCACATCTTGAGTTTTTTTGTTTTCTATAAGTGTTTTTTCTCAAAGGGGTGCTTTGTTCTCATACGGCCTTGAATTTTAAAAAGAAAATAAGAGACTCACAAATTCATGGATATAACTGGTAAGGTAATCAAGAAAAGTTAACTTTACTGGGAGATGTTTGCAGATGGTATTATTTTGTCCTTAATAGATCCAGCCAAAGGATATTTCAGTTGTCTGGAGTATGCCTCACCATATCTGCTGTTATTATCCCATTCAAATGGAAACTGCCAATATTTTTCTCTCTCCAAAATTTTAATTACATCCCTCCAGATCAATTTACCAGACTTAGCATTTATACTCCTAGTTGTAGTCCTTTGAAAAGCTAAGCATCCAATTCCTCAGAGACAGCTACATCTTATAAACATGGCAGCATAGATTTTGCCCTAGTTTTAATGTCTCAACTGCCTTTTTACTGCTACAAATACAATATAGACAAATATGGAAAACTGTCTTCACAGAAGTCTATATCAAATTTAGGAAGACATTTGACATTGCTGATTATGACTTCCTCACTTATTCACCTAAGCAACCTTGGCTTCAAACAAATCTCCTATGGTTCTCAGATTATCATAAAAATGGAACCTGCCAAGTTAATGTTAATGATACTCATTGATGCATGGGATCTTTTACATCTGGGATTCTCTAACTTTCAACACTTGGTACTGTTTCTCTTTATCCTATACTAGTAAGGCCCATCCAACTGATATTCACACAATAGACATATTACTTTACCCTGAAAGCCTCCTTCTCTTTCAAATAAAATACTTATTCCTTAAATACTACTTTGGGAAGGCTTTCTCAGTATTTTGTAACTGATCCACAGCTAATAAATTAAGAAATGACTACTCTAAAACTAACGCCATGTTTTTGAAATGCCTCAGTGTCTGAGTAATGATCCTCAAATTGCAGTCTCTTTTCCCAGGTACATCCCTCCAAATAAGCTATTACTCCTCTTCGTACATTATCTGCTAACTCTCAACCCCTTAGCATAGGGATGAGGGGCAAAATATTGCTGTTATATTTTTTAAAAGTTGCAATAATAATATAATTTGGGTCCACTTCACATGAGTGAATGTCAAAATGCTAAATTTCATTTGACTGAGACCAGAATATTTAATTTTCAAAATACTGAAAACTCATTTAACTGAGTCTCATTATACCGAAAGCTTACAATGCTGAATTTCAAAATACTGAATTTTAAGCCATAGACATGCACACTTACAACACCGATGACTAACTCCTTCCAGTGAAGTTGACCCTATAATTTGCATTACCATGTGTTATCTGAAGTGTATGAAGTCTGAAACTCAACTGGCTGTCATTACTTAGGGATTGCAATCCTCAACGTTTCCCAGATAAACACAAATTTTATAAGCAAAAGGCCAAACATGAGAAGGAAAATAAAGAACATTTAACAAAACCAGCGATAGATGAGAGGTTGGTCAGTCTCCCTCTCTCTCTCTCTCTCTCTCTCTCTCTCTCGCCCTCTCTATTTTATATACACACTTATAAAGTACAGCCATCAGCCTCTTAATGCAAGAATAAGGGACAAAGTGAAAAATAATGTAGGGACAAATGACCAAAATAATGGAGAAAGTTTAAATGCTGCTTTTGTACAATTAAAAAGTTGCTAAAATAATAGGGCTGCATTAGTAGGTGTTACTTGAAGGATAAGAAATCTGAAACACAAATGGCTACAATTATTTTGTGACTGCAATCATAAAACATTTATCAGTAAACTTCACATTTTATGATGAACAGACTAAACATACCAGCAAAATCAAGGACATTCTGCAAAATCAGGGACAACTGAGGTATCTTTCTCCCTACCCTTCTCTGTTACACACTCACATGTATATATTACTGACAACACACACACACACACACACACACACACACACACACACACACACACACACACACACACACACACACACACACAAACATACCTAGATACATAGATAGATAAAATGATTGTACAGATGCTATGCCATCAGGATCCTGGAGCTTGACCAGTAATATAAGCTGATTATTGCTGAATAGACACATTGAACACATGTAACTTATGTGGTCACTTATAAACTGCAGCAAATTAAAAAAAAATTTAGGAATGTTTACTAATAACTGCAACACAGTCTACACAGAGTCATACCGCTACTATTACTAATGTGAAGAGCACTGATGCTCAGTGTATTAGTGAGTGAAATATGGGAATGATCAAACCATCATAGAAGTGTTTAGGACACAATGTATATCCATTTACCCATCCATCCGTCCACCCATCCATCCATCCATCCGTCCATCCATCCACCCATCCACCCATCCATCCATCCGTCCATCCATCCATCCATCCATCCATCCATCCATCCATCCGTCCATCCATCCATCCACCCATCCATCCATCCATCCATCCATCCATCCACCCATCCATCCGTCCATCCATCCATCCATCCATCCATCCATCCATCCATCCATCCATCCATCCGTCCATCCATCCATCCACCCATCCATCCATCCATCCATCCATCCATCCACCCATCCATCCACCCATTCACCCATCCATCCATCCATCCATCCATCCATCCATCCATCCATCCATCCATCCATCCATCCATCCTTCCATCCATCCATCCACCCATCCATCCATCCATCCATCCATCCATCCATCCATCCATCCATCCATCCGTCCATCCGTCCATCCGTCCATCCATCCATCCATCCATCCATCCATCCATCCACCCATCCACCCATCCATCCATCCATCCATCCACCCATCCATCCATCCATCCATCCATCCATCTACCCATCCACCCATCCACCCATCCATCCATCCATCCGTCCATCCATCCATCCATCCATCCATCCATCCATCCACCCATTCACCCATCCATCCGTCCATCCGTCCATCCATCCATCCATCCACCCATCCATCCACCCATTCACCCATCCATCCGTCTATCCATCCATCCATCCATCCACCTGTCCACCCATCCATCCATCCATCCATCCATCCATCCATTCACAACCCCTTTTTCTCATTTTTGCATATGAGGTGGAGGTGTCATTTCAACAGTGACAATCCTATAGAGCCAAGGTTTATAACATTGAAAAAAAATTGCAAACACTGAAACCATAAGATACACAGTTTTTATGTTTCAGTTCACTTGTTCTCTTGGTATTATTAGCTAATATAGCAAACCTTGTTGCAACACACCTGGTTTCACTGAAGCAGCTCCTTAAAAATGTCTTTCACTTGTACTCAGTTATTTAAATGCAACACTCAATAGACTCACTGATCAGATTGTGAAGCAGGTAATATGAAAATAAACCTCTGTAAGAAAATACAGAGCAAAATAAAAATGAAAGAAAGCAAGTTCCTTTTCTGCTTTCGCACTTGTCTCACTAGCCATAACCATAGATGACCTTCTTAACATAAGGGATTCACTGCCAAAGGTGGACCCAGTGTCTGGCCAGTATACAAAATACTTTTACCACTGCAGGGTACATGGGACATTGCAGATATGGTATCAGCCAGCATAAGCCATAAAACTGACATCTGCATGTGTCATCCTCAGAACTTCTCTGCTGTTAGTGTGAACACTGTCTATGGCTGTCGATCTGCTTGCCTGAGTTATTGCTAATTTTAAGAGATTCAGATAAGTGTCCCATTGGGGTTTTATTTTTATTTTTGCTACTGCTTTGAGGTTACATGTCATATAAAAGGGCAAATACCAGTACGTAAGACAAATTCCACATAAGGATAATCACAGACAGTGTCTGTTCTGCTTAGGGCCAAACCACAACCATAAGTCTTGCCCTATCTGTAAATCTTTCATTCGTAAGAACCTACATAGACACATTTCCTCTCTTCATATTTATTTAGAGAATCAGAGGTTGAAAAGGATAGCGTGCAATGTTACGGAGGGTATACTGGGGCGTTCTGCTTAGCCTACTTCAAAGAAGCCTAATATACTTAGGCCTGAGACTTCACCTGCACCTTCCCTTCCAGACGTCTCTCTCAAGGCTGATGTAGGCGTGGAGACCTGTCTGGATTTCAGCTCAGATTCTAAAAGGATACTGCATCAGAAGTTATAAGTACTCTCATCATCAGCATGTCCTCGGAGAGTTCACAAACATCCACACTGGATGGGAAAGGGGAACCAAAGCTCATAATATCAAAATGCCCTCGAGGTATTCCACAAATCTTATTCAGGTTGGAAGTCCCAGGCTGATACTCCTCTTAAAAAGAAACAGAAAACCAAACATGTTTCTGTTCCTCAAGAGCCACCTTGTGATTGGCAGGCCTTTATGGCTTTTAAACCTCCCTTGGGAGTTCCTCTTCCTTGCCCTCCTTTGACGTCTTCATCACAGAAAAGGATCAGAAAACAGGACTCTTCTGAAGAGGAAGATTCCTCACAGGATGAATCTTTCACCTTTTCTGCTCGGATTGCTTCTCTGTTGGAGTGTGCCTCCTCTGAGGAAGAGTCTAATGGCACAGAGTCTCCTGGTGAACATATCACCCTTGGGGAGACTTTTGCCAGGATGACAGAGTATTTTAAGTGGGACTGCTCTCAGTGCAGAAAAGTTATTATGACTTGCTTCAAATGGATTTTCCCTCTCCTTCAGCTGTGCCTCTGGTTTTATTAGCTTTTCTGGATGCCTTTTCATCTGCATCAGAGACTCCAGATTCTCACCCCCCTGCACCTAAAAGGCCAGATAGGGTCTATAAAGTTCCAGAAGACTGTAAATTTCTATACAAATGTCCCTGAGCAGATCCAGTTATTGTTTCTGTGGCTGCTAATAAACCTTCTAAACTATTGCCATCCACTTTTCTTCTCCCTTCACATAGAGAGAGTGAGACTATGGAAAGATTTATACCTCAGCCCACCCTTACTTTCCATGTTATCAATTATCAGACTGATATGACCAAGCATGCTTTGGCCATCCTTTCACAGGCTACTCAGATTCATCTGACCTTCCAGGTTTGGAGATTAAGTCACAGCTTTCATCAGTTCTGTGGAACTTCCTCCCAAGTGGCACACCACTCTATTAAATGTAGCTATGATGCAGCTGAACTATCTGCTAAAGTAGCTGCATCTGCTCCTCTTTTGATGAGCTACACCTGGTTGAGACTTCAACCACTTCCAGATGACTTTAAGGCTAAACTGCTGGATGTTGCCTTAGATACTAAGGCTTTGTTTGGGGCTGCAACAGCAGACTTGTTCAAGTCTTTGCAGGAGAAAGGTAAAGAATTACAGGACCTAAGACACATCTTTGTGTCTCCAGTTCCCAAATTCCAAAGAAGTTATCCAGCTAAAACTCCTTTTGTTAGGAAACAATCTCACACTCCTCCTCCTCCTAGACGTAAGAAGGATGCTAGAAATCCTACTGCTTCAAAACTCTGTCAGCCTGCTCCTGCTGAAAAACAGATGTTCAGCGTGTTTCACTGCTGCAGTCATTACACTTGGGTTATCCTACCATCAGGCGGTCCCACAGTCGGCCAGAGTTCCAAAGTCTTGGTCCTGCGTCGGTTGCTATCGCTTCTTCCCTGACGTCAGTGCACCAGGGGTATATAAGATGCAGCTGATGCCATTTTCTTCAGTCTTTCTTGCTGCGCGGTGCCCGAAGCAAAAGCAGCTCGCAAGTGCCGGTCGGCCGACTCCTGAGATTTTTTAATTTGAATTTCAGAACCGAAGTCTTCAATATAGCTAAGTACCCCATTGGGGAAACTTTTTCTTGCTTCAGACCGATGTCAGTAAAAGTTAATAATTGTATTTCTTGTGGGAAGCAAATACCTCATAAGGATTTTCATTCTTACTGTATTCCATGCCTATGCCCAGACCACGAAGTCACTAGCTGTTAGTTTTGTGCTAGATTTAACAAGCGCACTATTAAATGTCGGTTTGATTTTGCTCGCCATTACTTTCGCCGAAGGTTCAATTATACCATGCTGTCGGAACAACCGATGACCGGAATACACAAAAAACGCAGAGACAAAGAAAAGGACCGGTATCCGAGGTCCAAAACTGATGATGAAGCCTCTTCTAGGCCAGTCGCCGGTTCTCAGTGAGGTGCTTTCGCAGCCCCTGACACCCACTACCTCAGAGCCACAGGCCGCTCTGACTCCCACATGGAGATTTCTAGGCTTCTGGAAACTCAAGGTATTGGGCCTACGGAAATTAACCCCTCAGATGGGTCCGGAGCCGCTGAGCAGGTATCGGCTTCTGAGGGTGTTTTCAGACCTTTACAGCTTACCATCAAAACAACAACCATGTCTAAAACTCCATTAAAGACAAAGAAACAAGTACAGCATTCAGCTGGATAGGCCTCCATGCCTAAAAAGCAGATGCTCAAAATGGCCGAAGACTTAATTACTCTGATCAGGGGTTCCCATCCCCCTCCTGATAAAAGGCCTAGGCAGGATACAGACTATGATTCCTCTGACCAGGTTTCCATTTCTTCGGATTCCTCTTCAGACCAGGGATACTATTTACCCCCCTATGAGGACTCTGATGCTGAAGAATCAATCCCTTAAGCCTCTCCTCCTGAGGATTACTCTTTTGGGGAAACTTTACATACCATGAGGGAGCATTTCCATTGGGAGAGCCAGGGTTATTCAGAATCCAAGTAAAGGCTCAGAGATTTTTCTTTTATTGCCTCAGCACAGGCCCCTTGCTATTCCGCCTGTTAGATATTGTGGATGATGTGTTCGCTGAATCCAGTATAACCCCTGATTCTTTGCCCCCAACACCAGTCAAGCCAGGCAGGTACTACAGAGTCCCTGACTCTCACAAATTTCTTTATAAAAACCCTGCTGCTGACCCAGAAACTATTTCCCAGGGTCCCAAAGGAGTAAAGGCTTCCACTGCTAAAAATCCAGTTCCTTCTGACAGGGATTCTAGATCATTAGATAGACGGGGGAAGAAAGTTTACACTTCTGCAACTCAAGCAGTGAGGGCTTTAAATTGCCAGTTCCACATGCTTAAATACCAACAATATTTAATGTCTCTGTTAAAACAGAAAATGCTTACAAGCTCAGAAGGTCCTGACTATAAGGAAATGCAGGATTTATTGCATGCAGCTGAACAAGTGGGAAAACACACTTTGCAATGTGATTTTGATTCATTAGAGGCTTTTTGTAGAGCCGCAGTTACAGGATCTGTGATTCGAAGGCATGCTTGGTTAAAAGAACAAGGTTTACCTGATCATGTTAAGGCAAAATTACTGGATGCTCCTTTACAGCATGATATCTTGTGTGGTGTTAAGGCAGAAGAGGTATTAAAGAAAATGGAGGATAAGGCTAAATCAATGCAAACAATGAAGGATTTCTTACAGGTACAGCCACCTCAATTCAGCAGAAATTGGCCTTCTAAAAATTGGTCCTTTCCAGTGTCAGACAGACCACAAAGAGGCAGATACAGATGCCCAAGAGGCAGATCTCAGCCCCAAGGCTCTTACAGACCATGACAGTGGGGTGCTTCAACCCCAAAAGGAGGAGAAGATTAGTCACAACCTTATAGGAAACAGCCCCAATGACTTCCCCCTTCAAATGCCAAGCACTTACCTTTTAGCAGCTCCCTTAGGGGGAAAACTAGCACTTTTTTCACAAAATTGGCATATAATCACCCAAGACAAATGGGTTCTGAATATTGTGTCTCAGGGTTACAGGTTCCACTTTCACACTTTACCAAGGCCAAAAGGAATGCCAGACCTGCCAAAAAATCAATGGGCAGAGGCACAAAAACAAATTACAGCCCTCATGGACATGAGAGCTATTCAAAAAGTGCCACAACAGGAACAAGGACAAGGATTTTACTCAAGACCTTTCTTGGTCCCCAAAAAGGACAATGCCTGGAGACCCATACTGGACCTATCTACTCTAAATACTTACCTGGATGTTCCAAAATTCAAAATGTTGACACTACAGCAACTTCTTCCCATGCTGGGCAAGAAGGCTTGGCTTGTTACTTTGGATCTCAAAGAGGCATGCCTGCATGTCCCAATCAGACAAAATTGCAGAAGATACCTCAGATTCATAGCTGGCACAATGCATTACCAATTCTCTGCACTGCCCTTTGGCTTATCTACTGTGCCCAGGGTCTTCACAAAATGCCTGGCACCAGTAATTGCATTTTTCAGACAAAACGAAATTCAAATATATCCCTGCTTGGACGACTGTCTTATTCAAGCAGAGAGCAAGGACATTCTTCTAAAGCATCTGGCATTTGTAAAAAGATTGCTAATTTGCCTAGGGTACACAGTAAACGAAAATAAGTCAAAACTAGTGCCCTCACAAGAGATAATATTCCTGGGTGCCAGCTTAAATACAACGACCCAGATGGCTTATCTCACGCCAGACAAACAAAGACAACTGACTCAGTACTTTCAATTGATGGCAACAAAAACCCAACTCCCTGCAAGAAAAATTTTGCAGGCCTTGGAGTTCATGGCATCCTGCCTACTACTAATACCATATGTCAGACTGCATATGAGGAAATTATAATAGTACCGAAAAAGTGTTTGGACTCAACACTGTCACAGTTTGGAAACAGTAATACCACTTATTCCCTGCCTAGAACAGGACTTTTGATGGTGGGCACAGGCATGTAACCACAACAAGGGACAGCCTTTCACTTTACCCACAGCCAGGCAGACACTAACAACAGATGCCTCGGATTATGCCTGGGGAGTACACATGGCAGGAAAATGTATTCAGGGCAAGTGGGCTGCAGAACAAATGCATCTTCACATCAATTAAAAAGAGATGCTAGCTGTACAAAATGCCCTAACAGCTTTCAAGGACCTTCTGCATCCAGGACAACTATTACTAAAGATGGACAACACCACAGTTTTGCGGTACGTAAACAAGCAAGGGGGCACTCATTCCTATCCCCTCTGCAGACAAGCCATGACTTTGTGGAACACAGCACTGACCTATCAAGTTCATCTGCAAGCACAATTCCTGCCAGGAAAGAAAAATAATCTGGCAGACAACTTAAGCAGAAATATCATGGACCCTCACAAGTGGACATTAAATCCACAAGTATTCAGCATGATAACACAAAAATGGGGTGCCCAGACATAGATCTTTTTGCCTCCCCTCTGAACTGCCAAGTACAGAAATTCTGCAGAAGGACTTACCACACACAAGCATGGAAAGTGGATGCTCTCTCATTCAGCTGGAAAACCATAACGTTTATGCCTTCCCACCACTGCCTCTCCTTTCAAAGGTACTCCTAAAAGCCAGACAAGAAAGGCCAAAAATGATCCTGATTGCCCCAGACTGGCCACGCTAGCACTGGTACCCAATTTTAAAGAACTTGGCTCATGGCCCAGCATGGATTTTACCTCAAATTCCTCATCTTCTGACTCAACAAAACAATCAGATCCTCCACAGCCAGCTCAAAACCTTAAACCTGGCTGCATGGCAGATTACTTAGCCAAGCAGCCAACACCTCTATCTAAAGCTGTTCTTCTTCTTCTTCCGGCTTTTCCCGGTTAGGGGTCGCCACAGCAGATCACCTGTCCGCTCATGATTGGCAGTGGAGTTTTATAGTGTCGAGTTGCCAGCCCAGCACCCAACCTTCCACAGAAGCACACACATACACACGCACTCACACCTAGGGCCAATTTAGAGTGTCCAATCCACCTACAGCATGTCTTTGGGATGTGGGAGGAAACTGGAGCACCCAGAGGAAACCCACACAACCACAGGGAGGACATGCAGACTCCGCACAGAAGTCACCCCAGCCGAGAATTGAACCAGAGAACCTCTTGCTGTGAGGCAGCAATGCTAACCGCTGCACCACCATGATGTCATTTTGGAGGCCAGGAGGCCCAGCACCAGGAAATCTTATTCAGAAAAGAGGAAGAGATTCTGTGCCTGGAACCAGGCACAAAGCTTTGACCCTCTTGTTCCAAACATTCCTCAGATATTACAATACTTAACTGAGATACTGGACAAAGGCCTATCCTTTTCATCCATTAAGATCCATGCTTCTGCCATCTCAGCTCATTACAACACGGATCCTCCTATTTTCTCTTATCCATTATTAAAACAGTACCTCAGAGGGGCTAAAAACATAAGACTGCCCCGGAGAGCACCAACTCCAACTTGGGACCACAACTTTGTCTTGGAAAAACTAACTTTACCCCCTTTTGAGCCAGCTAATTCAGCAGAATTAAAATATGTGTCATGGAAAACTGCTCTGCTTCTGGCAATAACCTCAGCACGAAGAGTCTCAGAGTTACAGGCACTAATGGCGGTGGAACCTTTCAACATTTTTCATCAGGACAGGGTTTCTTTAAGAATAAACCCTACCTTTATGCCAAAGGTGGTATCCAGTGTGGCTCTTAACCAAACTATTCACTTGCCAACTTTTTATCCAAATCCCCAGAATAAAGGGGAGAGACTTCTGCACTCATTGGACATACACAGACATTTACGCTTCTACTTGGACAAAACAAAAGCTTTCAGGAAAACTGAGCAATTGTTTGTAGCATATGCTGCAGGATCACAGGGAAAGGCTATTTCAAAGCAGACCATTTCAAAGTGGATAGGACACTGTATCCATTTCTGCTACACACAGCATGGAAAAACTGTACCTACCAACATTAGGTCACATTCCACCAGGGCAACAGCCACTTCAACTGCCTACCTCAGAGGAGTACCTACCAAGGATATTTTGGAAGCTGCAACTTGGAGTTCAGTGCACACCTTTACCAAGCATTATCACTTGGCTTTGCCACTGCAGTGCTGCAGGGCCTCATAGCCACCCCGAATTCTCTATAGATCCAGCCACCCTACCTCAGCTTTGGGATTCAACCCAAGTGTAATGACTGCAGCAGTGAAACACGATGAACATAGTACAGTTTTGTACCTACCATAAATGTAGATGTTCGAATGCATTCACTGCTGCAGTCCAGGTTACCTTCCCTCCATCCCCTCTTTCTTACATAGGACTTATCTATATCTTTCTACCCTATACAACCTATGTGGTGCATTTGCTTGTAACTGAAGATATTGGTCTTTATTTTTTATGTATGTTTTATTAGCAATATGTATTGCTACCTATTTAGGGGCACCTGACATCTGGGGCAAGAAAAACTGAAGAAAATGGTGTCGGTTGCATCATATATTGGTACTCTGACATCAGGGAAGAAGTGTCAGCAACCAACGCCGGACCAAGACTTTGAAACTCTAGCCGACTGCGGGACCGCCTGACAGCAGGATAACCCAAGTGTAATGTCTGCAGCAGTGAATACACTTGAACATCTACATTTATGGTAGGTACAAAACTGTAATTTTTTTCCAGACAAGCCAGGTAGCCTGTGACTACCAACCCTTACTCAGCCAATTTCCCTTCTCCCTGCATCTTTCTATGTCCCTTCCACTGTGGGAGCATATAACTCAAGACCCATGGGTCCTATCCATTATCCACAAAGGGTATTTCATTGTGTGGAAAACTCTGCCATCTTTCATGGCTATTCCTCAACCTCCTCAAGAGCAACTGCAATTCTTTCCAGAGGTGTTGCAGGTATTGAAATCTCAGGAACTATTATTCCACCATAAAGGATCTGGTTTCTACTCCGCGATGTTCCTGGTACCCAGATTAGATGGCCCTTGAAGACCCATTCTAGACCATTCACATCTCAATACCTTCCGCATGCTTTCTCTGCATACATTGTTTCCCCTCATTCTTCCACAGTCCTTTATGATCTCCCTGGACACCAAGGATGCCCATCTTCACATCCCAAACATCCCTTTACAGGCAATGTTTGCATGTTTTGTTACTTCACTACACTTTCAGTTCTCTGCTTTGTCCTTTGGTCTCTCTGTGACTCCAGTGGTACTTACAAAATGCTTGGCTCCTGTGATTGCTTATTTCAGACTCCAGGGTGTACAGATCTTTCCATATCTGGATGATCTCCTGCTCCAGGCACTCAGTCCAGAGACATTATAACAGAATCTCCACTTCACTATTTCCCTTCTGCAAAGACTGGGTTTCACAGTAAAATTCCAAAAATCTTTGTTCACCCCTTCACAGAACCATGTCTTCCTGGAGTACAGAATCCAGACAGATTGCATGATGGCCTCCCTGCTTCCTCAGAAAGTTGCGTCTCTAACCAGTTTCTTCCAAGACTTTCTTCTTCAACAGTCTATTACAGCCAGGGACTTTCTCTGACTTCTAGGGTTCATGGCATTCACCATCCCCATGTTATCTATGGCCACACTTCACATGAAAAAGTTTCAGTGGTACCTCAAGTCAGTTTGGAGCTAACATGTGGACCCACTGGACTTTGTGGTCCCTCTTCTTCCTTGTCAGAAGAAGGAACTTCTTTGGTGGATTCAGCAGATTTCCCAGAACCTAGGCCTTCCTTTTCATTCTCACCTTCCAATTCAAGATTTGTTCACATGTCTCAGATATGGGTGGGGGGCAGCTTTTGCATCATGGAAGGCTCAAGGTCTTTGGTCCCCTTCCCAAAAGAAGGAGCACATAAACATAAAAGAGATGACAACCCTGCTATTGGCTCTGCAGACTCTGTTTTTCATCTATGCCCTCTAAAACTGTTTACAGACAATACCACAGTTCTTTGGTGCGTAAACAAATGGGGGGGGCAGAAATCCTGCCTTCTGTGCAGGCTAGCTCTCATGACATGGGAATTGGCAACTCAGTGCCATGTAACTCTTCAGGCAGTGTGCATCTCCTCCTATCAGAATGTAGTGGCAGACACTCTAAGCAGGTCCATGACTCAGTCCCGTGAATGGATGCTTCACAGGGTTGTGTTCCTGGACATTCTCCTTCACCGGGGTATTCCTCAAGTAGATCTCTTTGCCTCTCCTTTGAACAAACATATTCCAAAATTTTGTGCCAGAGTTCCAGACCCTGGTGTGGAAGGTGGATGCACTGTCTTTCTCATGGAAGGGGATGTTTCTGTATGCATTCCCCCTTTCCTCTTATTCAGAAGGTTCTGTTGAAGATTCTGTAGGACAAACCAAAAATCTTGCTGGTGACTCCCTTTTAGCAAAAACAACATTGGTCCCCTCTTCCTCTGCATTTAGCCAAGGGCAAGCATCACAAGTTACCTCACAGGGTGGATCTTCTCATTCAAGACAATGGAGCTTTCATACACCCACATCTATCAACTCTACATCTGTCACTGTGGTTGATAGCCTTTTGATCCCTTCCAGACACCAATTTTCTGAGGACATGCTTACGGTTCTGCAGGAGGCCAGAAAATGTAATACGAGGAAATACTACTTATCCAAATGGAAGAGGCTTTTTATCTGTTGTCTTTCTTATGGCTAGCCTAGATCCACTTACTGTGGATGTCCCTTTGGTGTCCACTTACTGTGGATGTCCCTTTGGTTTTAACTTATGTGTGTGAACTGCTGAAGGCAGGGTTGGCCTGTTCCTCGGTAAAAGCTCATCTATCAGCCATTTCTGCTTCTCTGCCTTTGTCTCCTCCTTTACCCTCTAAATTAGAAGTTAAACTCTTCCTTAAAGGTGCTCTTCACATCAGACTGCCCAAAAAACTTGTCCCTCCTCCTTGGGACCTCAATTTTGTCTTAGAAAAACTCACTGTGGCTCTGTCTGAACCTGCAGCAACAACTACCTTGCAACACTGTACTTGGAAAATGGTGCTCTTATTAACTATCACTTCAACCAGAAGGGTGTCTGAATGTCAAGCCTTGATGGTTTCTCCCCTTCCTGGTTTTCCATAAGGATAGGGTCTCTTAGCTTATTAACCTTCTTTTACATCCAAGGGTATGAATGAGTTGTCACTTAACCAATCTATTCATTTGCCCACTTTTTCCCATCTCCACAATCTTCTAGTGAGAGAGTTCTACACACCTTAGATGTGCATAGACAACTCAAATTTTACTTGGATAAAACTAAAGCTATCAGGAAATCTGATCAGCTTTTTGTTTCCATTCATCCTAGGGCCCTGGGATTGCCTGTTTCCAAGCAGACCATTTCCACTTGTTTTTCTAAGGCTATTTCCTTTTGCTATGTGTTTATGGTAAGAGGCTTTTTACTCCTGTTAAAGCTCACTCTATGAGAGCTGTGACTTCTTCAGGTGCTTTTTTCAAAGGTTCAGACACTAACTCCATCTTGAAAGCAGCTACCTGGTCTTCTGTTCATGCCTTCATGAAACAGTATAAATTGGATGTCATCTACAAATGTAGAGCTGGCTTTGCTAGAGCCATTCTCCATAGCTTTTTAAAAAAGCTCCTCTGCACCTTCCACCTTCTTTTCTTCTTCATGAGCTTTGCTACTCTCCCTCATGTTAAAAATACTGCAACGGAAGAATAAAAGGCCATAGAATCTCATGTTAAGAATACTGCAACATAAGAATAAAAGGCCATAGAATCTCATGTTAAGAATACTGCAACGTAAGAATAAAAGGCCATAGAACCTCATGTTAAGAATACTGCAACATAAGAATAAAAAGCCATAGAATCTCATGTTAAGAATACTGCAACGTAAGAAGAAAGGGCCATATAATAGTTGTGTAAAATCTTACCATAAACACAGTTGTGCTTCTCTTCTATGTTGCAGTATTCTATCCCACCCACCTTCCTGCTGGTGTTTGTCTTTTTCCATAGATGTATGGTTACCTCCTTTTGTTCCTTAGGCTGGTGTTCTGACTGAGGGATTTATTTCTGTGGATGGTAAATGCAGAGGTCATTTTTATGGCTTACACTGACTGCTAGTCTACATGCAACATTCCACGTACTCTGCAGTGGTAGAAGTCTTTTTTATATTGTCTGGACATTGGGACTGCCTTTGGCAGTGAATTCCCCCATGTTAAGAATACTACGACATAGAAGAGAAGGACATCTATGATTATGGGAAGATTTCGCACAACTACTATTTCCTTTGCATCTGAGTCTGTGGATGTGCAGGTAAACTCCATTGTCATTGCTCACTACTGCTCACAAGGTCTACACTTATGGTGAGCAATGAGTCTGGATAGCCAGTTACAGCTGAAATACTACCCCAAGGTAAAATTTAAAACAGAAGATATACAGTGCTGCTCCTGAAGCCTTCCCTGCCAGTGTGCAGCCTTAAATTTGTCAGTCTGAAAAGGACAACTATATGATGATAATGAGACAAGGCAAATACAGAAGATGTCAGATTTTCTAAAGCTTTGGACAGAAAAATGACTGCCACTTGCAGATTTTACACCTATATAGCAAGCAGTGAACCTGGGCCACCAATTACAGCAGAAGCATTACCTCAAGTAATCTCTGGAGAACAGCAACATAAGTAAACTTTATAGTGGAAAATATGCCTTCACTGTTCCTAAAGTACTCCCACTCAGTATCTAGGTTCAGCTTGTTGCACTGAAAAAGGACATTGGCCAGATGCTGATCAGTAAAGGATAAATTCACAAGATGTTAGAGTTCGTAAAGCAGTTCAGATTCAGATCAGGATGCAGCACAATTATTTTGTGTTTGCAGTGAGACAGATAGTTGAGAAAAAGCCAGAGATGAGGAAATAGTCCAGCTGAGCATTCCTAAAATTAGAGAAAACATATGACAAGGTCACAAGAAAGCTGATTTGTGCAGTCATGTGGTGGTTCAAAGTCCCAGAAACAACAATAGAATTGGTGCAGATGTACGAGGACCCAATTATTCAAATATGAACAGTGTTCAGTCTCACAGAGGGGTTTCCCTGTGGAAATGAGTGTGCATCAGAAATCGTCTCGGAGCCCACTGCTGTTCATACTGGTAATGGACTACATTAACCAACAGGTCAGAGGAGACTGATCAACAATGTTGCTGCATAAAGATGATGTGGCATTTCAGGCAGACTCTGAGCAAGAATGTCAGCAAAGGATATGGGAGTGGAACACAAAACTGAAGGTACATGGGATTAAACTTAATACAGATAAGATTAGGTTCATAGGTTCATAGGTTAGTACTAGGCTAACTGCCCTTGCGAGCCATTGTAAGCCTAGCCAATTATCCCTTGTGAGACTCAAACCCTGCACCTTGTGTTAGATAGTTGCAAAGGCAGCAAATGGAGGAAGTCCAAAGAAGCTGAGAATTGAGATAGAAGGGAAATAGTGGAACAGGTTAACAGCTTCAAGTATCCGGGTGGGGTGGTTGAGGAGAAGGGAAGTTTGAATGAGGAAGTCAATGTTAAAAGCAGACAGGCTGCAAATGGCACAGAGTGTCAGGGGTAGTGTATTACAGAAGAATGCCAAAGAAGCTGAAAAGTAAAGTTTAGAAAACAGTGATGCAACCAGTACTACTGCATTGTACAGAAACCTGGGCAGTAAATGCAGAGCAGTTGAGGAAGCTAGAGGTGATGGAGATGAATTGCCTGAAATGGATGGTAGGATTCATACTGTAGGACAGACAAAGAAATAAGGATATAACTGCAGACGCCAAAGTAGTTCCTGTCATGAAAGGAGATACTGCCAGACCAGCTATTTGGAGTGTTGGTGAATAATTATATGTCATTTGTAAATATCAACACGATTCATATGCTTGTGTTACAAAAGTATTAGAACTGTATGTTATGTGTATATCAAATTGTTGGTACAGAAGTATGTGTTGTACAGGGTTTGTACAGTACTAAGCTTAAAAATGTAACCACAGTGTATCCTATTGGAATAGAAAAGAAATGTACCTACACAACTGTAACTACTTAGATGTATATATTTTAACAATAGAAACTGGAACACCAGAGGTTAACTTCAGAAAAATAACTGAAATTAAATTACTTCATGGCCACGTAATAAAAGGATGTTATCTTTCAGTTTCAGTGCAGTAACAGACACAATGTCTAGAACTAGAGGCTTTTGGTATTGTCTTGGAAGGGTTTTTTTGTTGTATGACTTTCAGGATCTGCAAAGATACGAGAAAAAGCCTTGTGTATGCATTTTCACAGGAAGATGCTAAATGCTACCAGCTGCATCAATGGTTGTTTTTCACCTGGGATAGAGTCAGATGACAAGAAGCAATGTCATTCTGCAAATCATCCAAGCAGTAATATTTGAGATATTAATTTAAGAACTCTCTGAAAGAGACTGAGTATTTTGTATCTTTTCTTTGACTTGACAGCATTAGTGGGAAGACAGGAAAATAATTTTCTTGGGTGGCGAAAGCCAGGGAACCTTTTTGGCTAGGCTTATATGGGCCCCTGGGCCGATAGCCTAGTACTTACCCATGAACCTATAAGACCCAATCATCACATCTGCCTTGCTTGCTCTGTAAGTAAGTTATTAGGGTACAGTAATTTCTCTTAGATACAGTCAAGATTATAGCAACACTTAATTTAGATGTTTTCTTTATTTATTTGAGACGGCCCTGTAATGTTGTTTTGAATATTTCCTGTGGTTTTGAACTCTGATATAACTATGATTATATACTGAGTATTTTCTTATTATTTTATTATTTATTATTAAATATATTTAAATGTTTCATTGTGGCTGATATCTGTGATACATATTTAAGTTCTGAGAGTACTTGCATATTTATTTGGTGAGACTGCGTACTCCACTCCTAATAGCCTTGCTCTTGGTCAAACTACCATTTGTATTAACAGTAACATTACTCAGTAAGATTGGACACCCTTTGTTAAGGGCCTTAAAGCAGCTGATAAGGAGCTGGCTGATGGCCAGTAATAACTACCTCACAGTCTGGGTAGAAGGGGCATAGCTAGTAAACCTGTGCCAGCCTTTCCCAGGTGTGTGTGTGTGTGTGTGTGTATGTGTGTGTGTGTGTGTGTGTGTGTGTGTGTGTGTGTGTGTGTGTGTGTGTGTGTGTGTGTGTGTGTGTGTGTGTGTGTGTGTGTGTGTGTCAGCTACTTGGACAGGGACACAAAGCACTCTTTGGACAGAGATGGTCCTGGAGATCTTGGCTTGGCCACTCAGCTGAGATCTCAGCTCTAGAGCTGTGCCAGTGGGGAGTCTTACTGGGGATTTGGAGAAAGAAGGAGAAACCAGCTCTGGACTGACTGTGGTCTCTGTGTGCTCTTTAGAGAAATTTCACTTGATGCAGAGAGCTGCATCTGGAAATACTGTGTGTGCCTGTCATCATCCCAGTGTACATCCCCCTCTGGTGCTAGTGGTGAGGCTGGAGGCTCCTTGATTACTGTTGCCAGTGGTGAGGATTGAGGCTCCTTGATTACTGTTGCCAGTGGTGAGGATTGAGGCTCCTTGATTACTGTTGCCAGTGGTGAGGATTGAGGCTCCTTGATTACTGTTGCCAGTGGTGAGGATTGAGGCTCCTTGATTCCTGTTGCCAGTGGTGAGGATTGAGGCTCCTTGATTACTGTTGCCAGTGGTGAGGATTGAGGCTCCTTGATTACTGTTGCCAGTGGTGAGGATTGAGGCTCCTTGATTCCTGTTGCCAGTGGTGAGGATTGAGGCTCCTTGATTACTGTTGCCAGTGGTGAGGATTGAGGCTCCTTGATTACTGTTGCCAGTGGTGAGGATTGAGGCTCCTTGATTACTGTTGCCAGTGGTGAGGATTGAGGCTCCTTGATTACTGTTGCCAGTGGTGAGGATTGAGGCTCCTTGATTACTGTTGCCAGTGGTGAGGATTGAGGCTCCTTGATTACTGTTGCCAGTGGTGAGGATTGAGGCTCCTTGATTACTGTTGCCAGTGGTGAGGATTGAGGCTCCTTGATTACTGTTGCCAGTGGTGAGGATTGAGGCTCCTTGATTACTGTTGCCAGTGGTGAGGATTGAGGCTCCTTGATTACTGTTGCCAGTGGTGAGGATTGAGGCTCCTTGATTACTGTTGCCAGTGGTGAGGATTGAGGCTCCTTGATTACTGTTGCCAGTGGTGAGGATTGAGGCTCCTTGATTACTGTTGCCAGTGGTGAGGATTGAGGCTCCTTGATTACTGTTGCCAGTGGTGAGGATTGAGGCTCCTTGATTACTGTTGCCAGTGGTGAGGATTGAGGCTCCTTGATTACTGTTGCCAGTGGTGAAGATTGAGGCTCCTTGATTACTGTTGCCAGTGGTGAGGATTGAGGCTCCTTGATTCCTGTTGCCAGTGGTGAGGATTGAGGCTCCTTGATTACTGGTGCCAGTGATGAGGATTGAGGCTCCTTGATTACTGTTGCCAGTGGTGAGGATTGAGGCTCCTTGATTACTGGTGCCAGTGGTGAAGATTGAGGCTCCTTGATTACTGGTGCCAGTGGTGAGGATTGAGGCTCCTTGATTCCTGTTGCCAGTGGTGAGGATTGAGGCTCCTTGATTACTGTTGCCAGTGGTGAGGATTGAGGCTCCTTGATTACTGTTGCCAGTGGTGAGGATTGAGGCTCCTTGATTACTGTTGCCAGTGGTGAGGATTGAGGCTCCTTGATTCCTGTTGCCAGTGGTGAGGATTGAGGCTCCTTGATTCCTGTTGCCAGTGGTGAGGATTGAGGCTCCTTGATTCCTGTTGCCAGTGGTGAGGATTGAGGCTCCTTGATTACTGGTGCCAGTGGTAAGGATTGAGGCACCTTGATTACTGTTGCCAGTGGTGGGAGTCACTTATATTGGTTGCCAGTGGTGGGATATCCACATATTAGAATTCAGTGGTGCAGATATTGAATTGCAGTAGCCTGTAAACAGTGGTAAGGTGTACTCTCAATCAGCCACACAGTGAACATTCAGAGTTCCACATCACAACAGTTTTATTTATTTATTTATTGTTAGCTTAGTTATTCAGGGAGAAAAAGCAAGGATGGCAGAAGAGGAGTATGGCAAGCTGACAAGGAGCTAGTTTGTTGAGATATGCCAAGCCAAAGTACTGGTGCATGCCACCCTGACTAAGGCAGAAATAATTTCAGCCTTAGCCACAGCTATGCCACAGACCAGTAACCAGGAGGACAACCAGAGTGGTCTTGGAGATGTACAACTCTCAGAAAATGGACAGTTCAACCTTTCCACAGAGGTCTTAAAAATCCATCTTGAGTTAAAGAGACTTGAACTGGAGGCCAAACGTTTGGAAATAGAATCAACAGAGAGACGGTGGCAGAAGAAACAAATGGAATTTGAAGTGGCAGAGAGACTGAGATGTCTGGAAGCTGAAGAGAAAGAGAGGCAGAAGCAACATGAAAAGGAGATGCTGACTCTTCACCAGGGTCATGGAGGTAATGGGGAAGGGAGTAACTGAGCCCCAGAAGGAACAACGTCAGTACATTTCTTTCACAATTTACAGAGGGTAATCATTCTGATAGTTTTATTCATATGTTTGAAAGGGTATTTACACAGTATAATGTTGACCAATGTCTCTGGGTATGGTTCCTGACCCCCTTTCTCCATGGTAAGGCTGTAACTGCTATTTCTAAATTGTCTGATACTGATTGCGTAAATTATAATACAGTTACAATTTGTTTGTTACAGTATTTTAAGTTAACACCTGAAGCTTATAGAAAAAAGATTCAAGGAAGATGGAAGTGTGTGTGAATATATTGCTGAGTTAAGCACTTATTTTCATAGATGGGTGACTGGGTGTTATGTCACCACTTTTGAAGGGCTGGCAGAACTTTTGGTGCTAGAACAAGCCCTTAGCACTGTGCCTGAGGACATGAGAATCTGGTTAGTGGATGGAGAATGTAACACAGCAGATGAGTTGGGGAAAAAGGGAGACCTATACGTAGCAATCAGGGCATCAATGCACAGGAAAGGGATAACCAGTGCTGCTCATGGGTCTAAGGGAATACATGTTGGGCAGCCTAGACCACCCCAACAGACACCGCTAGTAGCAGGGGAAGCCACTAGGTCAGGTACATGGCCAGGACCAAGGCTTAAATGCTTTAAATGTATCTAGTGGGGCCATATGGCATATAGATGTTTAAGGAGGCAAGGTGGGGAGCAAAAGGAGGGAGAGCCAGTAAGTGGGAATGACATAATGCTAGCAGTAGGTTGTCTGGAGACAACAAGGGTACCAAACTACCACAAGAGGTTATATCCTATCTTAGTAGATGGGAAACAGGCCACTGCTAAGAGAGCCGCAGCCTCTGACCTTATCATTGTGAAGCCTGCAATGGTTAAAGAGGAGCAATACCTGCTTGGACAATCTACTCCAGTCAGGGTTTTAGGAGGGACCCCATTCCAAATACCTTTGGCTAGAGCTCACCTTGACTGGGAAGGTGGAAAAGGAAGCAATCAAGTAGGTGTGTGTGAGAAGATCCCTGCAGATGTCCTGACAGGGAATGATTTTGATAATGCAGTACCTTGTCTGCATGCAGTGCCATGCAGTCAGGCTTGGAGACAAGCATGTGGGTCTGGTAGCCTGGGGGAGACCCAGACAGACTGCAGACTTGAAGCCAGGACTGGTGTGGTGTTTACTTCAGAGAGGAAGCTACCCTGTAGCAGTGAGACTGAAGGTGAGTCACAGCTGCTTGTGGATACTGATGTTCCCTTGGACAGAGTGACTGCAAGGGCAGAGGTGAGTAGTAGTACCCAGGCTGGCAGTGAGGCACCGCTGTCAGAGGATACCAGACATCCTGTGGAAGGGGAGCTGGGAAGGATTATAAAGAGAGTTGAGACAGGTTCAACTCTCAGACCGTACATTACAAGGCCTGAGTGAAGTAGACAGGGAGGCACCTGATTCTCAAGAGAAGGGAGAATCTGTATATTGTGACAAACTGTTACTGTATAGAGAGTGAACCCATGAGGGAGGGCTAGATGTTGAAAGAATACAGCAGTTGGTAGTGCCCAGACCCTACTGTCTAGCCCTTCTAGCCATAGCCCACAATATTCCCTTTGCACGTCATATGGGCATAAAGCATACAAAGATATGCATTATGCAGAACTTTTATTGGCCTGGGATTTCCAGAGATATAACAGGGCACTGCAGGACTTGTGAGTAGTGACAAAGGGTAGGCAAGGCAGGAGACAAGGTCAAGGCTCCTTTGATGCCTTTGCCTGTGATTGATGAGCTATTTCAGAAGGTAGCTATGGATAGTGTGGGGCCTCAGAGTACCCCAAGTTCCACAGGGAAAAAGTATATCCTAGTGGTAGTAGATTGTGCTACCAGATACCCTGAAGCAGTGACCCTGTCCTCCGTTGAGGCAGAAAAGGTGGCAAATGCTTTGTTAGAGATTTTCAGCATGGTAGGTTTTCCAGAAGAAATACTGACTGACAAAGGTGACAATTTCATGTCAGACCTGCTGGCTTGTCTGCGGGAGTGCTGTGGGGTGTAGCACCTAAAGACCACCCCTACCACCCCAGACTAATGGTCTTGTTGAAAGGTTAAACTCTATGCTCAAGATGATGTTACAGGTATTTGAAAACCAGTTTAAGAGGGAGTGGGACAAATATTTGCCCATCTGTTATTTGCTTACAGAGAGGTGCCCCAGGAATCCACAGGTTTTTCACCCTTTGAGTTGCTGTATGTGCACAGGTTGAGGGGACCTCTAGATTTGATTCATGATGAGTGGGAGGGTGAGTGTGAATCCCACAAGGGGTGTGTTGTGGCATAAGTCCTAAACCTCAGAGCAAGGCTCAGGGAGCTCATGGGTTTGGCCCAGGAGAACCTGGCAGAAGCCCAACAGCAGGAAAAAGGTGTGGTATGACAGGAATGCTTGAGCTAGAGAGTAGCTGTAGGGCAGCAGGTTATGGTTCTCATTCCTGTCAGACACAACAAGCTGCAAACAGCTTGGGAGGGTCCCTACAAGGTGGTAAGGAAGTTCAGTGATGTTAACTACATGGTAGAACTGCTATGCAGGAGGTAGGGGCATTAATTGTACCATGTTAACATGATGAAGCCTTACCATGATAGAGAAACCCTTGTGCTGAGTATTTGCAGTGAATGGCAGGAGGAGTCCGAGGGGAATCTAGTGACTAAACTCCTCAGTGAGGCTCAGACTGACACCTCAGTGGAAGGGGTAGCAATGTTCCACAAGCTATCCCCTACCCAGGTTTGAGAACTCTGAGCAGTGTTGCAGGAGTTTGCAGACATGTTCACTGGGAAACCAGGGTACACCCACCTGGTGCAGCACCAGGTGGATACAGGACCCCAAACACCTATTAAGCAAGCCCCTTATAGGGTACCTGAGAGGGTCAAACAGACTCTGAGGGAGGAGATACAGGAAATGTTGGAAGTAGGGGTAATCTAGGAGTCCAGCAGTCCCTGGGGCTCCGCAGTGGTGCTGTTACCAAAGAAGGATGGCAGCAGCAGGTTCTGTGTGGACTACAGGAAATGAAATAGTCACACGGAGTCAGATGCTTACCCCATGCCTAGGACAGATGAAGACCTAGAGCAGCTGGGTGGGGCTAAGTATCTGACCACTATTGATCTTACCAAGGGCTACTGGCAGGTGACCTTGACTCTAGCACTAGGGAGGGGTCAGACTTTGTGACTTCTTTCAGCTTCTATGATTTTATTTTATTTTATTTTACATTTGTTGACCGGGCTGGTCCAACTGGATATATGTCCATTTTCAGCAGAGGCCCGGGGAGAAAAGCTCCAAGTAAAAAAACATTAAACATTAAAAAACAGAGTTACAAATATAGCTCAAAGAAAAAATAATAATAGCATGATAGTATTTTTACAGTGGCTACAATAAGCCAATAAGTACAAAAGGGTGTTCAAATTGAGCATGTTAGCAGAAAAGTAAGTTTTAGTAAAGATTTGTAAGCAGATAAATGAGAGTATTAGGAGCAAACTGCAAGCTAGTCAGGGTTAGAGCAGGGCAGAGCCAGTGAGTTAGGAGATGAGTTCAGGGGCAGAGCCAGTGAGTTAGGAGGTGAGTTCAGGGGCAGAGCCAGTGAGTTAGGAGGGGAGTTCAGGGGCAGAGCCAGTGAGTTAGGAGATGAGTTCAGGGGCAGAGCCAGTGAGTTGGGAGGTGAGTTCAGGGGCAGAGTCAGTGAATTAGGAGGTGAGTTCAGGGGCAGAGCCAGTGAGTTAGGAGGTGAGTTCAGGGGCAGAGCCAGTGAGTTAGGAGGTGAGTTCAGGGGCAGAGCCAGTGAGTTAGGAGGTGAGTTCAGGGGCAGAGCCAGTGAGTTGGGAGGTGAGTTCAGGGGCAGAGTCAGTGAATTAGGAGGTGAGTTCAGGGGCAGAGCCAGTGAGTTAGGAGGTGAGTTCAGGGGCAGAGCCAGTGAGTAAGGAGGTGAGTTCAGGGGCAGAGCCAGTGAGTTAGGAGGTGAGTTCAGGGGCAGAGCCAGTGATTTAGGAGGTGAGTTCAGGGGCAGAGCCAGTGAGTTAGGAGGTGAGTTCAGGGGCAGGGCCGGTGAGTTAGGAGGTGAGTTCAGGGGCAGAGCCGGTGAGTTAGGAGGTGAGTTTTGAGTTGGGATTTGAAGCTGGGAAGAGTGGAGAGAGCAGTGAGGCTGGAAGGAAGGGAGTTCCAGGCTTTTCCTATTGTGTTAGAGAACAAGGAGTCGCCTGCCAAGTTGTTTGATTTACAGGTAGATATTAGAAGTTTGTTAGAGGAACGTAGACTTTTGAGGTTACAATAAGGACTAATAAGGGTAGTGAGTGTAGGGGTGTTGGTAGGTTTGTAGAGGATTTGATAGGCTAAGGAGAGCTGGTGAAATAAGATCAGATTTTGCAGCTCAAGCCATCCCAATTGTTTTAAGTTTAAGCAGTGGTGAGTTCTAAAGGTGGAGTCAGAGGCAGATCTGGCAGTACTGTTGTAGGCGACAGCCAGTTTGGTGAGGTTAGTTTTGGACAAATATGTGCAGATGGGGGAGGCGTAAAGGAGGGTAGAAATCAGATAGGAATAGGGGAGGCGTAAAGGAGGGTAGAAATCAGATGGGAATGGGCAATGAAAGGTCTGGCAAGTGGTATAAAAAATGGTTTAATTCTAAACAGGGAGCCAAGTTTTCTGTTAACTAATTTTATTGTGTTGTTAATGTGAGAATCAAAGCTTGTTGTCTATCTCTACTCTGAGGAGCCTGGTGGTAGGGTCAGGAGCTATGTTGGTGCCATTACTAGACAAGACTGAGAAGTTGAGTAGGGAGGATTTTTGGTGGGGGAGAAAAGTAACAGTTTGGTTTTCTTGGGGTTTAAGATTAAGCATCATTTTAGGAACCATTTTTCAACATTTTGGAAAGTCTGTTGGGTGATAGAGTGCAGTTCAGAGGGGGATGAGGCAGAACAAATCAAAGTAGAATCATCAGCATATTGTATACAGGTAGCAGAGGAAATACTGGTATGAAGATCATTAATAAAAATAGAAAACAGAAGGGGGCCAAGTATTGAGCCTTGGGAGACTCCAAGGGTAATGGGTAGGAGGTTGGATAAGTTGTTTTGCCAGAGCACTGCCTGTTGTCTGTTATGAAGATATGACTCGAACCACTTTATCATACCAGAGTCGAGAGCAAAAGTTTTAAGTAAGTTTAACAGTATATGGTGATTGACCATATCAAATGCTTTGGATAGGTCAATAAAGAGAACAGAGGTAAGTATATTATTGTTCCGATTTTTGTTGATGCAGTCAGTAAAGGAAAGGAGGGCTGAAGTGGTGCTGTGGAATGGCCTGAAGCCATGTTGACAGTCAGCTAGTAGGTTGTGATTTAACAGGTGTTTAAGAAGTTGTTTTTGGATGCATTTCTCTATGATTTTAGCTAGGGGGTGAGTAAGGCTATGGGACGGTAGTTTGAGAGTTCTGTAGAGATTCCCACCTTTATGCAGGGGAATGATATGTGAAATTTTCCAGATGAAGGAATGTAGCCTTCAACAAAGGTTCTGTTAATCTGAATGGAAATGGGATAGGCTAATGGATTGGCTGCAAGTTTTAGATACTGAGCTGTAGAAGGTCAGCAGAAGGAGAGGAGGTTTTAAGTTTGTGGAGAAGAGAACAGATAAGTGAAGTGGGTACTGGCTGCAGTTGAAAAATGGGAATAGAAGTGTTAAAGGAGGAGGACTGAGAGGAGATATTTGGGGTTAGTTGGTTAGCTAGAGACTGGACAGTTTCAGAAAAGAAGGTATTAAAGGCATCAGCAGTTTGTTTTGGGTTGTTTTGGGAAGTGCCTTAGGGGCATGGGTTATTAGTGTGGCCAGGCTTTAAGAGAGTATTTATACCTGCCCAGAACTTTTGTGGATTTTGTTGGTTAGTTTGTTGTAAATGGCAGTAGTAGTTTCTTTTATCTTGAAGTACAGCTTTTTAGTGGAGTTTCGTATTTGTCTAAAGTTAAGTTGGTCAGAGGGATCTTTTGTGCTACAAAATTTGGTCCTGAGTTTATTTTTCAGGAGAATTTTATGCCTTGTATCTTTTGAGAGCCAAGGGGCAGGTTTTGAGTTAATTCTAATAGATCTTAAGGGAGCATGAGAGTCTAGGATAGAAAGGAACCTGGAGTTGAAGTAAGCTACAGCATCATCCAGTGGCAGTAGTATAAGAGGAGATCAGTTGCAAACATTTAGTTCTGAAAAGAAGCTTTCAGGGTTAAAGTTTTTATTTGATCTGACCATTTTGTATTTAGTTAGGTTAGGGGTAGTAGTTTTATGTCTGATTAGATATGTAAGAGCGTAGTCATTTAAATCATCAGGTAGTGTCTCTACTGTATAAGTCTGGTAGTGACTATTTATCAGAATCCAGTCCAATATGCTTTCTTTGTTGTTATTTTTGTTAGTTCTGGTTGGGGCTTGAATGGTAAAAACCATGAAGATTTAAGAAGATGGGAGGGCCTACAGAGGTACACGTTTTCCAGTCTACATTGACATCGCCCAGGACTATGGTTTCTTGCAGGAATTGAGTAGAAAGCCAGCTAAGGATCTCTTCTAGAGAACTGATATTATTTCCAGGGGGAAGGTAGGTGCAGATTATATAGATGGATTTGTGTGTATTAAGCTGCAGTTTGGAGATAAGGATTTCAGCATTACTTATAGAGGGAGGTTTTTCATGTTTAACAGTAATTTGCATACCTGTTTTGTAAAGAATAGCTATCCCACCACCCTTTTTGGCTATACAGTCTAGTCTGAAGATGTTGTAGCCAGGAGGAGTAATCTCATTGTCTAGGGTTGCTGGTTTGAGCCAGGTTTCAGATAGGCAAAGGATGTCGAAAGCATGTATGTCTAGCAGTGCATGGAGGTGGGCTAATTTTATTATTAATAATGCGGATGTTAAGGTGAGCTATATAGAGAGAGAGTTAGGGGGTTTGGAGGGTAGGTATGGGCAAAAGGGAGGGGGACAGAGGGGTTTTAGAGTAGCATTGTTGTTAGCACCAGGGTTGGGATGAATGTAACCTGCTAGAAGGGAGAGAAGTAGTCTTTTTATTAGGTCAGTGGGTTTGGTAAGGAAGTGTATGGATTTTTTGTTAACCTGATTAGTATAGGAAGTGTGGAACTTTCTGTGAAACTTTGCAAGAAGGTAGCTTGGAGAAAAAATTATGTTAGAGAATGGTTGGAATGTGTTTTGGGAAGGTGAGCTCATATGTTGAATGAGGGAGTGTGGATCTTTAAGGCTAAGATGTTCATATGAGGTTAGGAGGTAGGGCATCAAAAGGAAAGGAAACACTGAGAAAAGGAGGATATTTTAAAATAAGAAGAGATTAGTAGAGGAGGCATAGTGATAGGGAGGTATATGAAAGAAAAGTAGGGAAGTAGAAATGGAGATACAGACAGGAAAGGAAGAAGGAGGTTGTGTATGTAGTACTGATGCAGGTGGATAGGTATTGGATGAAAAAGAGGGGAAGAGTAAAGTGTGATTGGAGTGTAATAGAGGTGGGAGTGGTTAGGGAAGTATAAGTTTAGGAGTACTGGGGGGCGGGTGGAAATTGGGGGCAGGGTAGGGGAGCGGAGTGAGCCGTAGGCGAACGGAGCAGGGTCAAACAAAGACTGCAGTTCTGCAGAGTCAATCAGTGAGCCTGGACAACCCACAAAGGGCAAATGCAAGGTATTTAGATGTATCTACATTACCGGCTTCCCTGCAGTAAGTAGTATTCAGCTACCTTAGTTTTGGTATCTTGGAATAAAAAAGCTACACCCTATCAGGGGGTCATTCATTCTATGGAAGCTTTGGCTAGTGCTGCAGTTCCCAGTGGAGCGCTGTAGAGTTAGTTGGTCACACAAAGGGCAAATAACAGTACAAAGTTATGTAACCTTAAAACTTTTCAGTTCTTGGATGGCAAAAAAACACTATAAAGCAGCCGCAGAGGTCTTGATTGAGTCCACAGAAGTCCCTAGCATTTTCCTTAAGGGGTGGGTTGGGTAGGATGAAAGGCTTTAGTGAAACCTGGAAAAAAAGAAACAAGGAGAGAGGGTGTTTAGGGATAACTATAAGGAAGATAGCTACTGAAACCTTCAATGTAGTAGTAGTAGCGACTAACACCGTTAGGTACAATAAATATAACAAATACAGCAGACCTTTCTAATTCTTATATGGGACCAAGTTATACAACACAATGCAGCAGTGGCAATCGGTACAAACATACATGCAGCATAATCACTAGGAACAATTTAACAGGACTGGCCAACGTACGTGCACCTTAGACTATAGTTATCTATACTAATCGCATTTCTGGTACTAAAGTCAAATGGTTAAAAGGGCACATACCCTGAGCCTGAACCCCTTTGCTAACCCCTCCTGTTTCATGTAACTCAATTATAAGATAGAGCGTTTTCAGGTGTAATACGCTCAATCTCCCGCCCTTTATCAAACAGTTTGGTCGCTTGTAAAATTGTAATTTATACAGGTAAGCCAAGCTCGAAACACACGCTTTCATGTAAAAATAGTTAAGCACAATCTCCCGCTCTTTGTCAAATAGTTTGGTCACTTGTAAAATTGTAATTTATGCAGGTAAGCCAAGCTAGAAACACACACTTTCATGTAAAAATAGTTAAGCACACTACCTTAAATTAACAACTATGGCAAAGCATATAGCATGTTACCCTGGGCATAGCTTTAAATTCTTAGTGATTGACCAACCAAATTCAGATGTAAGAGGTGGCCCTATACCATTGAAATTGGAGGAACTTGAGTTATTTTGGCAGATCAAGCTCAACGCATACAATTTACCAGGCATAAATGAAAATTGTAGTTTGCGTAGTGTGTTAAAGCTTGAAAGCTTGAAGAGATGATTTTAGAAAATTCAATGAATGATTATATTTGTTATGAATTTGTAATTATTGGTGGTTTACATTATTTTTACGTTTTAAAAATTCACATTAATATGTTCTAAAGTGTCCATAAGAATTCTAAGGACCCACATGGTAATTTAATCTAACATAATATGGTTTTAAAGTTTTTAAAGTTTAAAAAAAAAATACTAATTATAAATATTGCTTTTTCGTTATATCAACTTTACAAGTTTTTATTAAAGTATTTTGTAATAATATTATTGTATTTAAGTAAGTGGATGTATTTAGTATATATATATATCAAGTAATGTAGAGAAGTATTTCTTTTTGAAGTTAATTCCTTTTTGAAGTCAATTCAATGTAATTTGATTAACTAATTACTTAATTAATAGGGGGAGGTATATATAACCTGAATGTAACATGGTAACACTGTCTGAAGAAGTTTGCTAATAGTAGCAAACGAAAAGCGCTTTATTTTATTAAATTTTCGTTTTGTTTATTGGTGAGCGTTGGCTTTGCTGCTACCTGTTTTGTTTTACAAGTTTATTTTTTATTATTTATTTGTTTGTAACTATGGAGAAGATATTTGACATCCAAAAATTAGTATTAGGCCATGCATCACAAATCACACGGTTGAGTTGATGTGTGAGAAAAAAAAAAGAATTATAGATTACTGTCCCTCGGTTTCCCAACAGTTCCAGAGATATTCATGTATGTAGAGCATAATAACTATTTACAACGCTTTCCAGTCTATGAAAACCAATAAAAAATGGGTGAAAAACTGAGCGAGATCCAAGTAGTATTAATAATTCCAATTTTATTAGCCCTTTCGGCGAGGTCAGTGCCTCCCCTTCTTCAGATAACAAACCAACTAATTGACAAGTAATTTATACTAAATTTGAAGCAATTAATCAATTAAATTGTTGTCTCTTAGACTGTCGTTAAAGTCATACAAGTTAAAAACCAATTCTTGTATACACAAAAATACCGTAGGTGGAAAACCACCAGTTGCTAAGCCAAAATGTAAAAAAAAAAATATATATATATATATATATATATATATATATATATATAAATACATGTAAATATAACAATAATATATTGATATATTAATAATGTCATCATCCAGAGCTTCCTACACATCCTAAAATGTACTAATATCATTAATGTCATCATACTGAACATTAAATATCACTTGTAGTCAAATTATAAAAATAAAAGTAAAAATAAAAATCAACCTACAAAATAATAAGTAAAAAATAGAAATAAAATAAAACAAAACAGCAATATAAGTATTAAAAACAGCTGATATGTGCCACTACTTATTGTGTACTGTATGTATGGCACCATAAAATATGCATTTTATAAAGTTAGTTTACATTTTATAATCTTGTTATATCAAATTACCTCGTTGTAAAAGCTAAAGCTAGCAGTTAGGCAAAATTATATTAAGCCATTTGCAAAGCCATTATAATAAATTGACTAACATAATGTATACAAAAATTACTACTATAATGCCCTTATTTGTTCATATTATAAGTTAGATGATTAGATGATTAGAGTTTTCTTCTTAATAAGGTGAACGTGGAACTAACCTCCTTAAAACAGATATACTTATATTTAAATGTATTATATCTTGTATTTTCTATATGGATTATGTCATTTACCTTCGTAGAGCTAATAATTTCAAAATACTTTTAATAGAAACATATTCATTGAGACCAGGAAGAATGTGGGCCACTGTTCTTATCTGCCACATCATTTCATCTGTTTCTAGTTGTAATTGCCAAGGTCCCCCTCTTACATCTACTTGCCTTTGTTGTAGTATAGTGAATTTAAACTTATGATCGGGGAACTCAATAGTATGTCTAGCTAGTGCATTTGTTGAATCTCTTTTACTGATGGCGTACTGATGTAGATACGCTGCTTAACTTTCCTCTCCATTTTGCCAATGTAATACGCAGCACATTGGTCGCAGCAGGCTGTATAAACTACTCCCTTAGTTTCACAATTAAATCTGCCATTGGCATGATACGTTCTCTCCCTGATAGTAACTTTATTATCTGTACGTATGAATTTACATTGCAGGCACGACCCACATTTATACATTCCATAAGTCCTACTCTGGTTAATACTCCTCTTTCTTTCAAGTAGAGCTTTCAGATTTGCACCCTTTCTGTATATTAAATTAGGCTTTTCCCCTAATATTTTAAACAGCCCACTGTCTTCCATGATTATAGACCAATTTTTGTTTAACATTTCCCTTATTCTGAGATGGTCAAGGGAATAAGTAAAGAGAAAACTAGTCTTAAAATTGTATTCTCCATTATTTGTAACAATACTTTGTTGGTCCTCTATGTGCTCAACATTTTGAACAGGATAATTCTGTAATAAGGGTTTAAAGTGTCCCATACTTCGCTTATAGCTAACTTCTGAGATAATGTTGACTACCAGAGGTTCAGGGTACCCTCTATTAGTGAACATAGCTTTTAAAAGCTTATATTCATCAACAAAGTCAATATCATCAGATACCATTCTTGCCGCCCTTACCATCTGCCCTTTAACAACTGCTCTTTTTCGATGGTAAGGGTGGCTACTGGTAAAGTGCAAAAAAGTGTTAGAGTAAGTAGGTTTTCTGTAGATTATACTTTTATATCTAGAATTAGCTGTATCTTTGACCAAGCTAATATCCAAAAAATTAATACTAGTGTCTTCTAAACTATAAGTAAATTCAAAGAAGTCGGTCATCTGAGATATATTAGCAATAAAGGTTGGAACTAAAGCTTTTGCCCCCTTCCAAATCAGGAACATGTCATCTTGGTATCTAGTATACCAAGAGACATTTTCCTGAAATAAACTGTAAATAATAATAAAGTTTTCTCCCAGTGGGCCATAATACAATTAGCAAAGCTACCGCCACAGGGTGACCCCATTGCCACTCTGGTGTTCTGGAGGTAAAAATCATCAAAAATCATGAAGTTATTGGTTAACACAATCTCAAGTAGTGTTTCTACTACATATATGGTTTTCTCATCCACATGCCTAATTGTCATAAATTCCCTAATCCATTCAAGTCCTAGGTCTTGAGGTATTACGGTGTATAAGTCTTTAACAACAAGTGTTTCCCTGATATTTCAATTTACTTATATTATCCAAAAAACTCCATGAGTCCCTTCCAGTCTATGTCTTAGGGCAGTTAGCAAAAACGCTATTTACCAAGAGACATAAAGATTGCACTAGTCCTGAATGTGTAAATACACTCTCTCCCACTATAGAGTTACACAGAGCAAATATACAATAGAAACAACAGTTGTGCAAATATTTACCCAGTAAGGAGCCAAAGCCAGAAAAAGTTACAGCACTGCACATTTAAGCATTATGTAGAAACTGATTAAAAACAGTAGTATAGTTGTTAATTTAATTTAAACACCAGTTTTGAGGTTTGAGTGAAGCAACAGAGTCCTTACTGCTGCAGACGAGTTTGTGAGCACTAGCAAGTGAATGGCTATTGGGAAAAAATGGCACGAGGGATTCAGAGAATAAGAAACTGTAATCTGAGTTCATGAAGGTGCCCTTTGGGATGGAAAAAATGCCCCAGTGCCATTCCAGAGGCTGGTAGATCATATCATAGTAGGAGCAGGAGATTTCACCCTTGCTTACCTTGATGATATTGCCATCTACAGCCATTTCTGGCAAGAGAACTTTCAACATGTCAGGGAGGTGCTGGGCAAACTACAGAAGACAGAGTTAACCATTAAGCCCAGTAAAAGTCAGGTGGGTGTGGCAGATGTCTTCTACATGGGACATAGAGTAGGGAGTGGTAAGATCAGGCCAGAACTTGCCAAAGTGGAAGTCATTCAGGCATGGCCTGCCCCTGTTACTATAAAGCAGGTGAGGGCATTCTTAGGAACAGCAAGGTACTACAGAAAGCTTATCCCTAGTACCACAGCTGTACCCTCACAAACAACCCAGATAAGGGAGTGTGGACCCTAGTATTTGAGAAGGCATTCCATGAAATTAAAAGAGCTTTGCGAGGGCCCCCCTGTATTAGCCAGTCCAGATTACAGCAAATAATTTGTTGTGCAGGTTGATGCTTCAAACTATGGGCTGGGGGCTATACTCAGTCAGGTTTCCTCAGAGGGAAAAGAGCACCCAGTAGTATATCTCAGTTGTAGTCTCCAATCCAGGGAGGAATGCTATGCAGCTGTAGAAAAGGAATGTCTACCCATAGTGTGGAGACTGCAGAAATTTCAACCATATCTGTATGGAATGAAATTCATTGTAGTTACAGACCATAATCCCTTAACATGGCTACATTAAGCCAGCCAGCAAAATGTCAAGTTACTAAGATGGAGCCTAGGGTTTCAGGAATATGATATCACAGTGCAGCACTGTAGTGAGGTTAGCAATGCCAATGCAGATGGGCTCTCATGACGAGGAATGGGGTAAGGTATTCTCAGATAGGCTCAACCCTCTCAGAAATGTTTCTCAAGGGTCACTTGAAAAACTAGCTTGTGTCTTGGAGGGGGGGGGGGTGTCATGAAAGGAGATACTGCCAGCCCAGCTATCTAGAATTTTGGTAAATAATTATATGCCATTTGTGAATATCAACATGATTCCTATGCTTGTGTTACAAATGTATTAGAACTGTATGTTATGTGTATATCAAACTGTTGGTACAGAAATGTGTGTTGAACAGGGTTTGTACAGTACTGAGCTTAAAAATTTAACCACTTTGTACCCTATTGGAATAGAACAGAAATGTATCTACACAACTGTAACTGTTTAGATGTATATATTTTAACAATGGAAACTGGAACACCCAAGGCTAACTTTAGAAAAATAGCTGAAATTAAATTATTTCATGGCCACATAATTAAAGGATGTTATCCTTCAGTTTCAGTGCAGTAACAGACATAGTGTATAGAACTAGAGGGTTTTGGTTTTGTCTTAGAAGGATTTTCTTGTTTTATGACTTCCAAGATCTGCAAAGATCTGAGAAAAAGCCTTGTGTATGTATTTTCTCAGGTAGATGTTAAATGCTACCAGCTACATCAATGGTTGTTTTTCACCTGGGATAGAGTCAGATGACAAGAAGTGATGTCATTCTGCAAACTATCCCATCAGTAATATTTGAGATATTAATTTAAGAGCTCTCTGAGAGAGACTGAGGATTCTGTATCTTGTCTTTGACCTGACAGCATCTGCGGGAAGACCCATTCACCACATCTGCCTTGGTGCTCTGTAAGTAAGTTATTAGGGTACAGTAATTTCTCTTAGATATAGTCAGGAATATAGCAAAGCTTAATTTAGATATTTTTCTTTATTCGTTTGAGACTGTCCTGCGATGTTGTTTTAAATATTTCCTGTGGTTTTGAACTCTGATGTAACTGTGATTATATACTATTTTCTTGTTCTTTTATTATTTTTATTAAATATATTTAAACCTTTGTTGTGGCTGATATTTGTGAGACATATTTAAGTTTTGAGAGTACTTGTATATTTATTTGATGACAGTATGCAGGCCACTCCTGCCTTGCTCTTGGTCAAACTACCATTTGTATTAACAGTAACATTACACAATAAGATTGGACACTCTTTGTTAAGGTCCTTAATGTATCTGATAAGGAGCTGGCTGCTGGCCAGTAATAACTTCCTTATAGTGTGGGCAGTAGGGGCATAGCTAGTAAACATGTGCAAGATGTGCAGGTGTATAAATCAAACTTCAAGGAGTGTGTGTGTCAGCTACTTAGGTAGGAACACGAAGCACTGGTTGAACAGAGAGGGTGATGGAGATCTTGGCTTGGCCACTCAGCTGAGATCTCAACTCTATAGCTGTGCCAGTGGGGAGTCTTATTGGGAGTCTGGAGAAAGAGGGAGAAACCAGCCCTGGACTGATTGTGGTTTCTGTGTGCTCTTATGAGAAATTGCACTTGATGCAGAAAGTTGAATCTGGAAATACTGTGTGTGTGCCTGTCCTCCTCCCAATGTACGTCCCCCACTGGTGCTAGTGGTGAGGATTGAGGCTCCTTGATTACTGTTGCCAGTGGTGAGGATTGAGGCTCCTTGATTACTGTTGCCAGTGGTGAGGATTGAGGCTCCTTGATTACTGTTGCCAGTGGCGAGGATTGAGGCTCCTTGATTCCTGTTGCCAGTGGCGAGGATTGAGGCTCCTTGATTACTGTTGCCAGTGGTGAGGATTGAGGCTCCTTGATTACTGTTGCCAGTGGTGAGGATTGAGGCTCCTTGATTACTGTTGCCAGTGGTGAGGATTGAGGCTCCTTGATTACTGGTGCCAGTGGTGAGGATTGAGGCTCCTTGATTACTGTTGCCAGTGGTGAGGATTGAGGCTCCTTGATTACTGTTGCCAGTGGTGAGGATTGAGGCTCCTTGATTACTGTTGCCAGTGGTGAGGATTGAGGCTCCTTGATTACTGTTGCCAGTGGTGAGGATTGAGGCTCCTTGATTACTGTTGCCAGTGGTGAGGATTGAGGCTCCTTGATTACTGTTGCCAGTGGTGAGGATTGAGGCTCCTTGATTACTGTTGCCAGTGGTGAGGATTGAGGCTCCTTGATTACTGTTGCCAGTGGTGAGGATTGAGGCTCCTTGATTACTGTTGCCAGTGGTGAGGATTGAGGCTCCTTGATTACTGTTGCCAGTGGTGAGGATTGAGGCTCCTTGATTCCTGTTGCCAGTGGTGAGGATTGAGGCTCCTTGATTCCTGTTGCCAGTGGTGAGGATTGAGGCTCCTTGATTACTGTTGCCAGTGGTGAGGATTGAGGCTCCTTGATTACTGTTGCCAGTGGTGAGGATTGAGGCTCCTTGATTACTGTTGCCAGTGGTGAGGATTGAGGCTCCTTGATTACTGTTGCCAGTGGTGAGGATTGAGGCTCCTTGATTACTGTTGCCAGTGGTGAGGATTGAGGCTCCTTGATTACTGTTGCCAGTGGTGAGGATTGAGGCTCCTTGATTACTGTTGCCAGTGGTGAGGATTGAGGCTCCTTGATTACTGTTGCCAGTGGTGAGGATTGAGGCTCCTTGATTACTGTTGCCAGTGGTGAGGATTGAGGCTCCTTGATTACTGTTGCCAGTGGTGAGGATTGAGGCTCCTTGATTACTGTTGCCAGTGGTGAGGATTGAGGCTCCTTGATTACTGTTGCCAGTGGTGAGGATTGAGGCTCCTTGATTCCTGTTGCCAGTGGTGAGGATTGAGGCTCCTTGATTACTGTTGCCAGTGGTGAGGATTGAGGCTCCTTGATTACTGTTGTCAGTGGTGAGGATTGAGGCTCCTTGATTACTGTTGCCAGTGGTGAGGATTGAGGCTCCTTGATTCCTGTTGCCAGTGGTGAGGATTGAGGCTCCTTGATTACTGTTGCCAGTGGTGAGGATTGAGGCTCCTTGATTACTGTTGCCAGTGGTGAGGATTGAGGCTCCTTGATTACTGTTGCCAGTGGCGAGGATTGAGGCTCCTTGATTCCTGGTGCCAGTGGTGAGGATTGAGGCTCCTTGATTACTGTTGCCAGTGGTGAGGATTGAGGCTCCTTGATTACTGTTGCCAGTGGTGAGGATTGAGGCTCCTTGATTACTGTTGCCAGTGGTGAGGATTGAGGCTCCTTGATTACTGTTGCCAGTGGTGAGGATTGAGGCTCCTTGATTCCTGTTGCCAGTGGTGAGGATTGAGGCTCCTTGATTCCTGTTGCCAGTGGTGAGGATTGAGGCTCCTTGATTCCTGTTGCCAGTGGTGAGGATTGAGGCTCCTTGATTACTGGTGCCAGTGGTGAGGATTGAGGCTCCTTGATTACTGTTGCCAGTGGTGAGGATTGAGGCTCCTTGATTACTGTTGCCAGTGGTAAGGATTGAGGCTCCTTGATTACTGTTGCCAGTGGTGAGGATTGAGGCTCCTTGATTACTGTTGCCAGTAGTGAGGATTGAGGCTCCTTGATTACTGGTGCCAGTGGTGAGGATTGAGGCTCCTTGATTACTGTTGCCAGTGGTGAGGATTGAGGCTCCTTGATTACTGTTGCTAGTGGTGAGGATTGAGGCTCCTTGATTACTGTTGCCAGTGGTGAGGATTGAGGCTCCTTGATTACTGTTGCCAGTGGTGAGGATTGAGGCTCCTTGATTACTGTTGCCAGTGGTGAGGATTGAGGCTCCTTGATTACTGTTGCCAGTGGTGAGGATTGAGGCTTCTTGATTACTGTTGCCAGTGGTGGGGCTTCACAGTTCTAATTGCAGAAAAGGTCAAACAGAATGAATTAAGGTTGTTTGGACATATGTGCAGAAAAGCAGAAGACAATATGGTGCAATAGATTGGGACAGATGGGAAGAAGGCAAGAGAAAACAAGGGTATCCAGCAAAGAGGTGGATGGATTGTGTGAGAGAAGACCTGCAACAATCAGGCATGAGCGTCAAAGAAGGTAGGGAGTGGCATTGAATCGAGGGGAAGACAGCACTGAAAAGACACCCTGAACCAATGTAAAAATTGGAAAAAGGGGGTTTATGATGATGATGTCTAAATTAGTGTCTCACACAACAGGTGGACAGCTTGCAAAACAATATATTTAATATAAGGAACAGCTAAAAATAGCACATACATTTTAAGTGCTTGGGGGATAACATACTGAACAGATTTGTCCATATTTCTAAATGTCAAATAGATTGGTCAGTGAGTACAAAGTAGAATTTTCCAGCTACATCCCTACAACAGATGGCTCATATAATAACAAAATGTTAACACCTTAATGCTTGCTTTTGTCAGCAGAACCCTGTGATTCCGTACAAATCTGTTTTAAGTGTCTGTATCTACACTTTAATTTACAAAATTATGCTAAGAAAACAGAATGGATATATTCATGTAGTAAATCAAAGACATTGGAAATAAAACTGTAAATAGGATTTCATATTTCTGTAAATAAAAATATGAGACTGAGATGACCCGCTCCTAAGCTAGCTTGTGACTTGTTTAGGTAATTCTACATATCACTGTATCTTGGAGCTCAGCGGTTATATTTTTGTAACACGAGAAAGCGTTTTAGGTTGCATATGAAATCCTTGCTTGTTTTGCTTATCAAACCAAGAGACACATACACAAAAGTTTAGGCTCCATTTTAATATACAAACGATATTTCTATGTACATATGCCAGCTCCAATGGACTTTGAAGCTATTCTCCTGGACTGGAATTTGAGCAAAATACAACAAACTCATTTTAATCGTTGTACATCACAGAGGGAGATGAAGGGATGAGCATATTATAATTTAATAATATATAAATATAAAATGTGTAAAACCATGATTCATGAAAGAAAACTGTGTGTGTGTGTGTGTGTGTGTGTGTGTGTGTGTGTGTGTGTGTGTGTGTGTGTGTCTCTGAGTGAGTGTGTGTGTGTGTGTGTGTGTGTGTGTGTGTGTGTCTCTGAGTGAGTGAGTGTGTGTGTGTGTGTGTGTGTGTGTGTGTGTGTGTGCCTCTGAGTGCGTGTGTGTGTCTCTGAGTGTGTGTGTGTGTGAGTGTGTGTGTGTGTGTCTCGGAGTGTGTGTGTGCGTTTGTGTGTGTGTGCATGTGTGTGTATGTCTGTGTGTGTATCTCTGAGTGTGTGTGTGTGTGTGTGTCTCTGAGTGTGTGTGTGTGTGTGTGTGTGTGTGTGTGTGTGTGTGTGTGTGTGTGTGTGTGTGTGTCTCTGAGTGTGTGTGTGTGTGTGTGTGTGTGTGTGTGTGTGTGTGTGTCTGAGTGTGTGTGTGTGTGTGTGTGTGTGTGTGTGTGTCTCTGAGTGCCTGTGTGTGTGTGTCTCTGAGTGTGTGTGTGTATGTCTCTGAGTGCCTGTGTGTGTGTGTATGTCTCTGAGTGCCTGTGTGTGTGTGTGTGTCTCTGAGTGCCTGTGTGTGTGTGTGTGTGTGTGTGTGTCTCTGAGTGCCTGTGTGTGTGTGTGTGTGTGTGTGTGTGTCTGTGTGTCTCTGAATGTGTGTGTGTGTGTGTGTGTCTGAGTGTGTGTGTCTCTGAGTGTGTGTGTATGTGTGTGTGTGTGTGTGTCTCTGAGTGCATGTGTGTGTGTGTGTGTGTGTGTGTGTGTGTGTGTGTCTGAGTGTGCGTGTGTGTGTGTGTGTGTGTGTGTGTGTGTGTGTGTGTGTGTGTGTGTGTGTGTGTGTGTGTGTGTGTGTGTGTGTGTTATTCGTTCATCTCCTTATGTTATCAGCTTCAGCTGTATTTAGATAAAACTTTGCTTGCTTGGGTTTTGCTTCAGCAGCTATGCAATTTCTAAGGCTCAACATTGTAACCGTTTTCCTCCTGAGCCACATTAGGACTTATGTTTGTTGTTCCTCTTTTCACCTGGTTTTACGCATTATTAGTTTATTCTTGTTGTGGAGGTTCTAGATATTCAACACGTCACTCTTTTTAACACTTGATGTCCACAGCAGAAACCTTTGCAGTAAATACAAGTAATAACACCAGTATGCGGAAGTAAAATGCTTTCCTTCCCTAACCATTAACGACTCCCAGCATGAAAACCAGGAGTCTTTCTCAAAATGAACCCTGATGTTATCTCGTTTCACACTCATTGCCTGGGATAAAAGAACCGTTCCTTTCCCACTAATTTACCAATATCACATTTTAGTCACATTGTTTAACAAAATGTCTACCCTAATAGCACTCATTAAATAAGAAGAAACTTTGCTTTATTCATATGAAACTGCAAACTGCCCTTCCAATGACAGATCGAACATACTGGCGGTATATTATTGGTTTTGGAAAAACAGATCCAGTTATTACATTGCAAAATCAAAACCTCATGTCCATTGTCAAATCTTTCACATACCCCCCTACAGCTTAAGTATTTCCTTTTAAGCACACATACATTGTGACACCAGCTGGATATATTTATTATAACTCTGACATTCATACATCACAACAGAAGTTCAGAAAAGCAGTGACTTCTCACTCAAGAACCATATGTTAAATTAACTGAATGATGTATATGTAACTTTGCTTAGTAATGTATTTACTTTCATTTTTGTATTCTTCTGTATCCTTCAAATGTCATTCTTAACTTTCTCTCATGTATGTCAATGATTTTCTCTCAAAGGGGATTGAGAACCACTGCAACACATCACTGAACACATTAATGAAAATGCAAACTACTTAAATGCATAAAATGTACCTAATGGCATTAAATAAATTTTATTATAAAACAATACTTATTTATTGATGTATAAAGCAATTTTGTTATAGTCAAACTGTATACAAGTGGCAAAGAAATGTTTAAATTAATTACGACTTTACTAATTATCACTGTTCCTGTGACTGAAGGTATCCACAAGGTTGCCCATAGTCTCTGTGCTGCACAAGTTAATGATTTGATGTAGTTGTCTGCAATCTCTCTGTTGCATGAATTAATTTAATGCAGTTGTCCATAGTCTCTTTGTCTCTCAATTGCAAATGTTTTTAAATAAATAAGTTGCTTTGTTTGTCATGGAATGTCTTGTGTGCATTTGTTGATTGTGTACAGGTCTTAAAAACTGATGTTTTTCCTGTGTAAGGTCTCTGGCTCCACTTTTCTGGAGCTGAAATCAGACTGGTCATAGGGGGGTTTCACTCTTGGCACTTAGCACTCATTTCCAAGAAACCCTGGTATAATGTTGGGTGAACATCAAGGTCTTCTTGTCTTCTGATGTTATTCGGGGTTTCTGAAAAGGAGAATTTTATTCTTATGAATTATATGTGTCACTGAGTCCCTTTCATGCATAGAAAAATTTATTAATTTCATTTTCCCAAACATATTATTTGGTAATATAACATTTATGACTGCCGCCACTTTTTTGTAGTTGTTTTCTTGATGGTTGTATTTATATAATCACTAACCCTAAATTGATAACAACAAGTGCATCCCATTTACTTGTATTGTTAAACTGGTGGACCAGATCAACTTATTCCAGTATAAGCCCCCATCCCTATACTTTATTTCTGTAACCCATTAATGAGGGTTATTCAGCTTTCCAGACTCTCCCTCATGCCCAAATAATGTTGGTCTTGCAGCTGGTCCCAGTATTACATAATTTTGTTTCTTCAAATGGAAAACATTTTGAATAGCTTTCCTGTAGGTATATGGGTTGGCCAGTCATTAGACGTGATAAAAATTCCATCAGAATTGATTTTCTACCTCTGATGCATAATTAAAACACTATTCTGTGCAAATGTAAGCTGCACAACATAAACAGAAAGGACATAAAGATAGCTCCATTCGGACTCCACATTTATTTAAAATTCTCTTTACTGTGTCATTTGTTTGTTCCTCCTCGGTTACATTTATTTTTTAAGGTCGATATTGTGGACGTTTTTGTGCTCGGTACATGACCTTGTGATGCTTCACTTGTTTTATATTTATATTTGTGCCAAAACTAATTTCTTAGTTTCTCTGTAGGGGAGTTCTCTGTTACAGTTTACTTTTACACAAACTACATAACTTTATTGTATGCTGTTAAAATGAATTATGAAAGTCAGTGATCATAATTATGCATCTTTAGCTGCTCAGATTAAGGAACACTTTTAATTAAATTACAGAGGACTTAGTAGGGCTGTAGTTGTGGGATGGGACCTTTGATTTTAGACCTTGTAAAGTAGGTGGGATTCAGACTTTTGCAGACATGGTGCTGTAGGTGCATGTGAGTTATTAATGACCAGCCCTTTCTCCACTGGCACAAAATCATTGAATAGTCTGGATGTATTACTTTATTCATAACAAACTCCCTTTTCAGGCATTAAACCTTTGACAAGCACAACTTCTTTGTTTGTGTTACTGTGATATGATTTGTTTGTTGTTTTATACAAATTTTTCAAAACTTTTCACAGAAAAAAATCTGTGTTTCTGCAGTAATCACATCCTTTGCCTTTCTCAAGAACTCTTATATGTAGCATCTATAAATGTTACTAGGTCATGATTCCCAAACTCTTTCAGTATAAACACAAAATCTGAAACAGAATGATTGCTAGACTCATTGGTGTTTTTATTTTATTCATGTATTTTGCTAATTGGTTACAGACCCATTTTCATTGGAGGTCTGGAGCACAGCATTGTTGCGTGACTTGGTCAGAGTCATAAGTCTAAGACTAAGACATGTGGAATCAGACCTTGTATTCCAAGATTCTGTTCTAAGGCATATCGATGTGACTCTAACCAGGCCAAACAAGATGAGGGTTAGTTGCCCATCTTTCAAAACCACTCAGAAAGACCTTCTAGCTAAAATCTGACTCTGTTCTTGTTCAAAACCAGGATAAATTATATCCTTAAATGTGAACAAGTGCCTCTTCATTCCTCATACATCATCACTCTGCCTTCTTCACTCACTTCCTTACTTCTATCAATTTCTCTTCCCGGACTTTCTCTCTAAATATACCAGAAACCTGTTTCGCCTTACTTCATACTGCAATTCCTGTTTGTATTAGACTAACTTACGCTTAATTTCTACAAACTGTCTAGAATTTCTCTAAATATTAAATGATTGTCATATAACTTGTATCTAATCTTAACAAACGCTTTTGTATTATGTCTAATTTGTTATAATTATTTAAACTGCAGATGTTTTGTTTTATTTTTAAATGTTATAAAATTGTTGTACTTAAAATGTTTTGTAATAATTTGGAGCTTTTCTTCCCAAGCTTCAACTGAAAATAAGCTTCTACCCATTTGGACGTTTTTGGTAATCAAATGTCAATAAATAAATAAACAAATAAAATGTCTTGAACCAGGATCTACCAAATTAACAATGTACTCAAGTCACTGCACCACAGGTACCAGTATAATTCCATTATAGTTCATCTAAGTGTAAATGACCTGAGAAGTACCTCCTAGACTATATGAAGAGAGACATTATAGATCTGAATATGTGTCTTAGGCTGGTAGGGGCCTAGCACTGAGTGGCATATTACTTTCACCAAGAATGATGCCACAATACCAACAACTGCTGATTGATTTTAACAATTGGTGGAGTTTCTGTTGTCCTTCTAATGGGATCCAGTATTTGCCTGTATGGGAAGACATGATTAACAAATCATGTAGCTTTGCCAGGGATGGTCTGCATCTGTCCCCTTTAGGCTTTTGAATACTGGTCAAAACTTTATCCTTCCCCATAGAGCCTTTTTCAGTTAGTTTCAAACTGACAAACCAACTAACATAGGAAAATCAGCTTAATTGAACCTCAAGGTGTTTCTGCTAATTGCCAGGAGCCTAAACAAAGAAGCTAAACTCCCTCCAAGCTCTCTGCACCCTAGAGGATATGGAGACCTGTGCAGTTACCGAGACAAGGTTTAAAGCTGCAGAGAGGACCCTGGCAGTACAAGGTTTCAGTGCCTTCCACACTTTTAGGCTGGTAGCTGCACAGACAGGAACTAAAGGGATAGGTGTCTAGATCTCCATCAATAACAAGCATACCCCAAGGGTGATTAAACAGGATGATGCAGTGGAGTTTCTCCACATGTAGGTTAGCACAGATAAAATCTTGTGCCATAACCTAAAAAGCTATAGGTCACACTCTATGTCCCATGAAACTCATAGCATGTACTTAAAACTATTGGAGACACTCACCATCCAACCTAACACCTTACCCGAAGAAAAACAGCAAGCAGGCCAGGAACAGCTGCTCAGAAGAGCCAACCACTCGATAAGGACAAAGACACAGTAGAAAGAACACCTCCAAGCAACGAACTCCACTAGCACCTTTATTGTTTGAACGCCACAAAATTACTAAAACGTTTTCGTCGACAATGCAACTTCATCAGATGGATACAATCAGTTGTATCCCAACTTTTTATACACAACTAATTGATGAATTAATGTAGTAATTGAATAATTAACCACAAAACTGTTCTTTTGTTTAAAGAAAAAACTACTACAAAATGTTGCTTTTTGCTACCAGTTAACATGTAAAAAAAATATATATATGTACTTCAAACAACATACTGTGTCTTGCAGTGAAAACCAAAACCCATGTTTACAATATAGGTCACAAGTAATGTAAATAATTGTAATAAAAGTGTTTAAATCACAATAGACAAAAAACAGAACAAAAATTGTTACATTCATACCTTAAATGCAGATGTTTCTATCTTACAATGAAAAGTTTAAAATTGTATAAAATTGAAAATAAATAGTCATAATAACCTAACACCTTACTTACTTACGGGGGGGGGGGGCTTTAATTATCATTCTATAAACTGGAACTCTTACATGGCCTCAAATCTGCAAGCATAGAGATACTGGACATTGTATTCACAAATATGAAAGGAACACCCCAGTGTCACCATTGTCCTTGGAAAGGTCTGACCATAAAACTGTGTCCTTTTAAATCAAAATCAGCTCAGTAACCCCAGTAAACCATGTAACAGTTAGGAACTATTCCAAGGCAAACCACCTTTTATAAACAGCTAGTTTGTCACATTTTAATAAACCTTCAAATCCAGAAAACACAGCAGCCTGTGCAGAATTGTTCACAGAAACTGTGTACAACCATGTCAATGCTTGTATAGAGGTCGCTGTATCTACCATAATTAACCCCAAGACTAACACCAAAAACAAGCCACCCTGATGTCATCCCAAATTAAACAGGTTATACAACAAAACAGAAAAAATTCATGGCTAAAATCAGGAAGTGTAACTCACATAAAGATAAGAATTCTCTCATGAAAATAAACAGGCAGCTAAGAGGGCTAATTAAGTCCAATAAATCCAATTTTGAGATCAAGATAGCTTGCCGGGCAAAAGATAACAATAAGGCCTGGTCCAGCTATGTCAGAAACCTCAAAGGTAGCACACAGCAGTGTGCTGAGCTGGTGGTTAACGATGCCACATTCACTACAGCACAGGTAGAAGGTACGCAGCAATGCACTGAACTGGTGGTTAACGATGCCACATTCACTACAGCACAGGTAGAAGGTACACAGCAGTGTGCTGAACTGGTGGTTAACGATGCCACATTCACTGACCAGGCAATATAGTGAATCTGCTGGCTTACAAATTCACTTCCAACTTTACCCCCATCTCACTCTCAGCCACCTCTCAAGAAATACCTTCAAATATAACCTTTCCAACTATAAATAAAGAGCATGTCCTGACTTGGCTTGCTAAGGCCAGGAACACAGCGCGTTAATGGGCCTAGATAGCATCCCAAGATACCTCCTCAATAGTCTAAAACATGACCTATCAGGGCCACTAGAGTTACTGTTTAACTATGTTCTTAAAACAGGCTTCATGCTACAAAAATGGAGAACTGCAACAGTCACCTAGATTCCTGTCCCCGAGACGTCCCATACTCTGGAACAGGCTACACATCTATGTCAAGCAAAGTTCTTCATTAGCACTCTTCAAGAAAAATCTTGATGAGTGGATGGGAAATAGGAAATACACCCTGGTGATCACTTCTGTGTCTCTGCTCGTCAGTGGCACAGGAAAATAACTTTCTTGGGTGGCGTAAGCCAGGGAACCTTGTTGGCTAGGCTTGCATAGGCCCTTGGGCCGATAGCCTAGTACCTACCTATGAACCTATGAACCTATCTGTCTTCATAAGGGTGGAATATCAACAGATCCCAAAAACTAAAGACCTATTATTCTGGTTAGCCTTATATGCAAAGCCATGGAAAGAATTATCATGAAAATGATCAAGAAGGACATAGAAGACCTTCAGACACTGGATCCATCCCAGTTTGGCTTTTCAAAGGATGATCATGCCTACTAAACTTGGTGGACCTCTTTGCGAATGTCACCAAGCAATGGATGAGGGCAAAACAGTGCATACTGCTTTCATTGAGCTAACTAAGGCATTTGATACCATAACCCACTCTGGTATTGTTAAACTTATGGAATTAGGCATACACCCCTATATAACATGCCTGATAGCCAGCTGGCTCAGAGATAGGAGCCAGGAATTTAGGATTGGTGAGACCACCTCCTTAAAGAGGCCAGTCACCAGTGAAGTCCCTCAAGACTCTATGCTGGGCCTTCTTCTCTTGAGCATGTACTTCTCAGAAGTCAAGGTTCATGTCAAAGGCCTCTGGCTGACCAAGTTTGCAGATGATTGCAAACTGACAGCAGTCATAAAACCCCCAAGACACTAACATCTTACAAGAGGGTCTAACACAACAGCAAAATGACACGTTTCAAAGCCATGGCTAAAAACTCAATGGAAAAATGCATTATAATAACTTTTGCAAAGTCAGCCACTCCAGGAAACTATGTCATCAATAAAGCACCCCTAAGAGTTGACCCATTAGTCGGGGAAATGGGAACACATGTAGAGTGTAACCTGGCCTTCGACCAACATGTGTCCAAGGTAGTAAGGAAATCCTTCTATGTTGCTTAACTTATAAATAAGTGCATGGCATTTAAGTCCAGGGAAGTCATTGTACCACTATACTTAGTCCTCATGAAACTCATAATTGAGTATAATGCCCCGTTTGGAATGTAGTTGACCAGAAACATGCAGCAACTGGAATGTCCTCAATGGTTCCTTACAAAACTAATACAGGACATAACCACAATGTCCTATTCAGATCACCTCAAAGCCCTATCTCTATACCCAGTCTCCTACAGAATACTGAGAGGTGATCTATGCCTGGCATACAAGGCAACCCCAGACCCCACTCTGATGAACATTTTGCACATTCGCAAAACAAACAACAGCAAAGCTACTAGATCTAAAGTCCTCAGTTTTGCTTGCAACATAAATAGGGCATGTTGGAAAGACAGATATGTATCTCAGAGAATTCCCTTTCTCTGGAACAGACTCCTCCTTCCATGTGAAACAAAGTCCCTCCCTAAACCTATTTAACCATAACTTGGTTAAACACTCATCTGGTCATGACAAAACAGAACAACAGTTGTGGATTCTGTTCAAACAGCTTTATTGTAGGCTTGAGGCTTTGCAATTTAAACTTAAGTAAACTTATAAACAGACTGACTGCCACACTCATACATGCTCACACTGGCTGTTCTGAAAATGGCACTCTGCTTGCACATGCTAAGTATTTATAGGCACGTGCCTACACTTAGAAATGCTTCATAAAGTTACAACACACAATCTGTTCTTCATCCTCCCTCTTTGAGAAATAGCACATTCATTAATAACATTGATTCACATGCAACTGTACAGAAATGATCCTTCGACATGCAATTATACAACACCAAATACATATAAAACAATCATGTCCAGGTTGCTGTATGTTTCACACTGGGTCTAAAAACGCAACTAGATTGTGTGATATAAAAATTGGAACTCGATCTAGCAATTGGGACTGTCTTTACTAAATGTTCATCTTTGGGGACATCAGGGATGTCATCAGGAACAGGAGTAGGTATTGAGACACGTTCTGGGACAGAAACATTGTCTGGATAGCTCTGAGATCTAGATTCTGTATCACAGGTACGATGTTGTGATATAATGTCTGTCACAGGAAGAAGATACCTGTAGTTTCTCCTGTACTGCACACCCTCAGATTCTACTAGACAGGATCTCAGCCTGGCACATATACCTGTCACTTGACCAATCCGATCAAAGCCTTTCACCGTTTGTACCCTCACTGCCTCTCCTTTTTCCAACTGATAAATAAATCTTCTCTTTTTGTCATAATTGAACTTCTGAAAAGATCTCTTTTTAAACAGTTGAGATTTGATTGCTCTGTTGTTTTTAGCATTAGGCACCAACAAGCTGAAACTGATAGGTAAGGTTGCTCTAGTTTGCCTAGATGGATGTCTCTGAGCAGGCGAGCCAGGTAGGTTGTCACGGGGTATATTCCTGAGATTGAGTCGATTCAAAAAGATATTAATATTCTCATACTTTGACCACTCAAGCTTTGCACTCTGTACTGCATGCTCAGTCAGGCCGTTCGACTGTGGGTATTTCGGACTGCTAGTAATATGGATGAAGTCCCACTCTTCAACATTTCTGAAATAATTGACTGGTAAACTGGGTACCATTGTCAGAGATAACTCTATGCGGACTACCATGGACTGAAAAATGACATTTCAACTTTGTAATGACTGTACTAGACATTAGATTAGGTAGCAAATCAATTGCAAACCTGTTTGAGTAAGAGTCTACCAACACTAAGAAATGCTGATTGTTCCACTCAAACATGTCAGTTGCTGCAGTTGACCAAGGTAATTCAGGAATTTGGCTTAGCTGAAGTGGCTCTGTTTGCAAATGTGGTTTAGTCAGTGGCGGCTGGTGACTTCAAATCAAAGGGGGGGGCTGCAGGAGATAGCTGAATGGGTGGGGTCAATGGGAAGGGGTGCTGCCAACTAGAAAGGGGAGGAGCTATGCTCAAAACCACAAAAACTAACTTTAATTAAATATGCTGCCCTGGGTGCCAAACCCTCATTATGAGAGTCCAAACAAGACAAATGAACTATAAAAGAATAAAAATATTTCAATGCACTGGCTGCATGACAGCTTGCTTAATATCTAGATGGAAACAAAAAAGGTTGTAAGGCATGAAAAAATAAATTACTTTTTAAATACATTACTGGAATGCCAGTCAAAATCAAGTATAAGAAAAACAAGCACCACTCAACTCAAACCACTTCTCCTTGCACTGCAGGTCTAATTATAATTTATATTCAGCTTTATTAAAGTACCAAGTAACATGCTGAAAGTAGCAATCTCTGTGATGCCCCCAGTTGTAAAAATGTTTCTTATCCAAAAAAGACCTGCTGCCTGACAACTATCTACTTGTTTCATGGGGAAAACATGATCAAACTAAAAAATGAAAAGCAAACAAGAAACAAGCTCAAGATACATTGCTTAAAGGATTACTGTTCAGGTTATGGACCACACATGATTGGCATTCTGTTTAGTTTACGGGTAAAGTCTGTAGAGATGACTGGAAGTCTCCAACAAGTGTAATGAGCTTCTTAAAATAATGGAATCCTGTCCTTTATTACAAATACTGTCATATGCATTTCAATACCCAAGGCTTATACATTATCTAGTTAAATATTCTCTGCATGGCAACAACAGAAAGGCTTCAATGTTGGCAATTCTTTAACAGTATGCTTATTAAAGCTTACTTGCATGTTATGATCTCAGACAAGCTTACCCAATGGTCATTAAAGCATTGCTACTTAAAACACAGAGCAACAGGCACTTTCTGAGTAATAAGCATAAATCAACAATACAAAAATATGACAAAAACCAGACCATTCTGCAAAATCAAGAACAGATGAAAAGCCACTGTAGTACTTGTGTCTACCTTAGATGGGGGTATACCCTGCACATTTACACTGCATAACTGCTCCTTGCCTTGCTTGGACACATCCAGAGTCACTACATGGGGGAGTGGGGTGCAACAAGTATGTCACAATTTGAAATGTCTCTGGCTGACTGTGATGGCCCTGACACATTTGTCATACCTCTCAACCTCAGAGCAAGAAATCTGGACAAAGCCATAAATAGAAGTGGGACAAAGGCCCAAAAATAAGGACAATTTTTAAATATTGCTCTTATAAACTTAGAAAAATAATAGAATAGTAGGTCTTGCATTACAATGAATTTTCTGAAGGATATAAAATCTGAAACTCAAATGTCTGTCATTATTTTCTAACTTCAGTCTTTAATGATTTACCACTAATTTACCAAAAAAAAAAAACACAATTTTATTAAAAATGGACCAAAAATGTGATGCAAAAATATAAAATAGCCACACAATACAGCTGGGAACCTGTCAAAGAAGGGACACTTTTTTTAATATTAGTACTGCTAACCTGAGCAGCTGACAAAATAAAAGAATCTACATGCATTTCTGAAATAAAAGTAATCTATAACTCTGATTATTACAGTTATTTCTTAATTGTAAACCCTCCATGTTTTCTTCCAAAATTGCTATTTTATGGAGGAAGTATTAGGGGAAGAGCAACATTTTGAGCCAAATTCGGGGACATTTGAGAGGTTTGGCTATGCTTAATTCTATAAAGCAATTTATTTGCATGTACCTCTCAACCTATTAATGCAATAAATCTGGACAAGGCCAAATATATTGGGGGAACATATAAAAAGTACTAAAAATTGCTCTTGCATAAACTGAGACAGTTGATAGAATGACAGGTCTTACTTTAGCATGCATTTTTCTGAAGGTTATGAAGTCTGAAACTCAGTGTATCATTATTTAGTGACTTAATTCCTAAATGATTTTCCAGAAAACCACAAATTTTATGAGGAACAAACCAAAAATAAGAAGCAAAAATCTATTCATTCTGTGAAAATCTGGACAGTTGGGAGGTATAGTTTAGCTGGGACTGTCTCTGAGTTTGCCGCCCTTCCCCCTCACAAAATCATGGTCGAATGGAGCCTCTGCCCTGCAGCCATTCCAATGATCCATTACTTGGCTATTTCACTCCATTTACCATAAACACTAATGTGCATACTGCTTTACTTCTATGATGATTTGGATTTCATTTGAAAGTTTTATTTTGCATTTTGCAGCACAAACAGTAAGACATCTGCTAAACAAAGCAATGCAGTCTCACAATGAAAACAGGCTTAGCATTAAAACTTCTCTGCCATTGAAACTCACATTAATTGAAACAGCATTGAAACCCACATTCAAAGAAAATACATTTGGCAGTGGCAGATAAAGATTAACTTTGGGCTGTTTTCAAAATCATAGGCCCCTTGCACATGAAACATACATGTGTTCGTTGATACACCTTCCTGATTGTACTAAATTATATTCCTTGTACAATACAGTACAGTTGTTAGACGGCATTTTAAATTTATTGTTTTGAACATTTTTCCAGTAAACAATGAAACAAAATGCATGCACCAATGACAAAACTACCCAATTCAGAACATTTCCATCATAAAAGTCTACTCAACCTTCTACAGTCCACCAGTATCAGTAAATATGCACAATCTCTGAAGTAGTAAAAGTCAACTAAATAATTCCACATTAAAGAAATATGTAACAATGAAGAGGTTGCTGCAAGCAAACAACTTTATATGTCATTGTTTATTCATCTACAAATAAAGTGCCTGTTGCCCTTGAGGAATAAATTGCCTATGTTGCATGCATTAAAAAAAGTGATAAGCTAGTAATATCGCAATAGGGACTGTATGGCAAACTGATAACAGGTTCATAGTTACTACTCTAGGTATCTTTGACAAAAAGGACTGCAGCATCTACCCACTTTACAACACAGTACAGTATCAGCAATGCATCTATCTACTGTGGGAATAGTACCCACAGCCTTCTGCATCAAAGGCAAGTACACTACCTGTTGTGCTATTAACAATACAAGATGACTCAGAATAAGCAGCACTAAAGTTTTGTTCCCCTGCAGCTCTCAGCTCCTTGTAAAATCTACTCAACACGCAGTTGCATCTCTGAACTTTGCAGCACAAGAAATCTGGAAAAAGCCGAAATTTATTGGGGGATGGGGACAAAAGCCCAAAAAACAGGGACACATTTTAAACATTGCTTGTATAATGCTGGAAAGTTGCTAGAATAAAATGTTGTGTTACCACCATACATTTCACTGCCACATCTTTAACCCAGGGGACCCTGTGCAAAACAGTCAGAGAAACATACCACTATGCCAAATCAGCTGTTTTGTGAAAGACAGGAAGACAAACTTAAATGGCTACCATTTAGTGAATTCAGTTCTCACCATAGTTGTCAACCTCTTGGCACAAAACACCTGAACAAAGCCAATAATGGGGGAATATAGCCCCCAAACATATTCAGTGAATTCAGTTCTCACTATAGCTCTGAACCTATTAGCAAAAAAACATGTGGACAAAGCCAGTAATTGGGGGAATACAGCCCCCAAATATTCAATGAATTCAGTTCTCACCATAGATAACTCTCAACCTTAGCACAAAATACCTGGACAAAGCCAATAATGGGGGAATACAGTCCTAAAATAGAAACACATTTCAAATATCCATGTTATTAACTTAGACAACTGCTAGAATAAACAGTTGTGTGCTACCATGTACTTTCTGAAGAATATGAAGTCTGAAATTCAAATGCCTGTTATTTTTAAACATTTAACCAGGAAACTAGTCTGACTTAGAACAAAAGACAATTTTCAGCAGAGCAGAGAGAAATGCCAAACACATCTTTGTAAGATGGGAGGACATGCAGACAGCACACAGAAGGCACCCCAGCCAAGAATCAAACCAGATAACCTGTAGCTGTTAGGCAGCAATACTATCAGTGCACCATTGCACTACAGACTTTGCAAGGAAAAATGTAGATACAGAAACCACAGATTTTATGAGGAACAGAACAAATATGAGGCAAAAATCTGCAAATTTTTTTAGAAAGGGTGGTGGATAGGGAATTCAGGTCCTTGCCACCTGCATCCAAGGTACAGGGTTCAAGCCTGAGTATCTCTACTCGCCACCATTTGTTCTCTCTAGCCACCGGTATATAGTAACTAGGGCATTTTACACACACACACACACACACCACCCCTCAGTATAATTCCTGTCATGAAGCTTTTGCCAGCTGTAAATAAATGTCCTACCTATTCACAAACAAAGCAAGCCAGTGATCAAACACCTATCCGGTTTACACAAATGAAACAAGCCCACCATCCAGCTAGTGACCGAATGAACAAAACAAGCCCACAATCCAGCCAGCGACCGAACGAAGCAAGCCCACAATCCATACAGCCAGACAATGAATGAAGCAAGCCCACAATCCAGTGACCAAATGAAGCAAGCCCACAATCCAGCCAGCGACCACCTACCTAAATCCTTTGTCCAGCAGTAATCCATGAATGAAGCCCACGCAATGAATGTCCCATGAGAGCAGCTCACCCCTCAGTCCTCCTCATTGGTTCTGCCTGCAGCTGAAGCAGTCTGGTGCTCCTCTGTTCTGTGCGGTTCTCACCGCACAGATTCCTGGGTATCTCACAGCAATGATTGCTGGGTACCTCTTTGCCTGTATCAGGACTGCTGATAAAGGCAGTCTGAGGTCTCTAATGTGTCTGCGCATGTGCAGAGGAGCCGGGACTCGTGATTTTTTTTTTCTGTTTTTGTTTTCTTGTTTTGCAGATTTTTCTTTTGTTTTTTTCTAGGTGGGAGGGCTGCAGTCCAGCAGTCCGATAGCATGAGCCACCCCTGGGTTTAGTACTATTGCATACTGAACAAGATGAAAGTACTTTATCAGTGTCTTTCAATAGAGAAGGCCAAGTCCTCTCACCCTGTTTTTGGTAGAGTCGGAACCTGGGTGGCCACAATGCAAAATCTGAATATACTCATGTTGTAAGGAAGTAAGAACAACAACTTTTGGACCTTTGAAAATGATACCATCTTTCATCAACATCTCATCTCGGTAAGGAAAATAACGTTGCACATCTGGCAGTACAAATGGCCATCTGACATTAATGAAGTGGTTGAGCTTTTGCAAAACTGGATCACTCATTGTATGATCTCTCATCTCATCTAGTTTCATGGTAGAAAAATTATGGACTTCCATGACATCAAAGTCAAAATTCTCTGCATCAAGCTGTTCTGTGGTATTTCTGGGTGAACTGGAGAATGTATCAGCCAGATAAGGAAGTTTACCTTTTGTGTAGACCATTTTGAAGTTGTATTTTTGTAATCTGAGCATCATTCTTTGTAGTCTTGCTGGAGTTGTATCCATAGGCTTCTTTAAAATAGTGTCTAGAGGTTGGTGATCAGTCTTGATCTGGATAGCAGGACCATAAATATAATCATGGAACTTCGAACATGTGACCACAATAGCCAAAAGTTCCTTTTCGATCTGAGCATACTGCATTTCAGTTTGAGTAAGAGTTTGAGATGCATAGGTAACAGGTCTGCCCTCCTGGAGAATAACTGCACCAAGACCAAACTTTGGGTTTATGAGCATCATAGTATATCAATGTAGGTGGGCTGGCAATTCTCTCTCTGAGGTTATCAAATGCTCACTGTTGCTGTTCTAACCATGACCTGGCAACATTTTTGTGTCACAGCTCTCTCAAAGGTGCTGATAATTTACCAAAGTCAGGTATAAACTTGCCCAAATAGTTCATCATACCAAGGAAATGCTGTAGGGCTTGCACACTGTCTGGAGCCAGGGATCTCAAGAATGGCTGCTTGTTTGGGTAAGCTAAGTCATAAGTCAGTACTAGTGAATAAATGACCCACATATGTGACTTCTGGTAGCCTGAATTTACATTTCAGAGGACTGAGCTTCAAGTTCACTTCATGCGGTCTGCGCAGACCTTTCCTGAGGGTTTGCCATGCGCTGCTTCTCCATTGCCTCCAACCAGTAAATCATCCACAATTATGGCACATGGATAACCCAAAAAAATTTGCTCCATTGCACAATGAAAGACTTCACTTGTAGAATTTATTCCAAAATGCATCCTCAGGAATCCGTATCTCCCAAATAGAGTACTGAATGTAGTCAGTAGGGAATATTTGTGATCAAGCATCACTTGCCAAAATTAACTCTTTGCATTTGCCATCAGGGCAGCAACTTCCTTGACTGTATGCATAGGATGATAGGCATTTTTAATGAATTATTCAAGTCTCTTGGATCAATGCATATTCTGATTTAATCCGAGCTCTTCTTATGAGCACCTACCATGGAAGACACCCACTCAGTCGGTTCTGTGACTAGACAAATCACACCTTGCTGCATCATCTTATCTAGCTGGACCTTGCTATTGTTCTGCATAGCTATCAGAACTCTCCTTTCCGGTATGACTACTGGACTGACCTCTGGGGCTATTTTCATGGAGTACACAACTGGAAGTTTGCCTAATTTGTCATTGAAAACATCAGCATACTCTGAGAAAATGGCATTGATGAAGCTGGAATAGGACATGTGCTTACATGATGGACTTCTTTGTTAAAAGAAAGCAGTTTCATTCTCAAACTGTCTCTAAGGCCTAATAATGATGGTTTACTATCAAAATGTTGAAATTCACATGGTCGACGTTCAAAATGTCGAAAGTCATTACACCGAATGTTCAAGATACTGAAAAAAAAATGTCTAAATTTAAATGGTCGCAAAACACCTGCAAACTAACACTAGTGTTTTTGCAGGGGTGGGGGTTGCACCCCCCTGCACCCCAACACCCCCTGCTACTTATATATTACAACTCCATGATTGCACAACAGAGCAGACAAGGGAAAATCCTTGCCTCTTTGCATAATGTCGACAGGTAATTTGCATGCACTTCCTGTCGACCAAATGAACTACTTAATATTCATGCGTTGACCATATGGGTCGATCATATGAACGTCAGACCAAATGAATTTCAACATTTTGATGGTAAACCAATAATGACTGCACAGGTCTTCAGACTACATAGAATTGCAAGCTGTAACTGTTCACAGCCGAATAACATGAAAGCATTACTGAGCCTCTGGTTTGAATCTTTTCACCTCCATAAGCAACACGCATCACACAATTGGTCAAATTAAGTTACCCACCAGCTCCCACTTTAGCAAATGTTTCTGCTGACATAACATTACACTTTGAACCAGTGTCTACTTTAAGCTCAGTGGATTTACCATTAATCAGGACAGTACAAAACACTTTGTTCTTTGCCAACAAATCTACTGCATTAACCTTTTTACCAACTACTGATACACCATCTACACAGAAGTAGGGTTGCAGCTCTCTAAATGATCAACTTGTTTTTTGAGGGACCTTTCTTTATAAGTGAATGAGGACTGCTTGATTTCCACAACTTTTGAAAGTGGTTCCATTTTTTGCAATGGTGGCATCACTGACCAAATGATAAACTCTTCTCTCCCTTAGACTCATGATTGGTACCACAATTATGACAGTTAACAATAAAACTTGACTTGGGTTTTGCTAATTCACCCTTGTATTGCACCGAGCATATCCATTTTAATGTGCTAGTCTTAGAACTTGCTGGAAAGTTATTGTTCTCCCAGGAAGACCCCCCCCCCCCAGGGGCTGCAGCTGCCATATGCTCAGGTCCGTTTCTGCTAGCCACATGCTGTATGGTGTCTATGTTTGCTCTAAAGCCTGCTGAAACCATGCTCTTATCACTTGCAAACATACTTGTATGACTTTCTGTGAGTTCATGGATTTGACAAATCTCTATAGCTTTGCTCAACATTAAATCACTGTCACAGAGCAAAATCTTTCTCAGTGCAGCATTATTAAAACCACACACACAAGCCTGTCCTTTATTAACTCATCTTTCAAGTCACCAAATATGGATGTTTTAGCTTTATTTCTTAGGTCAGTGATATAAGCTGCAAAAATTTCTCCTGGCTTTTGGTCTCTTGTATAAAGTAGGTGCTGCTCTAATGTAACATTTGTCTGGGGTTGCACATTTCTTTGAATTTATGTTTCAAGAAGTTAGGGTACTCTCTTGATGCAGACAGTGCAACAATATGGAAGTTTCCCCGACTCCTATATATACTGCTGGTGCATACAAATGAATGCTCCATTTCAATGGCCTCAAACCAGCAAAGCAAAATGAATGCCTTTGCACATCATGCATCTTTGTCTGAAAAAGCTGCTTGTATAAACATGTCATATTCCTACTCAAATACTCTCCAATTCTGGTCAAATAGAAGTAGACTGGGTCTGCAAAATGCCTCTGCCATATCAGCACACACTAGTGAAGGCCCTTGAAATTATGCATGAAGATAAACACACATATATATGCCATAATTTTATGCCAGAACTTGTAACTATGCCTGATAGAACAGTAAGCCTTTGAAACAACTGTACTTTGCAAAAGAAGTCTCTGTAGCACAAGAACACTTTGGAAATCACTATACTTTGCGAAACCACCCTTTATCAGTGTAAGAAACACTATGAAATGATTACACTCGCGAATTAACAGTATACGGCACACAGTAAACCTTTCAAAATGGCTGCACTTTGCAATGTAACTGTACAGTGTAAGAAACATTTATGGTAGCAGTCTGCAAATAAGTATAAACAGCACAAGAAACTTTTCAAAATGACTGTATTTGACTGCACTTTGCAAAATAATTGCACTTTGCACACAGTAAACTCTTTGGAATAAATGCAGTGTAATAAAGCATATGCTGCAAACACTTTGCACACGCTGAGGTACTTAGAACAACTCTGATTATGCATTGAATAGCTTCAGTCAATGCAAAATAGTAGCTAATGCCCAAACATGGCGATTTTACTAAACACATGGCGGTGTTACTAAAACATGGCGGTTTTACTAAACACATGGCGGTTTTACTAAAACATGGCGGTTTTACTAAACACATGGCGGTTTTACTAAAACATGGCAGTTTTACTAAACACATGGCGGTTTTACTAAACACATGGTGGTTTTACTAAAACATGGCGGTTTTACTAAACGCATGGCGGTTTTACTAAACACATGGCGGTTTTACTAAAACATGGCGGTTTTACTAAACACATGGTTTTACTAAAACATGGCGGTTTTACTAAACACATGGCGGTTTTACTAAAACATGGCGGTTTTACTAAACACATGGCGGTTTTACTAAAACATGGCGGTTTTACTAAAACATGGCGGTTTTACTAAAGACATGGCATCACCTTTAGTTTCTATGCATATTTATGCTTAATTCGCTCTGTTATCTTACTCGTTCTGTCCATCTGACCTCATTTCAAGCCCGTTATACTTTTCTTGTGCTTGTTTTGCTTTAAACACACTCCGTATGCAAACCCAGGGCTACTTTGAACCACTTATGAGATTTTCTGATAATTATCTTATCAAATATCTTGGTTTCAAACATTTATTTAATTATCAATGCATTTTTCTGCTTTTTGTTTGATTAGTTATATGTCGTCTTTGTGCCATTTGTTTGATTAATAATGTGTTTTGTGCCTTACGATGTTTCATATCATTTTCTTTACAAAATAAATAATTTGTGCGAGTTTTGATTACCTGTAGTTCATTTCTAACCTGTTTTTAATCGTTTGGTCACTGTATTCATCCAGCCTGCTCATCATGTCTTCACCCTCAACTCTGTACCTCGTAGCTTGAAAACATTGCTTTCAAAATCTCAGTTCTGACAACATGTCACTCATCTGGTCAGGACAAAACAGATGAACAGTTGTGAGTTCAGTTCACGCAGCTTTTATTATATACAAATACATCTGGACTGAGGCTTTGTAACTTTGTAAACTTATAAACAGACTGACTAGCACACTCATACATGTTCACACTCTGGCTGTTCTCTCAAAATGACACTGCTGCCTGCACGTGTTCATTATGTATATGCACGTGTCTACACTTGGAAATGCTTCTTAAAGTTACACACACACATGCCCTGGTTTACAGATGGGAAATTAAAAATTCACTTCTGGTCTGGCACTCACATCTCTGATGGATACAGTCAGTCAGTAAATTATGTTGTAGCTACCAGTCAGCTCTATATAGATGTCAAAAACATAACTTGTGGTTCACATTTGGGTTGCACAGCTAGGCATATAAAAACCCTCGAGGTCATTAGCCTAATATACACTTATGAAACTATGAAACTGTAATAGCAACTGACAGCTTTAATCTTCTGTGCTAACTCACTAGACCTTTTTTCCCCTCAGTCCATCCATCCTGCCTTTCATCCTCTGTTTGACAAAGCTGCCCATGAGTAAATCCTTTACAGAAGGTGATGGTGGTTCTGAGTTGCAATTTTTGTTTGATACCTGTAGGTTTAACCTCAGGGTAATTACTTTATTATCAAACATTCCAGTTATTTACTTACTTGTGACTCTTTAAAGCACCTGCTACGCTATCATCATTCTGATACACAAAACTATCCCTGGTGATGAAGGGAGAAGTTTACATGCATGTAAATGAAAGGGTTTGTTAAAGCACCTGCTACTTACTTCTCATCTCATCTGTCTTGGTGATTTAAAGCTTATTCGCTGCATAGATCACGGCTGGCTTACCAACCCCACTACATATTACTCAGCAATGCCATCACCCACATTACAGTAAAGTCAAACAACAGTCCGCTAGCATCATTCTGATACACAAGACTATCCCTGGTGATGAAGGGAGAAGTTTACACACGTGTAAATGAAAGGGTTTGTTAAGGTGGGTCCTTGTATAAGAGATTGCGAGGATTAACAGACTATGAATCTATGAAGTAAAAAAGTGACCATCATCCATTGTCATATAACATCCAACCTAAGTAAACAAGTGTTGGCAAAAAAATAAAAAAATAAAAGAGAAATGTTTTGATATTCTGAAAGAAGAAGAGAGAGATTGTGATGTGTCACAGTGGACAGCAATATCCGTGTCACAGTGGACAGCAATATCCATAAAAACAGAACAGGAAGGATGTGTCAGTGGACAGCGATATCCATAAAAACAGAACAGGAAGGATGTGTCAGTGGACAGCGATATCCATAAAAACAGAACAGGAAGGATGTGTCAGTGGACAGCGATATCCATAAAAACAGAACAGGAAGGATGTGTCAGTGGACAGCGATATCCATAAAAACAGAACAGGAAGGATGTGTCAGTGGACAGCGATATCCATAAAAACAGAACAGGAAGGATGTGTCAGTGGACAGCAATATCCATAAAAACAGAACAGGAAGGATGTGTCAGTGGACAGCAATATCCATAAAAACAGAACAGGAAGGATGTGTCAGTGGACAGCGACATCCATAAAAACAGAACAAGAAGGATGTGTCAGTAGACAGCGACATCCATAAAAACAGAACAGGAAGGATGTGTCAGTGGACAGCGACATCCATAAAAACAGAACAGGAATGATGTGTCAGTGGACAGCGACATCCATAAAAACAGAACAGGAAGGATGTGTCAGTGGACAGCGACATCCATAAAAACAGAACAGGAAGGATGTGTCAGTGGACAGTGATATCCATAAAAACAGAACAGGAAGGATGTGTTAGTGGACAGCAATATCCATAAAAACAGATCCGGACAGTGATATCCATAAAAACAGAACAGGAAGGATGTGTCAGTGGACAGTGATATCCATAAAAACAGAACAGGAAGGATGTGTCAGTGGACAGCGATATCCATAAAAACAGAACAGGAAGGATGTGTCAGTGGACAGCAATATCCATAAAAACAGAACAGGAAGGATGTTTCAGTGGACAGCAATATCCATAAAAACAGAACAGGAAGGATGTGTCAGTGGACAGCGACATCCATAAAAACAGAACAGGAAGGATGTGTCAGTAGACAGCGACATCCATAAAAACAGAACAGGAAGGATGTGTCAGTGGACAGCGACATCCATAAAAACAGAACAGGAAGGATGTGTCAGTGGACAGCGACATCCATACAAACAGAACAGGAAGGATGTGTCAGTGGACAGCGACATCCATAAAAACAGAACAGGAAGGATGTGTCAGTGGACAGCAACATCCATAAAAACAGAACAGGAAGGATGTGTCAGTGGACAGCGCCATCCATAAAAACAGAACAGGAAGGATGTGTCAGTGGACAGCGATATCCATAAAAACAGAACAGGAAGGATGTGTCAGTGGACAGCGATATCCATAAAAACAGAACAGGAAGGATGTGTCAGTGGACAGCTATATCCATAAAAACAGAACAGGAAGGATGTGTCAGTAGATAGCGATATCCATAAAAACAGAACAGGAAGGATGTGTCAGTGGACAGCGATATCCATAAAAACAGAACAGGAAGGATGTGTCAGTGGACAGTGATATCCATAAAAACAGAACAGGAAGGATGTGTCAGTGGACAGCAATATCCATAAAAACAGAACAGGAAGGATGTGTCAGTGGACAGCAATATCCATAAAAAACAGAACAGGAAGGATGTGTCAGTGGACAGCAATATCCATAAAAAACAGATCAGGAAGTTAGTTTTTGTGCAAACTGCAAAGCTTATCACAGTAATAATCCTAGAGAAGGGAGGATTTCTTATTCAGTTTCAAAAAGATAATGGAGTAAAATTGGTAACAATTTATTTCATTTTAGTAATTGTACCTGCTCTGTCTTGATATTTATTGTTTGCTGAGTTTGTAAACCTATTAGTTACTATAGGAAATAGTATACAACTTAAAAAAACGGACTCCCTGACGTAACAATGTCCAATAATGTTCACAGCAAGCAAACAGCAAATTCAATAAAATTTTCATAGCAATGGAAACTTGAACATGTAGCCTATAGCAGTTATAAAGACAGCCAGGCTTGAATAAATCACTCAGCATTAGCAGTGGTAGTTACATAGCTGTGCATGTAGCTTTGTTGACCCGTGTGCATTAGCAGTGATAGTTACATAGCTGTGCATGTAGCTTTGTTGACCCGTGTGCATTAGCAGTGATAGTTACATAGCTGTGCATGTAGCTTTGTTGACCCGTGTGCATTAGCAGTGATAGTTACATAGCTGTGCATGTAGCTTTGTTGACCCGTGTAGGTCTATCACCGTCTTCATTACTGATACATTGAAGATGACTAACATTCCTGCAGCTACTTCCTTATTAAAGCCTGCAAACCTGATCTCTAGTGAAGACTGATTGAAACAAAACTAGTCTAGACAACAATTTTGGTATGACCAAATGGCAAAACATCTACATTCATTGAAAGGGATGGACAAGGTGAGAATGCAGAAAGTCTCCACAGAGAAACAAAAGAAGGATTATTCATGATGTAGTGTGAGCGCTCTGTATTGATTTTTATTTATACTGAGGATGGAAAGTTGCTGAAAAGTTCAAGCTGAATATGACTCATAATGACTGCAGTGAATACAGAGACTGTATTTGCAATGCTTCCATTAAAGGATTAGTCACATGACCATAAACATATTAAAAGAAGTGTCTCAAAAATATTCACACAGAAGGCAAAAATGACTCTAGAGCATTCTGGTAGACTAGATAATGAATGTTTACCTGAAGTAGTTCTTAGGACAATAACAGAAGAAGTGCTAAACAAAAAAACATTTCACACCCTACTATCATGGCCGGGCTGCTTGATTATGTACACAATACACTTAACCACTGTGGCCTTGCTGTTTCAGCACATTTGTGTGTGGTTTTCATATGCCATCATCATGTAGTACATCAACAAATCAGTCGTGTACCTAGCGCTAAACTTAGATATCTACCTGAGATTATTCCTGAAGTGGGGAAATCTTATCCACCTTTCGAGATATGTATGCAGATCAGTGACTATCCAACCCTACCTCTTGTGGAAGTCCCGTTACTCACACCTGTGTCACCTGTATCATAGTCATGGCTCATACCTGTATACCAGTGGGGCTGGCAGTTTCATAATGACTGGGACATGTTTTTGCACTCTCACAGTGAATCAGGAAAGAGATTGCACATAATTTCTTGCAAATGATCTTACAGCAAAAAGTAACTGCTGCTTCTGCAAATGATCCTTACCAGGGCACACAACAGGTATGTCATTTATAGGTAAAAGGGGAGCACATTTACAAAAGATAGACACATGGTGACATTTGTCAATAATGTATCAATAATTTATACATGGTTTAAATCTATAGCTCCACTCCCAAAGCAGGTTCTACACAAAGGAGATAATATCCTAAACTCTGCAATTTATTGTACTCTGCAACATACTATGTTTACTCATCTGCCACTTTATCTAAGCCTACATTTACAACGTACTTCCATGATAAACTGTATGACTTGGTTGTGTTACTCAATCTTGTTTTAAATTCGCACAGTACATGTCTGCAATGCAGAGTCATTAATCTTATTCATAGCAACAAAAACTTTACTATTATAGTATCTTGGCTTCTGCCTTCTTTTACAAATTCTGCTTTATTTAATATTGTAGATTCCGCAGATTGCCTGGAATGTCCATCAGAAGAATGGCCAAATGAAAGGAAGAACAAGTGTATACCAAGATCGACAGAGTTCCTATCCTACAGCGATATCATGGGTATTGTTTTGGCTTTCATGACAATTACCAGTTCTGTGCTGCCAGCTGCCATCCTTGTGATCTTTTTCAGATACAGCGACACTCCCCTTGTCAGAGCCAACAACCGTAACATCAGTTACCTTCTCCTGGTAGCCCTTCCTCTGTGTTCCCTGTGCTCCTTGTTTTTTATTGGACACCCTTATAACATGACCTGCAGACTTCGTCAAGTGCTTTTTGGCATAATGTTTGTCCTTTCCATCTCCTGTGTGCTGGCCAAGACCATTATGGTTGTGGCAGCTTTTAATGCTACAAAACCCAACAGCCACTTAAGGAGTTGGGCCAGACCACACATCCCTTACTACATTGTACTATTATGTACACTTATTCAGGTAATTATTTGCGTGAGCTGGATTATTTTTGCATCTCCATTTGCTGAAAGGAATTTCGCATCATATCCTGGACTGATAATAATAGAATGCAATGAAGGATCCACTGTTGCATTCTGGTGCATGCTGGGATACATGGGATTACTTGCCGGTACCTGTTTCATTGTAGCATTTCTATCTAGAAACCTACCAGACAGCTTTAATGAGGCAAAGTTCATCACATTCAGCATGGTTGTGTTTATCAGTGTGTGGCTGGCCTTTATCCCAGCATACCTCAGTACTAAGGGTAAATATATGGTAGCAGTAGAAGTATTTGCTATTACTGCTTCCAGCCTTGGTCTGCTTGTTTGCCTATTTTTTCCTAAGTGCTATATCATTCTAATGAAGCCAGATATTAATAGTAAAGCATATTTAAAGGGAAACAAATGAAGAATGATGTAAAATGTTAGTACAAGTACAAAATATGAGGATTTGTATTCATATCTGTACTAAAAGTATATACATATCTGAACATTATATGTACTGTATTATACTGATATTTTCTTAGGTTAATTGACCTTGAACAACAAGCATTCATTCTGGCTCTTAATTTAGATATGCACAAAAATTGTATTCCTCAGATTTCTAAAATATAATTTGTGCCATAAAGTAATAAACATAAGTGTGGCTGTCTTGTGTTAGTATTGTATTATTTTTTTTTTAATTAGTAAGATTTAAATTATTATCAGCTATGTTATGTTAAACAAACATTTATGGTTCACAAACAATGTGATAGTGTCTTTACATTGTTTGGCAGCTGTTTTATTATTCTTTTTTTAAAACACTGGAAATTCTGTTCTATACATACATGAAAAGTAAAAACCTTAACAGGACGTTAATAGTAATTTTTTGAAAAAAACAATATTTTTAACAGGATTTGTACTAATTGCCCCACCAGACATACTGCAACAGTGGCATGTAGACACACTGTCAATAGCGTCTATAGTAAATGAATGAAACAACAAAAGACCGAACGTTCTTTCATCGACACATAAATGCTGAAACCACAAAACAGCGAAGTTACGGTACAGTGATTTTTTTTCAAAATCGCTGCTCCAAAAAAAAAAATGTAGAGACAAAATAAAGTGGGGAGATTCACCCCCACCCCACCCCCCACTTAAATATACCAACTCCAAGATCACACCACATTGGAGGAAATGGCAATATCCTGAGAAAGGCTGAGTGATTTTTTTCCCAGGGGAAAAAAATCGATGTTCTGTAACTTCTCTGTTTTATGGTTTTGGCTATTATGTTTCGATGAAAGAGCATTCGCTCTTTTGTCATTTCATTCATTTAATATAGACCCTGTCAAAAGCATCCACTTAATTTCCATCACTTTACCAGCTAAACCCAGCCTTGCAAAGGAAAAGCTGTTTCTTCTTGTGGATTGTGAAATAACTACCTGTTCTAAGTACCAACACATTAGCTTATCCTGAATGATCATGTACTGTTACTGACTCAGATTGGAAAAGTGTGCTGCAGGGTTTTCTTAATCCCTTGTTATCTTTACTGCAGCGTTCTCTATATAAACATATTAGAAGTCACCCTCAACATGGATTTAGGTTTTTGTGTTGTGGAACAGGTTGATTTGCGGCCTCGGAGAGGACCAGTAGATGATTTTTGGAGTTTCTGGAGCTGAAGTGGCAAATAAAACTAAATGCTTACCAAGCCCCAGGGCTGAATGACAAGATTTCTTTGCATCCTTTGTTGAGACTTAAATCTATGTTTATGATATGAACTATGTATAAATGTTATACATTTTATAAATGGTATATTAATATTTATAATAATGTTTTAACAATTTCAGATTTCTTGTTCTTGTTTTTACACCTATATATTTTCATACTGTCCAATATGAATATTTTATATATATATATATATATATATATATATATATAGATATATATATATATATAGATATAGATATATACACATGTTATTTTAACAAGTATTATTACTAACGGCACTATATATATATATATATATATATATATATATATATATATATATATATATATATATATATATATATATATATATATATATATATATATATATATATATACACACATGTTATTTTAACAAGTATTATTACTAACAGCACTATATATATATATATATATATATATATATATATATATATATATATATATATATACACATGTTATTTTAACAAGTATTATTACTAATGGTACTCTCTCTCTCTATATATATATGGGCTGGATTCACGAAGGCTTGCACAGAGTCTAAGAGTAGTGTAAGACTCCATGCAGCCTTTGTGGTCCAGGAACAGCCCAAAGTCCGTGTAAGAGACAAGCTAAAATGGCTCTTACACGGAGTGGGCGTGGATAAGCTAATCACCTCACTTGCAGTCGAATAGCATGCAAATGAGGATGATTAGCGATCCAGGAAGCCCAGAACAGCCTGTGTAAGAGCCGTTTTAGCTGCAGAAATGTACTCAGTTGACAACTGAGTACACTTCTGCAAAAACCGCAATGGAGCCATGTCAGCTCCAAATAAAGGGTGCATATGTGTCAGGCAGCATGCCAATGGCCAAATATGTGGCCATTGGTAAGGTAACCTGATGCAAATATCTTAAAAATATAATTTTTTTTTTTCAGCGATCGCCGATGTTTAAACCCAGCGCAGCCCCGCGCAAACGGGCTGCGCTGCATAAAACATAAAAAGGAAGGTTATAAACCCACAAATGTGGGTTTTATGCAATACATGGAATGTCAATGCAGGGACCAGCAGACCAAAACCAACATGGCCACCGTGTAGTGGTTGCTAAGGGGGGAAGCTGAGTCTAAGACATGTAACTAAGCATTAGTAGGCAATCTGATGCAAATGAGTGTTAGGATACTGAATTCCACTGTCACATAGCAAATGAGCACAATCTGAGTAGTGTAAGAGTTACAGAAGGGGGAGGAACAGAGTAGGAGATAGGTGACATCACAGGGGGGAATGGTAGAAAGAAATTCAGTTCATTGGAGGTCAGAGTTACATGACAGATGTAAGACAGATATCATGGAAAGAGGTGTGCCACTAAATAAGCATGAGAAAGTCAAGAAATGGAAGGGGTACACTGTTGCCTACACCAAAGTTTCTTGCTGGGCGTGCATGCGCACGTGTGCGCGCCATGAAGCGTGAGTAAGGCAGTGTGTGCGCGTGTAAGGCAGACTGAGCATGTGGGAGTGTGTTGGGGGATGTTTAACACTGTTTGCGCGGGAGTGCACACGTTTTAACCCAAATAAGCAGATTCTGAACCGTGTAAGCATGTGTGCGTGCGTGTAAGCCACTGTGAGTGTGTTTCTGCTGGTCTGCACACAGCTCCTCCCTGAGGAAACAGAGAGGAAAAAGAAAGCAACAGATTTAGTAGGAAGCT
>NC_056735.1:101022738-101050238 GCF_019279795.1 Protopterus annectens
TATGGTGTATAGTATCCTGGGTTGAACCTGGCCACTGCTTTTATTTTCATGACTGTCTAGACATGCTGAGGGGTGTGTCTGTGTAAAGGCAGTTTTGATACGGCTTGCTCAACGTTGCCCGTCGGTTAGCTCGTTTGCGCGGTGTGCAGCTCCGCGCAAACAGGGTACGCTGGTTTAAGCCTCATTTGGCTATAGGCATGCATATTACGCTCAGCTCAGTTAGGGGCACATAGATCTAGCGTGTTTTACTCCACTGCTCAGCTACGGGCACTCATTTTGCACCAGTTAAACTACTGCTCATCTATGGGCACATGCACTCACTCTGTTAAACTGTAACTCAGCTATGAGCACATCTGGCATTTTTTCTTCTCTTGTTACCTCACATGTCTTCAATATAAATGGGCTATTTCATTACATTTTACATAAATTGTGTTTTATGTGTACATATTTGTCAGGGACTTGTTTCCTGCTTATTTTGAAAAAAAAAAATTGGTGCTGTGGGGGCTCGAACCATGAATGCCTGCTCTTCAGCCAACATCTCTACCGCTACGCTATTGCTTCCTGGCTTATTTTGCATATTTAGTTCTTATATGCTTTCCCACTGACTGCTAACTGTAGCTGCGCTTTGGGCACGCCTGCGCAAATGAGCGCACTCACGGTTAAACATCTTTACAATTTAAAAAAAATATATAACATGTTCATTTATATATATTTTATGTTCATAGTCTGTGGGGGCATGTGTTGTGTTGTGTTTATTCACATTTCCGTGGACTCTGTTGTGGGTGTTTACTTTGGGCACTTTTACATTTCTGGGGGCGTGTCCACTTGCAGGGCTCAGCCTATGGACACGCCCCCTACTGTCTTACACGGACCGTGTTAGACTTAGGTGTGATTCAGCATGCTCTCATGAATATGCAGAGCATGCTGACATCACTCAGTTTAACTGCGGCCTCCGTGTAAGAGTTATAACTCTTACATGGAGGCTTCGTGAATCCTTACCTATGTGTATGCGCTCATCACTGAGAAATAGTATTTTTATAATTGTATTACTTCCAATAGTATGACATCCAAAATTAGCCCAAATCTTTTTTTTTTTTTTGACTTTTGTGCTGGTGGGAATTGAATCTACAAGCATCACAACAGTGCCACTACAGATAGAATTAACACAATGAGGCACTTTTCCAACTATGCCAATGGAAGTATAGAGGATCAACATTCTACCATTACACACTCATAATAATTCCAGTATGGACTGCCGATAATGGCAGACACTTGTATGAATGAATATGTATGTATGTATGTATGTATGTATGCAGTTTAAAGGTATTTCAAATGGTACTTGTTACTACTGAAACACAGACATGTTTAATAAAATTAATCTGTACATACCCCGGGCTGGGCACTCCAGTTGCTCTCTTATGCATTTCTCTATTTCTTGCAATCTGTTATCGAGCTACAGAATTAGAGACATCATATTAAAAATCTATATGGTGCATCTACTGGCAGGATGTAAGGATGGGGAAATTATGTTATACTTACAATACAGAGGTGGTAACAGGTCTCAAAGCAATTTCTCTGTCAGCTAAGGACTTAAGGCTTACTGTGACTTATGTCACTATAGTTGTGATGGCGCTGTTCCACCATGTGGGGGATACCAGTAACATGGGTTACAGCCTTGGCCACACTGTTCCAGGCATCAGCCCTGTACTGAGGTCTGATGTAGCACCCTGCAGGAGCTTGCAGCTCTAATACTTACAGAGGAGATGCAGAAAGGTCTTGGTTTCCTCCTAACGCTATCTTTGTGCCTTCTTCAGTTGCAAGTTTCTCCTTCCAAGATGTCAGGAAAAAAGGCATAGAAATGGTGCCCAAAGCAAATTTCATGGTTCACATCGTTCATGCAAAAATGGGAACTGGGGGCAACTGGATTTTTGCACAAAATATAATATTTGCACTGTGCTGTTAAGATTCCAGTGACACATTAAGGGTCAAATATATTGATTGTCTTTTCATCTGTTTGCTGCTGAGATTACATGCTCAACAGTGACTCCAGGTAAACATAGTTAATCAATGAATGCAATTGATATTCATCGATTAACATGTTTAATTAATGAATATCATCTGCATTTAAGTTGACAGATGTAACTTCTGAAGTATGCTCACATGGCAAGAGTCACAAAACAAATAGATTTGTAGAATCATTGTGATCACTGTAAATATTACCACAACTTGCACGTTAAGGGATTCAAAACCCTGAGTGTTTCCTACTTGCTCTCTTGACCTGCCTACTATTAATCTATTTACACATGAGACAGAATAGATTTTATTAAACTTGTCTGGCAGCACAAATTTGCAGGGTGTTTGCCAACAGTAAGGAAAATGCACAACAAGAAATGTTCAGCAGACTTAAATCACTGAGGATGCAAACCCTCCACATAACCTACTGCAACATTATACATCACAAGTGCAGTACAGTCAGCCGTATACAGTGTTAGAGAACAAATAATTGTGTCAGTCTGTGTTAATATCATTATTGTTTTTATCTGTCATGCCTCAAATTTAAGCTCACTCACACAATGGTCACCATATCATTACTGCAAACAAAAGATTGCTCTACATTTTCTGTCATAAGATGCTGACTGTCATTTATCCTTACCCATCTGTGTCTATAATTGTTACATCATGCACTGTTTAAAGAAAATCATTTTTATTTTAATCTGTCAGTCCATTGTGTATGTTGTACCTATGTCAGTTTGCCAGATGTCAAAAGTCACTAAGCTGTGCATTACCTAAACATGTCACATATCTTTCATAGGACGATTAATGGGAAAAAAATCCCAGGAAAGGATTTAAATCCATGCATATTTCAGCCACAGTTTTCCAGAGTTTGCGCCAAGTGTGTCACTTAAGTGCTCATGCAAAAAGTGCAGAAATATGCTAACTATAACAGAATAGACTTAAAGACTGGAAACAATATTGTGCAACAGCATCCCACCCTCAGTGGATTAGAAACATGTATGTTATACACTGAAAAGGACGCTTAATATCATTAGTGCAGTGAAGCATGGAAGCTGATGCAGGGAACAAAATTTCCTTACCTTGCTTCCATGTTTATTTTTTATCTGAGATGTGTTTACAATACGCAGTGTTACACTCTATAACCCAACTGACGGCAAAGTCTTAGCGTGTTTGAGTATGTGTGTGTGTGTGTGTGTGTGTGTGTGTGTGTGTGTGTGTGTGTGTGTGTGTGTGTGTGTGTCTGTAGGAATTTTCTTTGTTTCTGTCATGGTACAAAAACTGTAATTACCACCTGTTCACTGATGATGAGAAGTACTGCTCGATGCCAATAGTCAAACCATAGATAATTTAAAAAAGTGATTTATAAGTAATCTGTGCCCAAGTGTGCTTTGTGTATGTATTTTTTGGCCAGAGTTTACATTGTAAATGGAGGATTGGACAGAGATGAAAAGTGGGAGGAAGGCAATAGTTGAGCCGAAGGCAGAATGACACACTATTAACACTGAAGTCATGTTGTATGATGCTTCCAACGCCACTCTGAGGTGTGAAATGTGACAAATCTCCATCTTTGTTTCTTACTGAGAATGTAAGGTCAATACCAAATGCAGCTTCCTATGTTTAGAGCTCACGTGAGCATTGATGCCAACCGGTCATCTATAGACTGTAGAACAACTGCTTCACACTATTATTGGACAAGTGGTCAGTATGATGACCACTCTGCTGACACCTTACCAACCCTTACAAGTGGGACACCCTATGACTACTTCAGATGTGGCAATATACTGCTCTACATTGCTATTTTGCTGTATTGACAGAATTCATTACTATTCACCATAGTTATTATTATACATTTATTTGTAGCACTGAAATGTGTGACAGACTCTTTCAAAGTATAGGTTTTAGGAACATGACACTCTAAAAATAAATTTGTATAACAGTCATACCTCTCAATTGTCCAGATCTTCACTGGATTTCCAGATCTTTGTTTCTTATTTTTGGTCTACTTTTCATAAAATTTGTGGTTTTCAGGCGAATCACAAAGACATACATTTGAGTTTCAGACTTCATATGCTTCCAAAAATGCATGGTAACACAAATCCTGTTTTTCTATCAAAGTTCTAAGAGGACTATTTTAAAATGTGCCCTCATTTTTGGGCCTAAGTTGCCCCATTATCCTAGGCTTATTCCAGATTTCTTTTGTTAAGGGGTTGAGAGGTCTGGTAACATTAGTCCTAATGGGGTGCACATGTAAGGTATGAGCCTTACTATTTCACAATACCTGCTATCTGGTCTTCTCGGCAGATGCTCAGCTGTGTACATAACCTTGTGAAGGACTCAACACAATGTTTATCTGTTCTCTTTTTTTATCATGCAACTGCTGTTATTCAGAAAACCTAATGAGATGAGAACTAATTAGCGTAGAACTCATGGCCAGAGGAGTGAATCTATCTGATGCAAGAGTGACAAGGAACGGGGACTATCATCTTGTTGTGGATAAATAGTACCCATTTTGTGTGTGACAAAAGTACTCAACTCCCACCTTTTTTCATACACTCCATGAGTCTGACAATTTTAAGGTGTCTGTTACTGTAGGAGATTCAAAGGAATGTTTCAGGTTTTCATTTATTGTAGATGCATTGTTACAAGCTGTATACAAGAGGTACCTTGTCCTTCCCTATGTTTATTGGGCATAGTAGAAAACCTGCACAGTAACCTTGTTTGCTGTGAGTGTATGCTGCCATGTGACAGTACATTCCAAGGTGCGTATGCCTGTAATTAGTGGGACTGGTGTGTGTGTGTGTGTGTGTGTGTGTGTGTGTGTGTGTGTGTGTGTGTGTGTGTGTGTGTGTGTGTGTGTGTGTGTGTGTGTGTGTGTGTGTGTGTGTGTGTGTGTGTGTGTGTGTGTGTGTGTGTGTGTCTGTGTGTGCGCGCGCGTTTTTGCACATGTGTGTGTGTGTGTGTCTGTGTCTCTGTCTGTCTGTGAATATGTTTATAACTGTGAACTCTCAAGCTCTGTGGAGCATCTCATAACAGTGTAGCACTAAAGTAGGAATACTTGGATAGGCAGGAGTTTTAATCCCAATACTGTCAAGTGTGTATGTGTGTGTGAATCATGTACTATCTGGCTCATACCATACCCTTTGGGAAAAACTCAGTACCCATGAACTACCACATAGGCGGTAGCTCACTAAACTCTGAAAGTGTGATAAAAGACCTTGGGACACAGGTGGACAATAGTCTCTCCTTTGATAATCACATCGCCACAGTAGTCAGGAAATCCTTCTACATGGCACACCTCATCACAAAAGGGTTCTCCCCTAGAAAAAAGGAGGTCATTCTTCCTCTCTACTCAATCCTCATCAGACCCATTATAAAGTACAATGCCCCGTTTAGCATGTATCTCACAAGACACCTACAACAATTGGAAAGGCCACAAAATTACCTCACTAAGAGGATTACTGGCCTCAAACAGATGCCATACGCAGACCCTCTCAAAAAACTCCAGCTCTACTCCATCACATATCACATACTCAGAGGCGATCTCTGCCTAACATACAAAGCCATGTCAAACCCAGAGCTGTTGGACATGCCCCACTTAAAGAAATCCCAATCTCTCCAAACCACATGCTCCAGGGACGTAAACCTTGTCACCACAATAAACAGACCATGCTGGAGGGATAGATTCCTGTCCCACACACTTCCCAGACTCTGGAACAAACTACCCATTCATGTCAAGCAAAGTTCCTCATTGGCCCTCTTTAAGAAAAATCTTGATGACTGGATCGGAAATAGAAAATTCACCCCAGGGATCAGTTCTGCGGTACTGCTTGACAGGGGCACAGGAAAATAATTTTCTTGGGTGGCGAAAGCCAGGGAATCTTTTTGGCTAGGTTTATATAGGCCCCAGGGCTGAGAGCCTAGTACATACCTATGAACCTATGAACCTATGAATTACCTGCATCTGATGTTTGTCCTTGTGTATGTGTATGTGTGTGTGTGTGTGTGTTTGTGCTTGTCTGTGAGTCTGTGTATAGTTGTAACTGATTTTTAACTGAAACAAAACAATTTTTTGATGTTAATAATAATGTTAATTTTTAGATGTGATTTTATGGGACTGAGTGAAAGCATGTATGTGGCAAAACCTCAGTTTGGTATTATGGTAAGAGAAAAAGTTATAAAGACTTTTTATTGCTAGAAGAAAAAAATACATAAAATAAAATTAAAAGTACAAATGGAAAAAAAAAGGTTTATTATTGAAAAACAAAATAAAAACATGAAGATAGAGTTTCAGTCAATCTTATTTCATATGCTGTTTAGTACTCTAGAAAACGTTAAATTACTTCCTTATTCTCTGACTTGAACAAGCCTTGAAAAAGCCTTTATAAATGAACTTTTGTATCCAAAGTGACAAGAACTAGCCACATCAGTGGTTTACCTAATCCCAGTAATAACAGGAAATGCTCAGTTGTTAAAATTCTACATTGTTCTAAAAACTTTATGGGAAAATTAATGCACATAATAATAACATAAGAAATGAAAAAGAAATTTATAGTTTCTTAAATAGGAGCATGCAAACAATTATTATTGAACTAAAATATAAAAGACAAAACCCAGTTCCTATGTTATAAATAAAGGAATAAGTTAAAATACAGAAGGATAGGAAAGATGAGGTTTTGCCACATCCAGGTGTTATTCCTGAACTATATCATTTATTACCTCAAAATGTAGCATCTGTCTGACAGAAATGGGGTTATTCATGAAGGTCCCCTGACATGTGCTCCATTTTGTATTCAGTAACCACCCTAACATGGTGCTGCATGATGTTCTAGCATGTAGGACCATGTAGGTTGAGCCCCTCGGTCCTGCTGAATACTAATGAGGCAGCCCAGGTGAATGGTCCCTCAGGAACTACCACCAGGAAGGCATCTACATTATGAGTGATTTAGGAAATCATTCAGCCATGTAGATTACACAGGAGAATCAGAACAAGGATTGGAGGTAGGGGGATTCACTAGAAACCATGGACGCTTTATTGTGAAGTACCATAATGGCACCACCATCGCTATAGAGATTGGGGAATTCACTAGACACCAAGGTAGTGCCATAATGGCCATTTAAAGTACTATGGTGATCATGAAGTGGGAAAATTCATTAGCCAGCAAGGCATGTTAGGTACATGTCAGAATGGCACTTCAGCAATTTCAGATATTGGGGCTGGGGGCAGCCATGGGAAGCCAGATAGCTTAACAACAGGTGGGGGCTGAGCTGTGTGTGTGTGTGTGTGTGTGTGTGTGTGTGTGTGTGTGTGTGTGTGTGTGTGTGTGTGTGTGTGTGTGTGTGTGTGTTTACTTGTATGTGTGGGAAAGTGACTGAACGGGAATGTCGCTGTCAACACGAGTAACAGCTAGCTGCCACAACATGCAGATTGACACTGATCTGCACATCACGGGAGTAACTGCTCTTCACAGAAATACAGTATTAGCTGGTAATGAGGTCTTACCTGATCCTAGCTAACATACCTCTGAATATCCAAATACCATGCCATGGGAGTTTACTAACAGACGCCACGAAAAGGATAAACATTAAGTTACAAAGTCCTCAAAAAGTGCTAAAAGAACATTTGAACACAAGAAAGTTTCCAAATAAAACCACAAACAACACTAAAGGAACACTTGAGCACAGCAATGTTTCCTGTGTTTGAGAGTTCCTTTAGTGTTTTTTGTTAAGTTGTGAAGTGATATATGTAAAGAAAATTACAAAGTGGTGAAATGTGGCCATTTAAGAAGACTGAATTATACATGGGCATACCTCTCACCCTTGGAATTTGTTAATATAGCTCCAATGCACTTAGAAAGTTAATAGAATTTGGGTTTTTCATTAGCTTGCATTTTCTGAAATGGATAAAGTCTGACATGCAAATATTTGTCATTATTTAGTGAACTCAGACATCAAGGATTTTTCAGGAAAGCACACATTTTATGAGGACCAGCAGATCAAAACATGAAGAAAAATCTAGACAAGCTATGAAAACATGGACAATTGAAAGTTCTATACTCAGGAGATGTGGGATATGAAAGTAATACAGTAATGTGATGGAAAATCATGTACCATACCTAACAGCAATCAGGAGTGTATGTTGTACAGCCATGCTATAACACAATGGTAACTTAGAAATGAAATATGTTTGTCCCGTGATAAATCATTGCAGCACTGCAACCATCATATCCACTTGGTGAGAAACCACAGACATCAAAGTGCAACAGGTCATAAAAACACAAACCTGTGAAATGTATTACATATGCAAGTAAACTGAAAAAAAAAGAGAGCAAAGTAACAGACCTTAAGGGAACTGACCCTGAACTTCCACCGACAATGTGTCATACATATGCCTTGATAAAGGCATCCAGTGAAGAAGTTATGTTGCAATACTTCTACAACACATTACATATTTGTGCAGAAATGGGTCTACTTTATTTACCCAAAACTCCGGATCACTGACATCCATTTCACCTAGAAGAATACACTGACAAACCAGAATACTGACATCCAGAACACCAACATTCTGAACCGAGGTAAGTAACCGCTTGGCCATCCTGCTGAACTTTGCCCCTTACCCCCGGTACTGCGATTTTGGAGTTGGTATATTTAGTTAGAGGAGTGTGGGGGGATAGGGGGTGTGGGGTGCAAAGCCCCCCACATGGATGGGATTATTATTTTTTTTTTTTGGGGGAGGGGCGGGTCGCCAAGCAGTTACTTACCTCGGGTTGGAATGTCGGTGTTCCGGATGTCGGTCTTCTGGTTTGTTGGTGTATTCATCTCGGTGAAGTGGATGTCAGCGATGTGGTTTTTCGGGTAAGTGAAGTAGATCCACAGAAATACATGGATCATAGCCATTAATAACACATATTCTGCAACTAGCCATCCCAATACAGGCATGGCAATCCAGATAAATACAGTATGTTAAGACAGTGCCAACTTACCCCATATACTCATAACTGAACATCTTATATTCAGAGATATATAACAGATGTGAGCACTGAAAGAAATTAAAAACAGGGATGAGCTTGAACTCCTGATGATGTCACTGATATGTTCTAGAACACTGTACTAGCAGAGTGTGTTACAGAATCAGTGGGAGCAAAGGTAGATGGGATAACACATTTCTAAGGCACAGAACAGTTGATAACAGAATTAATAAAATACACGCATCTGTGTTTCAATCCCTGACTTTGCTGACAAATAATTTCCCCAGAATAGCTTATTAACAAGGCATGTTAACTGAGTACTTATGAAGGAGGTGGCTCCAAAATATATATCAGGGAAAAGAATATGTGATATCAGATAAACACCTGGGTCTGACTGTGTTCGAAGATGTACTTACTAGACTAGGGTATTATCAAGGCATACTAACAGACTATGTGATACCAGGCAAACAAAATGCAAATACCTGTAGAGAACGTGAACTCCTGACTTAGTTCAAGGATGTACTTACCATATTAGGTTATTAGCAATGTATACTAACAGACTAGGTGATATCAGGCAAATGAAATGCAAATACCTGTACGTAAACTCCTGACTTTGTTTAAGGATGTACTCACCACATTAGGTTATTAGCAATGCATAGTAACAGAATGCTAATGAAGTCATGGAGTCTGCCAGGGTTCAGTACTGGGATCTCTCAAGTTCAGCTTCTACTTTTCTAAAGTAAAACCAATACTAGAGGGCACTGGCTGGCTACATTTGCAGATGACTACAAGCTAGGAGCAGTAATTGAATCCCCAAATGACTTAGCCATCCTGCAGGAAGGTCTGTCCCAAATAAATAACTGGTGCCAAAATCATGGACTGAAACTAAATGCCAAAAATGCATTATTGTATGCTTTGGGAAGTCATCTACCACAGGGAACTACCACATTAACATTACACTCCTAAGAGTTGACCCAATTATTCAGGATTTGGGAACTTACGTGGACAGTGACCTAACCTTTAGGCAACATATGTCTATTATTGTAAGAAAACGCTTCTATACTGCACAACTTATAACAGATCTAAGGATGTCATTGACCCCATTTTATTCAGCCCTCATTAGGCCAGTCATTGAATATAATGTCCTCTTTGGCATGTACCTGTCCTGACACATGCAGCAGCTGGAATGCCACAGAGATGCTTTACTAAAAGGATACAAGACCTAAGCTCTGTCAGTACACTCAGTATCTTACAGAGTGCTAAGAGGTGACCTGTGTCTGGCATACAAGGCATCCTCCGACCCATTACTTATGGATTTACTGTACATCAGCAAGTCAAATGTCATCAGAAATTGTCTAATTTTGGTGTTTCTGTATATAGTCCTTAAGTTAGTTATTTAACAGGGTCATAAGTTTCATTACTTTGAGAAAAATAAAAATTGTAATGGATTACATACAGCATATTAATTAAAACCCAAGAAGCAAATTATATCCAATATTGAATTAAGCAGTAACTAGTAATGCAACAAAGGGGGGTATTCCAAGGTGACTGTCATCGCTGCTATTCTGTCTTAGGGGGGTATTCCAAGGTGACTGTCATCACTGCTATTCTGTCTTAGGGGGGTATTCCAAGGTGACTGTCATCACTGCTATTCTGTCTTAGGAGGGTATTCCAAGGTGACTGTCATCGCTGCTATTCTGTCTTAGGGGGGTATTCCAAGGTGACTGTCATCGCTGCTATTCTGTCTTAGGGGGGTATTCCAAGGTGACTGTCATCACTGCTATTCTGTCTTAGGGGGGTATTCCAAGGTGACTGTCATCGCTGCTATTCTGTCTTAGGGGGGTATTCCAAGGTGACTGTCATCGCTGCTATTCTGTCTTAGGGGGGTATTCCAAGGTGACTGTCATTGCTGCTATTCTGTCTTAGGGGGGTATTCCAAGGTGACTGTCATCGCTGCTATTCTGTCTTAGGGGGGTATTCCAAGGTGACTGTCATTGCTGCTATTCTGTCTTAGGGGGTATTCCAGGGTGACTGTCATCACTGCTATTCTGTCTTAGGGGGGTATTCCAAGGTGACTGTCATTGCTGCTATTCTGTCTTAGGGGGGTATTCCAAGGTGACTGTCATCGCTGCTATTCTGTCTTAGGGGGGTATGCCAAGGTGACTGTCATCGCTGCTATTCTGTCTTAGGGGGGGTATTCCAAGGTGACTGTCATTACTGCTATTCTGTCTTAGGGGGGTTATCCAAGGTGACTGTCATTGCTGCTATTCTGTCTTAGGGGGGTATTCCAGGGTGACTGTCATCGCTGCTATTCTGTCTTAGGGGGGTATTCCAAGGTGACTGTCATCGCTGCTATTCTGTCTTAGGGGGGTATTCCAAGGTGACTGTCATTGCTGCTATTCTGTCTTAGGGGGGTATTCCAAGGTGACTGTTATCACTGCTATTCTGTCTTAGAGGGGTATTCAAAGGTGACTGTCATCGCTGCTATTCTGTCTTAGGGGGGTATTCCAAGGTGACTGTCATCGCTGCTATTCTGTCTAAGGGGGGTATTCCAAGGTGACTGTCATCACTGCTATTCTGTCTTAGGGGGGTATTCCAAGGTGACTGTCATCGCTGCTATTCTGTCTTAGGGGGGTATTCCAGGGTGACTGTCATCGCTGCTATTCTGTCTTAGGGGGGTATTCCAAGGTGACTGTCATTGCTGCTATTCTGTCTTAGGGGGGTATTCCAAGGTGACTGTCATCGCTGCTATTCTGTCTTAGGGGGGTATTCCAAGGTGACTGTCATCGCTGCTATTCTGTCTTAGGGGGGTATTCCAAGGTGACTGTCATCGCTGCTATTCTGTCTTAGGGGGGTATTCCAAGGTGACTGTCATCACTGCTATTCTGTCTTAGGGAGGTATTCCAAGGTGACTGTCATCGCTGCTATTCTGTCTTAGGGTATTCCAAGGTGACTGTCATCACTGCTATTCTGTCTTAGGGAGGTATTCCAAGGTGACTGTCATCGCTGCTATTCTGTCTTAGGGGGGTATTCCAAGGTGACTGTCATCGCTGCTATTCTGTCTTAGGGGGGTATTCCAAGGTGACTGTCATCGCTGCTATTCTGTCTAAGGGGGGTATTCCAAGGTGACTGTCATTGCTGCTATTCTGTCTTAGGGGGGTATTCCAAGGTGACTGTCATCGCTGCTATTCTGTCTTAGGGGGGTATTCCAAGATGACTGTCATTGCTGCTATTTTGTCTTAGGGGGGTATTCCAAGATGACTGTCATCGCTGCTATTCTGTCTTAGGGGGGTATTCGAGGGTGACTGTCATCGCTGCTATTCTGTCTTAGGGGGGTATTCCAAGGTAACTGTCATCGCTGCTATTCTGTCTTAGGGGGGTATTCCAAGGTGACTGTCATCGCTGCTATTCTGTCTTAGGGGGGTATTCCAGGGTGACTGTCATCGCTGCTATTCTGTCTTCGGGGGGTATTCCAAGGTGACTGTCGTCGCTGCTATTCTGTCTTAGGGGGGTATTCCAAGGTGACTGTCATTGCTGCTATTCTGTCTTAGGGGGGTATTCCAAGGTGACTGTCATCACTGCTATTCTGTCTTAGGGGGGTATTCCAAGGTGACTGTCATTGCTGCTATTCTGTCTTAGGGGGTATTCCAAGGTGACTGTCATCACTGCTATTCTGTCTTAGGGGGGTATTCCAGTTTGACTGTCATCGCTGTTATTCTGTCTTAGGGGGGTATTCCAAGGTGACTGTCATCGCTGCTATTCTGTCTTAGGGGGGTATTCCAAGGTGACTGTCATCACTGCTATTCTGTCTTAGGGGGGTATTCCAGGGTGACTGTCATCGCTGCTATTCTGTCTTAGGGGGGTATTCCAAGGTGACTGTCATCGCTGCTATTCTGTCTTAGGGGGGTATTCCAAGGTGACTGTCATCACTGCTATTCTGTCTTAGGGTATTCCAAGGTGACTGTCATTGCTGCTGTTCTGTCTTAGGGGGGTATTGCAAGGTGACTGTCATCACTGCTATTCTGTCTTAGGGGGGTATTCCAAGGTGACTGTCATTGCTGCTATTCTGTCTTAGGGGGGTATTCCAAGGTGACTGTCATCACTGCTATTCTGTCTTAGGGGGGTATTCCAAGGTGACTGTCATCGCTGCTATTCTGTCTTAGGGGGGTATTCCAAGGTGACTGTCATCGCTGCTATTCTGTCTTAAGGGGTATTCCAAGGTGACTGTCATCACTGCTATTCTGTCTTAGGGGGGTATTCCAAGGTGACTGTCATTGCTGCTATTCTGTCTTAGGGGGGTATTCCAAGGTGACTGTCATGACTGCTATTCTGTCTTAGGGGGGTATTCCAAGGTGACTGTCATTGCTGCTATTCTGTCTTAGGGGGTATTTCAAGGTGACTGTCATCACTGCTATTCTGTCTTAGGGGGGTATTCCAAGGTCACTGTCATTGCTGCTATTCTGTCTTAGGGGGGTATTCCAGGGTGACTGTCATTGCTGCTATTCTGTCTTAGGGGGTATTCCAAGGTGACTGTCATTGCTGCTATTCTGTCTTAGGGGGGTATTCCAGGGTGACTGTCATTGCTGCTATTCTGTCTTAGGGGGGTATTCCAAGGTGACTGTCATTGCTGCTATTCTGTCTTAGGGGGGTATTCCAAAGTGACTGTCATCACTGCTATTCTGTCTTAGGAGGGTATTCCAGGGTGACTGTCATCACTGCTATTCTGTCTTAGGGGGTTATTCCAAGGTGACTGTCATTGCTGCTATTCAGTCTTAGGGGGGCATTCCAAGGTGACTGTCATTGCTGCTATTCTGTCTTAGGGGGGTATTCCAAGGTGACTGTCATCACTGCTATTCTTTCTTAGGGGGGTATTCCAAGGTGACTGTCATCGCTGCTATTCTGTCTTAGGGGGGTATTCCAGGGTGACTGTCATTGCTGCTATTCTGTCTTAGGGGGGTATTCCAAGGTGACTGTCATCGCTGCTATTCTGTCTTAGGGGGGTATTCCAAGGTCACTGTCATCGCTGCTATTCTGTCTTAGGGGGGTATTCCAGGGTGACTGTCATCACTGCTATTCTGTCTTAGGGGGGGTATTCCAAGGTGACTGTCATTGCTGCTATTCTGTCTTAGGGGGTATTCCAAGGTGACTGTCATCACTTCTATTCTGTCTTAGGGGGGTATTCCAGGGTGACTGTTATCGCTGCTATTCTGTCTTAGGGGGGTATTCCAAGGTGACTGTCATCGCTGCTATTCTGTCTTAGGGGGGTATTCCAAGGTGACTGTCATCACTGCTATTCTGTCTTAGGGGGTATTCCAGGGTGACTGTCATTGCTGCTATTCTGTCTTAGGGGGGTATTCCAAGGTGACTGTCATCGCTGCTATTCTGTCTTAGGGGGGTATTCCAGGGTGACTGTCATCGCTGCTATTCTGTCTTAGGGTATTCCAAGGTGACTGTCATTGCTGCTATTCTGTCTTAGGGGGTATTCCAAGGTGACTGTCATCGCTGCTATTCTGTCTTAAGGGGGTATTCCAAGGTGACTGTCATCACTGCTATTCTGTCTTAGGGGGGTATTCCAGGGTGACTGTCATCGCTGCTATTCTGTCTTAGGGGGTTATTCCAAGGTGACTGTCATTGCTGCTATTCTGTCTTAGGGGGGTATTCCAAGGTGACTGTCATTGCTGCTATTCTGTCTTAGGGGGGTATTCCAAGGTGACTGTCATCACTGCTATTCTGTCTTAGGGGGGTATTCCAAGGTGACTGTCATCGCTGCTATTCTGTCTTAGGGGGGTATTCCAGGGTGACTGTCATTGCTGCTATTCTGTCTTAGGGGGGTATTCCAACGTGACTGTCATCGCTGCTATTCTGTCTTAGGGGGGTATTCCAAGGTCACTGTCATCGCTGCTATTCTGTCTTAGGGGGGTATTCCAGGGTGACTGTCATCACTGCTATTCTGTCTTAGGGGGGTATTCCAAGGTGACTGTCATTGCTGCTATTCTGTCTTAGGGGGGTATTCCAAGGTGACTGTCATCACTTCTATTCTGTCTTAGGGGGGGTATTCCAGGGTGACTGTCATCGCTGCTATTCTGTCTTAGGGGGGTATTCCAAGGTGACTGTCATCGCTGCTATTCTGTCTTAGGGGGGTATTCCAAGGTGACTGTCATCACTGCTATTCTGTCTTAGGGGGTATTCCAGGGTGACTGTCATTGCTGCTATTCTGTCTTAGGGGGGTATTCCAAGGTGACTGTCATCGCTGCTATTCTGTCTTAGGGGGGTATTCCAGGGTGACTGTCATCGCTGCTATTCTGTCTTAGGGGGGTATTCCAAGGTGACTGTCATTGCTGCTATTCTGTCTTAGGGGGGTATTCCAAGGTGACTGTCATCGCTGCTATTCTGTCTTAAGGGGGTATTCCAAGGTGACTGTCATCACTGCTATTCTGTCTTAGGGGGGTATTCCAGGGTGACTGTCATCGCTGCTATTCTGTCTTAGGGGGGTATTCCAAGGTGACTGTCATCGCTGCTATTCTGTCTTAGGGGGGTATTCCAGGGTGACTGTCATTGCTGCTATTCTGTCTTAGCGGGGTATTCCAAGGTGACTGTCATTGCTGCTATTCTGTCTTAGGGGGGTATTCCAGGGTGACTGTCATCGCTGCTATTCTGTCTTAGGGGGGTATTCCAAGGTGACTGTCATTGCTGCTATTCTGTCTTAGGGGGTATTCCAGGGTGACTGTCATTGCTGCTATTCTGTCTTAGGGGGGTATTCCAAGGTGACTGTCATTGCTGCTATTCTGTCTTAGGGGGGTATTCCAAGGTGACTGTCATTGCTGCTATTCTGTCTTAGGAGGGTATTCCAGGGTGACTGTCATTGCTGCTATTCTGTCTTAGGGGGGTATTCCAAGTTGACTGTCATTGCTGCTATTCTGTCTTAGGGGGGTATTCCAAGGTGACTGTCATCGCTGCTATTCTGTCTTAGGGGGGTATTCCAGGGTGACTGTCATCGCTGCTATTCTGTCTTAGGGGGGTATTCCAAGGTGACTGTCATCGCTGCTATTCTGTCTTAGGGGGGTATTCCAAGGTGACTGTCATCGCTGCTATTCTGTCTTAGGGGGGTATTCCAGGGTGACTGTCATTGCTGCTATTCTGTCTTTGGGGGGTATTCCAGGGTGACTGTCATCACTGCTATTCTGTCTTAGGGGGTATTCCAAGGTGACTGTCATCGCTGCTATTCTGTCTTAGGGGTATTCCAAGGTGACTGTCATCGCTGCTATTCTGTCTTAGGGGGCTATTCCAAGGTGACTGTCATTGCTGCTATTCTCTTAGGGGTATTCCAAGGTGACTGTCATTGCTGCTATTCTGTCTTAGGGGGGTATTCCAAGGTGACTGTCATCGCTGCTATTCTGTCTTAGGGTATTCCAAGGTGACTGTCATCGCTGCTATTCTGTCTTAGGGGGGTATTCCAGGGTGACTGTCATCGCTGCTATTCTGTCTTAGGGGGGTATTCCAAGGTGACTGTCATCGCTGCTATTCTGTCTTAGGGGGGTATTCCAGGGTGACTGTCATTGCTGCTATTCTGTCTTAGGGGGGTATTCCAAGGTGACTGTCATCGCTGCTATTCTGTCTTAGGGGGGTATTCCAAGGTGACTGTCATCGCTGCTATTCTGTCTTAGGGGGGTATTCCAGGGTGACTGTCATCGCTGCTATTCTGTCTTAGGGGGGTATTCCAAGGTGACTGTCATCGCTGCTATTTTGTCTTAGGGGGGTATTCCAAGGTGACTGTCATCGCTGCTATTCTGTCTTAGGGGGCTACTCCAAGGTGACTGTCATTGCTGCTATTCTGCCTTAGGGTATTCCAAGGTGACTGTCATCACTGCTATTCTGTCTTAGGGGTATTCCAAGGTGACTGTCACTGCTGCTATTCTGTCTTAGGGGTTTTCCAAGGTGACTGTCATCGCTGCTATTCTGTCTTAGGGGTGTATTCCAGGTGACTGTCATCGCTGCTATTCTGTCTTAGGGGTATTCCAAGGTGACTGTCATTGCTGCTATTCTGTCTTAGGGGTATTCCAAGGTGACTGTCATCGCTGCTATTCTGTCTTAAGGGTATTCCAAGGTGACTCATCACTGCTATTCTGTCTTAGGGGTATTCCAGGGTGACTGTCATCGCTGCTATTCTGTCTTAGGGGTATTCCAAGGTGACTGTCACCGCTGCTATTCTGTCTTAGGGGGTATTCCAGGTGACTGTCATTGCTGCTATTCTGTCTTAGCGGGGTATTCCAAGGTGACTGTCATTGCTGCTATTCTGTCTTAGGGGGGTATTCCAGGGTGACTGTCATCGCTGCTATTCTGTCTTAGGGGGGTATTCCAAGGTGACTGTCATTGCTGCTATTCTGTCTTGGGGTATTCCAGGGTGACTGTCATTGCTGCTATTCTGTCTTAGGGGGTATTCCAAGGTGACTGTCATTGCTGCTATTCTGTCTTAGGGGGGTATTCCAAGGTGACTGTCATTGCTGCTATTCTGTCTTAGGGGGGTATTCCAGGGTGACTGTCATTGCTGCTATTCTGTCTTAGGGGGGTATTCCAAGTTGACTGTCATTGCTGCTATTCTGTCTTAGGGGGGTATTCCAAGGTGACTGTCATCGCTGCTATTCTGTCTTAGGGGGGTATTCCAGGGTGACTGTCATCGCTGCTATTCTGTCTTAGGGGGGTATTCCAAGGTGACTGTCATCGCTGCTATTCTGTCTTAGGGGGGTATTCCAAGGTGACTGTCATCGCTGCTATTCTGTCTTAGGGGGGTATTCCAGGGTGACTGTCATTGCTGCTATTCTGTCTTTGGGGGGTATTCCAGGGTGACTGTCATCACTGCTATTCTGTCTTAGGGAGGTATTCCAAGGTGACTGTCATCGCTGCTATTCTGTCTTAGGGGGGTATTCCAAGGTGACTGTCATTGCTGCTATTCTGTCTTAGGGGGGTATTCCAGGGTGACTGTCATTGCTGCTATTCTGTCTTAGGGGGGTATTCCAAGGTGACTGTCATTGCTGCTATTCTGTCTTAGGGGGGTATTCCAAGGTGACTGTCATTGCTGCTATTCTGTCTTAGGGGGTATTCCAGGGTGACTGTCATTGCTGCTATTCTGTCTTAGGGGGGTATTCCAAGTTGACTGTCATTGCTGCTATTCTGTCTTAGGGGGGTATTCCAAGGTGACTGTCATCGCTGCTATTCTGTCTTAGGGGGGTATTCCAGGGTGACTGTCATCGCTGCTATTCTGTCTTAGGGGTTTATTCCAAGGTGACTGTCATCGCTGCTATTCTGTCTTAGGGGGTATTCCAAGGTGACTGTCATCGCTGCTATTCTGTCTTAGGGGGGTATTCCAGGGTGACTGTCATTGCTGCTATTCTGTCTTTGGGGGGTATTCCAGGGTGACTGTCATTGCTGCTATTCTGTCTTAGGGGGGTATTCCAAGGTGACTGTCATCGCTGCTATTCTGTCTTAGGGGGGTATTCCAAGGTGACTGTCATCGCTGCTATTCTGTCTTAGGGGGGTATTCCAAGGTGACTGTCATTGCTGCTATTCTCTCTTAGGGGGGTATTCCAAGGTGACTGTCATTGCTGCTATTCTGTCTTAGGGGGGTATTCCAAGGTGACTGTCATCGCTGCTATTCTGTCTTAGGGGGGTATTCCAAGGTGACTGTCATCGCTGCTATTCTGTCTTAGGGGGGTATTCCAGGGTGACTGTCATCGCTGCTATTCTGTCTTAGGGGGGTATTCCAAGGTGACTGTCATCGCTGCTATTCTGTCTTAGGGGGGTATTCCAGGGTGACTGTCATTGCTGCTATTCTGTCTTAGGGGGGTATTCCAAGGTGAGTGTCATCGCTGCTATTCTGTCTTAGGGGGGTATTCCAAGGTGACTGTCATCGCTGCTATTCTGTCTTAGGGGTATTCAAGGTGACTGTCATCGCTGCTATTCTGTCTTAGGGGGGTATTCCAAGGTGACTGTCATCGCTGCTATTTTGTCTTAGGGGGGTATTCCAAGGTGACTGTCATCGCTGCTATTCTGTCTTAGGGGGGTATTCCAAGGTGACTGTCATTGCTGCTATTCTGTCTTAGGGGGGTATTCCAAGGTGACTGTCATCACTGCTATTCTGTCTTAGGGGGTATTCCAAGGTGACTGTCACTGCTGCTATTCTGTCTTAGGGGGGTATTCCAAGGTGACTGTCATCGCTGCTATTCTGTCTTAGGGGTGTATTCCAGGGTGACTGTCATCGCTGCTATTCTGTCTTAGGGGGTATTCCAAGGTGACTGTCATTGCTGCTATTCTGTCTTAGGGGGGTATTCCAAGGTGACTGTCATCGCTGCTATTCTGTCTTAAGGGGGTATTCCAAGGTGACTGTCATCACTGCTATTCTGTCTTAGGGGGGTATTCCAGGGTGACTGTCATCGCTGCTATTCTGTCTTAGGGGGGTATTCCAAGGTGACTGTCATCGCTGCTATTCTGTCTTAGGGACGTATTCCAGGGTGACTGTCATTGCTGCTATTCTGTCTTAGCGGGGTATTCCAAGGTGACTGTCATTGCTGCTATTCTGTCTTAGGGGTATTCCAGGGTGACTGTCATCGCTGCTATTCTGTCTTAGGGGTATTCCAAGGTGACTGTCATTGCTGCTATTCTGTCTTAGGGGTATTCCAGGGTGACTGTCATTGCTGCTATTCTGTCTTAGGGGTATTCCAAGGTGACTGTCATTGCTGCTATTCTGTCTTAGGGGTATTCCAAGGTGACTGTCATTGCTGCTATTCTGTCTTAGGGGTATTCCAGGGTGACTGTCATTGCTGCTATTCTGTCTTAGGGGGGTATTCCAAGTTGACTGTCATTGCTGCTATTCTGTCTTAGGGGGGTATTCCAAGGTGACTGTCATCGCTGCTATTCTGTCTTAGGGGGGTATTCCAGGGTGACTGTCATCAGCTGCTATTCTGTCTTAGGGGGTATTCCAAGGTGACTGTCATCGCTGCTATTCTGTCTTAGGGGGTATTCCAAGGTGACTGTCATCGCTGCTATTCTGTCTTAGGGGGTATTCCAGGGTGACTGTCATTGCTGCTATTCTGTCTTTGGGGGGTATTCCAGGGTGACTGTCATTGCTGCTATTCTGTCTTAGGGGGGTATTCCAAGGTGACTGTCATCGCTGCTATTCTGTCTTAGGGGGGTATTCCAAGGTGACTGTGATCGCTGCTATTCTGTCTTAGGGGGTATTCCAGGTGACTGTCATTGCTGCTATTCTGTCTTAGGGGTATTCAAGGTGACTGTCATTGCTGCTATTCTGTCTTAGGGGGTATTCCAAGGTGACTGTCATCGCTGCTATTCTGTCTTAGGGGTATTCCAGGTGACTGTCATCGCTGCTATTCTGTCTTAGGGGGGTATTCCAGGGTGACTGTCATCGCTGCTATTCTGTCTTAGGGGGGTATTCCAAGGTGACTGTCATCGCTGCTATTCTGTCTTAGGGGGGTATTCCAGGGTGACTGTCATTGCTGCTATTCTGTCTTAGGGGGGTATTCCAAGGTGAGTGTCATCGCTGCTATTCTGTCTTAGGGGGGTATTCCAAGGTGACTGTCATCGCTGCTATTCTGTCTTAGGGGGGTATTCCAAGGTGACTGTCATCGCTGCTATTCTGTCTTAGGGGGGTATTCCAAGGTGACTGTCATCGCTGCTATTTTGTCTTAGGGGGGTATTCCAAGGTGACTGTCATCGCTGCTATTCTGTCTTAGGGGGGTATTCCAAGGTGACTGTCATTGCTGCTATTCTGTCTTAGGGGGGTATTCCAAGGTGACTGTCATCACTGCTATTCTGTCCTGCCCTTAACCCATTAAGTTGTCTACTTAACAGCTTAGGCCATGGCTCCTAGAAAACACCAAAGTGTAAAGACTTCTCATCTTCTCTTTGTCAATCATTTAAAACTGTATAGCTCATTAGATGAGGAACTGAAAGCACAACTTAAAGTTGTCAAAACTTTCAGATTATATAAGAATGTCATTTGGTCTTGATAAATGTGCAAAATGCAAAAACAACTTTAAGCAGGAAAACTGCAACACCAAGAACACATCAGTTTGGGACAAGAATGTGATATAAAAGAACTTGAGCAAGAGGGAGTGTATAAATATTTGAGAACTGATAAAGGATCAGCAATAAAACATGAACAAATGCAAATAAAACTTAGTAAGGTATACTTTAGAAGACTTAAATTATTTCTGAAAACAGTTTTGACATCTAGGAACAAAATTCAAGCTATAAACCAATTTGCTCTTCCTGTCCTAACTTACAGTTTTGTAGTGATTGACTGGACCCAAAATGTATTGGATAGATTAGACAGGAAAACAAGAAGGATGCTTCATGCTCACCAAATGATTTATAAAAATCAGTGCCTACCAAGATTATATAGTCCCCATTCCAAAGGAGGGATGGGCCCCATGAAATTGATTACATGCATAGATCTGCAATCATGGGAATCCACACATACCTGCTGACCTCATAAGACCCAAATGTAGTGAAAGTTTTGAAACATGAGGAGAATAAATCTAAGATGACTTCTCTGCTTAGTCTAGCAGAAGCATATCGGCGTCAAGCAGGAATGGAAATCAAATCAGAAGTAGATAAAAATCAGGCAGCAACTGAGTGTGCCAAAAAACAAAAGAAAGAATATAAGGTGAAGGATCAGATGAGAAGACAAGAAATGTGGAAAAATGCATAAATTTAGTTGCAAGTATAGAAAACTTCTGGAAGAACCTCATGTTGATCAGGATTGAACACAGGAATGGTTTAGGAGAGGCAAATTCAAACCAACAGATGAAAGGTTAATATTGGTGGCCCAAGATAGTGGGCTACATACACATTGGTTTACAAAGTCCATTGAACATGTGGGAGAAACAGACAAATGTAGATTTTGTAAAACAGAGTTGGAAACAGTTGCACACCTCGTTGCTGGTTGCGACATACTAATAGCAGAAGGACTGTATACTGAAAGGCATAATAATGTGGCAAGACTGTCGCACTGGGGATTGTGCAAACATTATGGTACTCAAGTGGCTGAAAAACACTGGAAACATGAGCCACCAAGCATCATAGAAAATGATGAAGTCTACATCACATGGGATCATCCATTACCAACAGTTCAAAAGATAGATGCTAGAAAACCAGATATAGTGGTCCAAGAAAAGAAGACAAAAGTAGCATTGATCATTGAAATCACCACAGCTAGTGACTACAGTGTCTTGCATACAGAGAGACACAAAGTCATAAAATATCAGGATTTGCAGGCAGAAACAAGAGAAATATGGAAGAAAGATACCCAGACATTTCCAATAGTAGTAGGAGCAACAGGTCTTATAAAAAAGAACTTACAATTGTATTTAGATATGCTACCAATCCATGTAACTCCATATGAATTGCAAAAGGAGTCATTATGGGGCACATTGTAGGTGTTGCGAAGAACACTTTTGGCTGACATCAAATATTGAAACAATACTAATTTCATAAACTTTAATTGTTCTTTGACTTAGGAATGGAGTCCATTCCCATCATGGTATTAGAGACCTAAAAGACTTGGAGAAATTTAAAAAAGAGCTAAAATTATATGTATATGAGGTGAGGGTTAGAGAAATATGGCAGAATGAAAAAGAAGCTATGTTACATATGCCTTAGCATCATGTGGAGTAGAAATATTACAGTATATATTGAAATTCTGTACATATGTTATCATGTATGTTATCTGTTCATATGACTTGGTGCACTTCTATGGTGTAATTGTGTTTTACCTAACAGCAGTAGCCACTTCAGGGTGGAATACATGTTAACAGCATTACTGTAGTGAATGCATGTGAGGAGATTGTAAATCATGCTTATTCCAATCATATGACAACCAAAAGAATATTGGCCAGTTATGACACTGCAGCTGTGATGGCAGATGTGTACAAAGATACACATTACAATGTACTACAGCTGCAAACTGATAAAGGCATATTCGCTGGACTTGAACCTTGAACTTATTGCACTATAAGGGGATTCCTCACTTCATTCATACATTAAGCCACACAGGCATTTACAGGGAAATGAGTCTCCATACATTGTTTACGTCCAGAGTGCTAAGTTATGGGGGCAGAGCCAAGATGGCCAACTGAATGCAGCATCATTTTAGAACTCTGTAAAGCTATTTAGTCAGGAATGCAGTGAAAAATTCCTATTGACTTTTATAAAATTTCATCAATAATATTTTAAACTTGAAGTGTATAACTTTTGGAGAATTTTCATAAAGAAATTCCTGTGAAAAGATCAGAGACATCTTCAATACAAAATGAGTAGCACCAAATACTCTCAAATAGATTCAGCAGTGAAGACAGAGGTGTAACTGGGAACGTCATCCTTACAGTCAGTATCTTTAAAAATTGATACGTTTCTACAAAATCTAGAAAATCTTTGACAGAACAGTCAGACGCAAACTGAAGTCTTCAAAGAACTCTTACAACAGCATCAACATAAACTGTCGACATAGAAACTGCATTAACTGATATTGATGGGAGACTTAAGGAAGAACAGCACACTGACTTCCTACTTAAACAAAATACTTGATGATCTAGAGAACAAGGAAAGAAGGTGCAACGTAAGAATTTTCAGTCTCCCTGAAAAAGCAGAAGGAAATGACATTATAACTTTTTTGAATTTTTGGATCCCTGAAATACTGGACTTGCAGGAAGGGTTTTCTTATGGAGTAGAGAGAGCCCATAGAGCACTAGGTAAGCCAGCTTCAACTTCCTCTACTAATGCACCAAGGTCAATTGTTATAATAAAACTTTTATCTTACATGGGCAAAGATCTTGTATTAAAACATGGAGGAAAGTTAGTTTAAAATATAACCAAAGCACATTAGATATGATAATGACTACTCCACAAAACTACTCAATATGAGGTAAATGGTGGCCTCTTGTTAAACTTTTAAAACAAATTAATATCAAGACACAGATTTTGTATGCTGCAAGTAAACAAAATGCATCTACCTAGAGGAGTCTAGATGAAACATCTGCTTCCATTAAAAAAAGAAAAAAACTTAATTTCTGTCCCTGAAGACATGGAAGTCACTTTCACATCATTAATGAGACCATCTGAGAAAAACTCTTGGACAGATACAAATGCCTGAATGCAATTATTATTCATCTCATTCACTGCTTTGTTACAATAATAATTTTTGATATATAATCATATTTTGGCTTATTTGTGCTTTTCCATGTAAAAATGATTTGAAAATAGTCAATCCTTGGGCGACATTTTACAATAGTACCCCCCTGGCCGTTTCGCACAGTAATGGGTGTGGCCTTAATGATGAACACGCCTAATGTCAGTGATGTAGTATGCAAATGACGCATAACTGACATGTAATACAGGTTTGCCTGTGACATCACGAATATTCATTATTTACTGTGTTTACCTTCTTCCTCAAAGTACTGCTATCTCAGAGTTGGTATAGTTAGGTACTGACAATGTGAAAAAAATTAAAACATTGTAGATAAAGATAAAAGTGAGCAGTCCCTCTTATAAAAGATAATCAAAGTAAAGGATACGATTTTGCCATCAGTTTGCCAGTTTGTTATTTGTCATTTTGGTAGTTTGTCAATTTAACAATGACGTTACAACAATAACGGTCAGGAGATACTGTAACTATTTCACAAAACTGGGAGCAAATGGATGATTTTTTATTGTGCGTATTTTTTCAGATTTCTGTTACTTGGATTGATATTCTTCTGTTCAGTACTGGCTCTGGGTATTGGGATTAATGCATCTTACATTTATTTAACTTGTGTGAACATAGCTTTGTTGGAAGTGTGTCTGTGCGTTTATTTTTTGGAAAGAAATGATCTGTATTTTTGTTGTGTGTTGGTATTTGCCATTAAACACACCAGTAATAGAATACTTGTCTGGTGCCTCATTTATGATGACTCTTCATACAACAATTATATATACATTAAAGAGCATCAGGTAATATTTACAGCATGCTGGTAATAACGAATATTCATGCTAACTTCCTCATCATCTTCGTATTTATTCATGTGGTCAACCTGTTGGGCGGGGTTTGGAGGGGCTTTGCTACTGTGCATCAGGGGGTACTGTTGTAAAACATCGCCAATCCTTGTTTTTAATGTACTTTGCCATTGATAAATACATAGGAAACTGTCGTGATAGTTTGTAACTTTTTTTAATGTTTTCTTTTAAATTTCAACTTCATAACCTTGTAAAAAAGTAGCTCAACAGAGTCACACTGTTTGACCAGTCTTGAGGTGTACTTATCCTTAATGAAGATAGATACACCTCCTCCTTTGGGTCTTTCATGCTCATTTTGCAGTCTGAATGTATGGAAGGCATTGTAGCCCTGCAAAGATGGGGTGCTTTCTGCACCTTTGAACCATGTCTCAGTCACTGCACAGATGTCAGCATCTTCCAAAGTAAGTAGTGCTTCCAGGGAGTGCAGTTTCTTGTTAAGACTCCTAGCACTAAGCAGCAGTGCCTTTGAGTTTATCTAGGGAGGATTTTGTTATGTTGGGAGGTTGGTTATTTTGACACTGCCTAAAAAAAGCACAATGGGGTGGCTAATGCCTTTGCCTATATCTAAAAGTCTAGAGGAGACAGGAACAGACCATCTCTGGTGCTTCCTGCACCCCTGCTCCCCTTGCTGTGATGTTACCAGATGTCACTGGAAGCAACTGCGTGAATCTTCAGTTTGAAAAGGAACAGTTGATGGTCAGTGCATTTGTCTTTACTCCATTCATACAAGTTTATGTTACTAAAGTGCCTAGTCAGCGTCTCAGTAAAATAGCACAAACACACAGTTATAGTATGAGATCCCACCGGATATGATATCAGTTCATAGAAAAAAAATAGCCCCTTTTCTGGAATACACTTCATCTCTTCCTTCAGCTCCTTAAAGCTGAATGGCAAAAATGAACCTTTTAAAGCAAAGTTCTTCATTAGCACTTTTCAAGAAAAATCTTGATGGGTGGATGGAAAATAGGAAATACAGCCCAGGGATCACTTCTGTGGCTCTGCTCGACAGGGGCACAGGAAATTAACTTTCTTGGGTGGCGTAAGCCAGGGAACCTTGTTGGCTAGGCTTACTTAGGCCCTTGGGCCAATAGCTTAGTACCTACCTATGAACCTATGAAACTATAAAGCATGAAGGTAAAGAAATTGGAGTTTTTGTTACTAATCTCTGCTTGAGTTCTTACCAATTGCTACACTTTTCAACTCATGGTTTTCATAAAATATAAAATTTCTTACATATGATCTGGCTGTATTTTGCAAATTGCTATAAGACTTTCAACATCCATGAGACTGGGATTATTCTGATAAATAATCCACCTGAACTGAACACACATGCCTTACTCTTGGGGCACCTGACATCAGGTGTCCCTTGTTAGTCTTTCATATCCCTATAGTACCAGGCTTATCTTCAGGCCTTTACTTTGTTTTCAATTACTTGAGTCTTATATTATTTTCAAGTTTGTTTTTCTTCAAGTACTTAGTACCAGTTATCATAATTTGGTTACAATTTGAAGAACAGTATAAATAAACCTGCCTGAAATGTGAAAGATTAATAAATCAGCATGACCAGAAGGATCTCATTAGCCTAGGCTCTTAATATTCTGATCAGCTTCTAATGTTATATGGATAATTTTAATATATACAGTGTACATTTTCAAAAGACAAATACTTGTAAATAAGATTGAGACAGTACACTATTTGAAATAAATTAATATATTATACTTTATTCTGGTATTTTTGAAGTGGAAACCAAGACATTTACTTGACTTGTGATACAAAGCAGTTATGCCCTGCTGGTCAGTGCTGTTCATAATCATGTCTTGCTTCCATTTAAGAATGACCAGGTCAGTATGGCTGAAACCATTTCATACATTAATTCTAAGACACAGAAGGGGAGGAGATATTATCATCGGAGGAGTCTTTCCTCTTCACAAAGGTGGAATTCTTCCAGATGCGTTACAGGCTACAGATTCTCCATGTCACCAGTAAGGAAACCATTTAATTAACAGTGTTACATTGTATCCATTTTGTAACTTGTCTTTTATTCTATTTAGTAGAAACAACACTTTCTAGGATGTCCACCTGCAATGCTTTTTATCACTGTGGTGCAGGAAGGTTTTCAGTTAAAGCATTTCAAAGTAATGTGATCAGATGTTCATCATGTTACTTATTCTTGCTTCTTGGAAATAGATGCTACTTTGATAAAGGCACACATTATATTAAATGCTGTGTCTCTTTCACTGTCTTTGCTATCTGCTTGTGTTGTGAGTACATTTTCCTTAATTGATTCATTTTGCAGATACACTTTATCTTATTGTAGTTGGTGGGCACTAACTACTTTTGGTGATAGTTTATGATTGCAAACAATGCGTAAAGGACCGGTAAATAGTCCTATACAAACACACACGCATGCATGCCCTTCAGAACTTTTAAGTTATCAAAAGTCAATTTATTGATGCA